>NC_139143.1:63879818-64203296 GCF_964270905.1 Leucopleurus acutus
GTGGACTTGGGTGACTATTTCCTTTCCCATGTTTGGGAAGTTTTCACCTATAATCTCTTCAAATATTTTCTCAGACGCTTTCTTTTTCTATTCTTCTTCTGGGACCCCTATAATTTGAATGTTGGTGCATTTAGTGTTGTCCCAGAGGCCTCTGAGATTGTTGTCAGTTCTTTTCATTACTTTTTCTTTATTCTGCTCCTCAGCAGTTATTTCCACCATTCTGTCTTCCAGCTCACTTATTCATTCTTCTGCCTCATTTTTTCTGCTCTTGATTCCCTCTAGTGTATTTTTCATTTCAATTATTATGTTGTTCATCTCTGTTTGTTCTTTAGTTCTTCTAGATCTTTGTTAAACAGTTCTCTTATTTTCTCGATCTGTGCCTCCATTCTATTTCCAAGGTTTTAGATCATCTTTACTATCATTACTCTGAATTCTTTTTCAGGTAGATTGCCTATTTCCTCTTCATTTATTTGGTCTTGTTGGTTTTTACCTTGGTCCTTCATCTGTGACATATATTTTTGTCATCTCATTGTTTTTTTTCTGATGGGTGGGATTTTGTTCCTGTCTTACTGGTTGTTTGGCCTGAGGCTTCCAACACTGGAGTTTGTAGGCTGTTAGGTAGAGCTGGGTCTTATTGCCAAGATGAGAACCTCCAGGAGACCTCACTCTGATGAATATTCCCTGGGGTCTGAGGTTCTGTGTTAGTCCCATTGTTTGGACTCAGAGTTCCCACTGCAGGAGCTCAGGCCTGACCCCTGGCTCGTGAATCAAGATCCTGCAAGCCTTGCAGAGCAGGAAAAGAAAAAAAAAAAGGAGCAGAACAATATCAAAGAGTAAAACAGAAAATAAGATTAGAAAACTAACTGATATGTTAGAAAAAATAGAAATATAGATAAAATACAGATATGTTAGAAAAAAAAATATATATGTTAGAAAAAATAAAAATATAAAAATAAAAAATATAAATTTCTCCATGTATTTTTATAAATAAAAATATATATAGAAAACTAACAGATATGTTAGAAAAAGTAAAAATATAAAAAAATAAAAATATCTTTTTAAATAAAAAAATAAAAATACTGAATACAACTGGAAGGTGAAACAGAATCACAATAGCGAAAAAGAGGAGAAAAAGGGACAAGGTCTTGGCTGTTGTGGGTGGGGCTTAGGCAGGAGCAGGGTTTAGGCAGTTGGCGGGGCCTATGCTTAGGTCCCACAGGGCCTGAAAAGGCCCTGAGGGGTGGGAGGTGAGGGTTAGGCTCAATGTGGCAGGAGGGGCCCAGGAGTGGGCAGGGGACCAGGTCCAGGACCACAGCAGGCTCCCTGGGCACCAGTGGGTGGGGGAAATGCTAGGCATGTTCCCCCCAACTCTGATCCCAGAGGGTCCCTTCCCATTGGCCTCTCTTCTTCTGGCCCCCACCCCATGCCCCTAGGACCCCTGCAGCTGGAGGGAGCCTTGGAGGTGGAGGATCAGGCCCAGGAGCAGGCTTCCCGGGGGCCCGATTGTGTGGGGAAAACGCCCATGGTACTTCCCCTGATCCTCCAATCCCGGAGGGCCCCTCCCTGTCCGCTTCTCCTTTTGGTCCCGCCACCCCCCCGCCCAGGACCAATGTCTTTCAGAGGGGGCCTTAGAGGGTGAAGGACTCAGCCTGGAAGCCCAGCAGGCTTCTTGCGGGCCGATTGGGCAGGGAAAACACTAGGTGTGGTTCCCTCTATCCTCTGCATCCCTGAGGGTCCCTGCAGGCATGGGAACCCTTCCTCTCTCCCAGCCACCCCTCAGCAGTGCTGGTCCTGTCCGGCCTCCACTTCTCCTTCCCCCTCACTACCCCCACATCCTATCCAGTCACTCAGGGGTTCCTCCCGCCTCCTTGGGCATCGAGTTCCCCCACCAGTGTCCAGCAGGCATCCTAGTTGTGGGGCGACATGAACTCTGTGTCCTCCCATGCTGCCATCTTGACTCTGCCCCCCCACCCCCACCCCCACCCCCAGTATTTTCTTTTAAATGCAGCTTTCTTTTTGTTGACAGTCTTAGAGTCTTCTGCTGTATCATCATCAGGTCTTTACCCGTTTTCAAAGAAGTCCTCCAGTGTTGCTTGTTTTTTACTCATTTTGGCTAGGGTTAGCTTGTGGGCTTACCAAAACTGTGATTGAGACAAGTGTGGAGTGCGGGAAAGAGGTGCGGATGGAGGTGGAGAATAAAATAATGGGTAAAAGAAATAAAATAAAATAACGGGCGGGCCATGCACGGCCTAAAATAACTGTCGGATTCTGACTTAAAGCCTGCCACCAGATGCAGCTTAATTGTCACTTTCCACTCACTGATAGGGTTTTGATTTGAGTCTGCAAGCAATTGATTTTTCATGGTCTCTGTGCAGTCAAACCTCTCTGCTAATGATAATCTGTATTTGCAGCCGCTCCCCAGCACTAGCATCACCGCCTCAGCTCTACCTCAGATCATCAGGCATTGGATTCTCATAAGAAGCACGCAACCTAGATCCGTTGCATGTGTTGTTCACAGTAAGGTTCACACTTGTATGAGAGTCTAATGCCACTACTGATCTGACAGGAGGTGGAGCTCAGGCGGTAATGCAAGTGATGGGGAATGGCTGTAAATGTAGATGAAGCTTTGATCGCTCGCCTGCCGCTCACCTCCTGCTGTGTGGCCTGGTTCCTAACAGGCCACGGATTGGTGCTGTTCCATGGCCCAGGGGTTGGGGACCCCTGCCTTAAGGTTGTAAGAAAAAGACACATGAAGATTACCTTTGACAGAGGGTGTTGTTTTTGTTTTGCTTTACTTTGCAAAGGAATGTGGAGCTGCAAGGGGTATCATTTCTTGAGCATCTACAGTCACTCTGCTGGAGTTGAAACCTACAGGGGAGTCCTAGGATTTTATACAAAACTTCTCGGGTGTGTTTTTCTCATATGGGGGCTGTGGGCCAAGCTCTCAGTGTGTGCAAAAGTATCTAGTAGAGAGCCTGGCATATGGTAACGTCCTAACAAATGGACGTTAATATAAAAGAAATAAAGGAAAACCACTTTGTATTCATAACCACACTGTAAGACGCCATATGGATTTATGAGGATCATACATACTTTTCACATCAAAACTGAAAGAACATGGTCTAATGAACGAAATTGTAAGTTTGGAGACAATAGGTCAGAATATTTTGGCAGTGTCTCAGAAAATCCAGGACCCATTTTTTCCATTTATGTATTAAGCAGATTTTTATTTCCATGCTTTTAAAGATTAGGGGCCTAGGAGTCGCTGTCTTATGTTTTAGATCACTATGGAATATTACGAAGTTTTCTTGATTCAGTCATGTGAAAGGGAGTGCCTGTTCCTGTGTGGTTACTGCAACCTATTACTGAATGCTAATTATATCAGGAATTGTGTTAAGGGCTTTATATGCATTATTTCATTTAATCCATATAATTGCTCCATGAGGCAAATACTATTATCATCTTCATTTTATAGATAATGAAACTGAGCCTTAGAAAGGTTAACTCCCCTGAGGTCCTATGGCTGGTAAGTGGTGAGCTAGATCTCAAGCCCAGGTGTATCAGACACTAAAACCTATGTTCTCCACCATGCTGTCCTTCATTTCACTGCTCAGCTCATTCAGTTAAAAAATGATTGAGTACCTTCCAGATGTCAGGTGTTGTGCTCAAGGTTAGGATTACAAGGATGAAACAGATGCAGTTTAAGCCTTGACTCCCAGTCAATCCCTTGATTTCTCATGCTTGTTAAAGAGGAAGAATATGAGATTTGATCTCAGAAAGACCCACCAGCGAAAGTCCAGGGGCACTTTTATTCAGTCATTCGTTCATCCACCCACCAAAAATTATATAATATGGAGGATGAGACAAATAAGAAAAAATAATAATATTACAATGTAATGAGTTCATAATGTAGATATGTAGGAGATGCCATGGGAATAAGATGGAGTGATTTTCTCTTAGCTGGTGAAGGAAGCCTTTTTTCAATTCTCTCATCTGTAAAATAAAGATGAAAATAACTTTAGTCCTACTGGTCTCACAAGTTCTATATGAGACAGGAATGAAAGGATATTGTGTAAATACTTTGGAAATTATAAACTATTATGCAAATATTTGTTATTATTGTGGTTATTGAATTGTTTGCTTACTGATAATTTTATTTGCTTCAGGACTCATAGAGCATGAGGGTCGTGATGTTGTCATTGCTTTGAAGACTAAGCAGGCAATCCGGAACGTGATTGCTAAAGCTCTGAAAAGCCTCACCTTCCTTTGGTCAAGAGGCATTATTGATAAACATGAGGGCATTGAGATGAATAAGGTAAGAACGGTAATAAGGTAAAAGGTAATAGGTAAAAGGTAAAAGGTAAAAAGGTAAAAGGTAATAGGTAAAAGGTAAGAAGGTAAGAAAGCAATTTTCCATATTGCTGGATTCCATAAGCCGAGCACTCAAGCCTGCAGTGCTACTCTAGCAGAGTGTAATTAGTGAGGGAGATTGGGAAAAGGGTGAGTCATGACAGTTGTAAACTTTATAATTGCCTAAGTCTTTGTTAATGCCAATGGAAACTAGTGCCAGCACTACCTGGTTCACTCCATGTCAAAACCACTTGGTTGCAAGTAACAGAACCAATCTGAGCTAGGTTTAGCAAAGAAATGGAGTTGGAGGATTTATTATAAGGACACAGAGCACTTTACAGATCCCATGGTAGCCAGACCACATGGCCAGGCCTCAGGAAGGGACTTGAACAATGACCTAGAAAGCTTTCAGATTCTCCATTTCTTATCAGGGTTGCCCCTCTGTGGAATCTTCTTTTGGCTCCCTCTACAAAGTCATTAGATTTTTCTGCCTGTCTGTCCATTGGTGGAATATGCAGTGCCCAGGCCCACCAGCTGTGGCAAGGGAGGTGGTAATTTCCTAATGTTAACATAGACAGGAGGGGACCATCGTGTGTGTGTGTGTGTGTGTGTTGGTGAAGATCAGGGAGGGAACAGTTCTGAGAGGAACAAGGAAGACACCCTAAGTGGTTAGCTGATGAATGGACTTTTGAAAAATTATAAATTTGCAAAAAAAATTCGGAACATAAGACAGAGGAAAAAATATCTAATGTTTAATCCTACCACTCTATCACTTCTACCATCTAGACTGCAAATTGTGAAAATAGGAAAGTTTTTTTCTATTCTGTACAAGGGTCTATTGGCCTCCTAGCATAGAGAAGAAAAATGGAAGTTCTGGTCCCACATTCTGCCTGTGTATTCCCAAGAATAAGCTGCTCCTGGGTGTCAATGCTTTTCCTTGTCACTGGTCCCTTTCAGCCACAGGCCACATGGACTGTGCTTCTGGATATTTCCTGCACATAGTCCCTCTCCATGGCCCCAGAAGGGAAGTGGGCGTGGGACCGGCCAGCTTTCCCTGTCATAGCTCTACCTCATTAGTCTCTATAAGGTCATGGCACAGGACTAAATGGGTAATATGATTTCTCCTTAGTGTCTGTCAAAAGGGTGAAAAAGACCGCTTTACAGTATTCTTCAAGTTACACCTCTGTGCACATTGTGTTTTGTATTTTTGTATATTGTTCCCGTCTTACTTTGGATATTGTATAAGATTCAATTGAATGCTTGATACCCATTAGTTAAAATAAATAAATAATAGCCCTTATGAAGAGAGAGTCTTATTTTTTCCTATAGGTTTATTTAGAAAGGTAATGGGTAAATCAATCATTCAACAGTTATTTATTGAATGCCTACCAACTGCCTAATTGTCAGCTAAAGAGATATAATTATCAATCCCAGGTCATAAAGAGCTAGGTAAATCTAGCCAGTTTAGCTGAGTAAATATTTGTTGAACACCTACTACATGCCATGGGGTCTTGAAAAGTCCATGGACTCTTCCTCTCTTTTTCATTTAGTCACTTATTCAGCCAATCAACAAAAGTTACATGTAACAGATAAGTAAAAATAATAATACTACAATGTAATGAGTTCCATAAGGGAGATTTGTAAGAGATACCATGGGAATAAGGCAGATAAGTGATTATCTCTTACTGGTGGGGGGAGTCAGGGAAGGCTTCTAAGAGGCTACAAAACTAGAAATATATCCTCCAAAATTAGAAGAACTTAGAGAAGCAAATTATTCACATGAAAAAAAAATTTAGAGAAAGTGGCATTAAATCATATGGTAATCAACTGTGAATTTTAGATCATTTGAGTTTAAGATAGGGTAAACTACAACTGTTAATTGGATTATAAAAATGATAAATTCAATATGAGTTAATATACCAGTGGGAATAGTAATAAAGATAGTAATAAGGGGGGAGAATAGGGACAAAAAAAAAGTTAGAGGACAATTTAAATAGGGTGAGAGAAGCTCTGAGTCAAAATCATGGTTAGATTTGCATAACAGTATTTTATTTAGATTTCCTTCATTTTTACCTAATGTCCCTTTTCTGTTACAGGATCTGATCACTATTATTTTGATTGTTTCTTTTAGGTGCTTCTTTCAAAAATAAAATCACTGAATAACTTTCCAATGGCAATTCCTCCCCCTACTCCTGACAAATATCTTCATAATATCATCTGGCTAGAAAATAAAGATGTTCTCATTGAGTTCTTCAAGGTAAAGATTCTGTCTTCTATTCTAACTCAGGTTCAATGATAATTGGTTTTCATTTTTTCCACTCCCTAATGCAAGATTAACAAGAAAACTTATCCAAAGTAAGAATCCTTTAATGTCCAGTGAAGGGTAAGTCAAAACGGAGGCCTAGCAAAACCCAGAAGAGTAGATTTCATTTTGAGCCTGAAGGGCAAAAATATTTTTTATAATTGCGTATCTGCTTAGGATGAGTTATCTATGTTACCTGATTATTACCAATTCCATCTTAGCCTCTGTGTTCTAGGTTTGGGGTTATGGCAGTGAACAAAATAAGTAAGTTGCGGCTTTCATGGACTTTGTATTATATGGATAGAGATTGACAATAAACACATCCACGAATAAATGTATAGTCTGTCAGATGGTGACAAATGCTATATGGAGAAAAGGTGAAAAAAGGGAATATAGTTAGGCAGCTATTTTATAGGGGTGGTTAGGGAAGACTGCGCTAAAAAGTTTCCTTTGGAAAGAGATCTGAAATAAGTGTGGGGGCATGCCATATAGATACCCAGGAGAAGGCAAGTGCAATGCCCTGAGGTGTGTTGTGTTCAAGGAACATCACAAAGGCCCCTGTGGCCGAACCAATGATGGAGGGAGGAGATGAAGCCTAAGCAGTTGTGGAGAGCCTGAGTTTGTAGAACTTTGTAGGTCATTGTAAGGACTTTGGCTTTTACTCTGAATTAAATGGAAACAGATTGAAAGGTTTTGAAGAGACATGATCTAACTTATACTTAGAAACGATCATTTGTTGATGTGTTGAGAACAGGCTGTAAGGGGTCAAGAGCAAGCCAGGGAATCCAGTTAGGAGGTGATTACAATAATGTAGGCAAGAGATGACAGTGGCTTGGATGAGTGAAAGTGGTGAGAAATGGTCAGACTCTTGATAGGTTTTTTTTTTTTTTTTTTTTTTGGTATGCGGGCCTCTCACTGTTGTGGCCTCTCCCGTTGCGGAGCACAGGCTCCAGACACACAGGCCCAGCAGCCATGGCTCACGGGCCCAGCCGCTCCGCGGCACGTGGGATCTTCCCAGACTGGGGCACGAACCCGTGTCCCCTGCATCGGCAGGCGGACTCTCAACCACTGCGCCACCAGGGAAGCCCCCTTGATAGGTTTTGAAGAGAAAGCATATAGATGTTGATGGAGTGAGTGTTAGAGAGAAGGAATGACTTCTAGGATTTTAGTCTGAAATTAGAAAATAGTCTGAAAATAGAGTAACCATTTACTTGGATGGGGAAGAGAAGATTTATATGGGGAGGGACAAGAATTTGCTTCTGAAGAGGTTAAATTTGAGCAAGCTATTAGACATCCAAGTGGAACTGCTAAGTAGGCAGTTAGATACATGACCGGAAGGCAAGTGGGAGGCCAAACTGGGGAAAGACATTTCAGAGTTGTCAGCATAGACCTGATATTTAAGGTCTTGAAACTTGATAATTTAAGGAATTATTACAGACATTCAAGGATCGAGTCTTGAGCTATCCAACATTTAGAGGTGGGGAGATGAGGAAGAATTAGCAAAAAGAATTGAGGATAGAAAAAGTGATCAGATTGATGTTTACCAGAGGTGGGGAGACGAAGCTGGGTGAATTGAAGAAGTGGGTCAAAGGGTACAAACTTCCAAGTTATAAGATAAATACTGGGTATACAACATGATGACTATAGTTACATAGTTATATATTTATAGTATGTTTGAAAACTGCTAAGAGAGTAGATTCTTAAAGTGCTTATCACAAGGAAAAAATTTTTTTGTAACTATATGAGGTGATGTATGTTAACTAAACTTATTGTGGTAATCATTTTGCAATATGTGTATGTCAAGTCATTATGCTGTACACCTTAAACTTATATAGTGCTGTATGTCAATTATATCTCAATAAAACTGGGAAAAAAAGAATTGAGTTATCTATCACATAGGAGGAAAATAAAAAAGAATGGTGCCCCAGAGCCAAGTGAAGAAAATATTTCAAGGAGAAAGTGATCAGCTATGTCAAATGAGGCTGAGAGATCAAATAAGATGAAGACTGAAAATTGACTATTAGATTTAATAATGTAGAGGTCAGTTTTTTTAAAAAGAGGATCCGTAAATCTGAATTTTTAGGTGAAAATTCCAAAATTTTAAAACTTGGTAACAAGTTCAGAATTTTAAAAATACAGTGCAAGCCAAACAAAATATATCTGTGGATTGGGTGTGACTCACGGACCACCAGTTTGTGGCTATTATATGAATTATAGGGATAATAACTTTTTTGTCAACTTGTTAAAACCTGTTAGATTTTTGGAATCAGGAAAACTCTGTGATGAAGAACAGTACTTGCTTTACTACAAATTTGGTTGTACTGTACCTTGTTGTCTAGTCATGGAGATTTATGTCATCTGTTTATTCATAACGAGGGGACATTTTCCTTGTTTTCTAGAAAGACAGCGATCCTAGTAGAGTTTCTACTGAGCTTTGAATATCTGATTTCATTTAGGCCATACTAGTGTTTTCTTCATGCCAGAAATATTTGAATTTTTCTTTTGAAATTGATTTCGTATTTAGTTAAATTAAGACTTCTTTGGTTGAAAGTAACAAAACCCTACTTGAACTAGTTTAAGCAAAAGGGAAGCTTACTGAAAATATATCGTGGTGGTATACAGAAGCTAAGAAACAGTTGACTAACCTTGAGCAGGGTGAGAATCAGGCCAGCTCTGGGATATCAGTGGTAGGAATTTGTGGACCCTTCCTGTAGCACTTGGCTATGATGACTCAGTTCTCAACTCCCAGGCTCTTTGTCCCTCAGTTCAAATTCTTAAGGGAGAAATCCAACTGACTTAGCTTGAACCAGATCTCCAGCTTTGGGAAGTACAAGTGTGGCTGTGAGGGGGAGGAAACCTGACGGGCAGGGGCCATTGGGGGTAGTTTGGAAAACAGACCTCAAATAAATGAGGGTGGGAGGTGAGGGATGGGCCTGGACTGGAAAGAAGGTATCTAAAGGGTGTTTATTACAATCTGCATCCTGTTCAGTTTTTTAAAATATCCAACTTGAAAATAAAATTTGAATTTGGGGTTCTTTATAGGTAATACTTTCACAAGTATAATTAATGGACCATCCATCCTGCAGTGAATGGGGGAGGGATGGGAAAAACAATGAGAGAGAACTCCAGAAATTAATGGTTTCCATACACCTGAGGTGACTATATATCCAGGGCACAACCTTCTTCTCCTCCGTAACCTGCCATGCCAATGCAAAGCTGCCGGACCCTCTCCACCCACTTACAGATACGGCTCACTCTTTAAGTGGCCCTTTTCCTTAATATGTTGGTTCTTAATAGCCATTTAAATCAGATTTCACTAGGATAAAGAAAAATGTGATGAATTGGGAGCACATGGGCATTATTCTCATTAGGAACAGCCCAGGGATTGCATGGATAACTAAAATTCCTGTAATAAATAAAACAAACACCCCTCATTGTAGACATTGATTTCAGTCTTGGTCTCCATCACAGCAACAATAGTTAATTTTCACTACTCCTCCCTTCTTTCACCCTCGAACTGATGTGGTTAATTAAAAAGGTAATAGTGTACAAAGATAAGCCTGAAGACAAAAGTTGAAAAAAAAAGGTCTGAAAGAGCTAGAGGGAGGATTTCAGAACGGCACCTGGGAGATTGGTTCAAGATGGCAGAGTAGAAGGATGTGCACTCACTCCCTCCTGCAAAAGCATCGGAATCACAACGAACTGCTGAACAATCATTGACAAGAAGACACTGGAACTCACCAAAAAAGGTGCCCCACATCAAAGACAAAGGAGAAGCTGCAGTGAGATGGTAGGAGGGGTGCAATCACAATAAAATCAAATCCCATAACACCTGGGTGGGTGACTCACAAACTGGAGAACAATTATACCACAGAAGTCCACCCACTGGAGTGAAGGTTCTGAGCCCCACATCAGGCTTCCCAACCTCGGGGGCTGGCAATGGGAGGAGGAGTTCCTAGAGAATCAGACTTTGAAGGCTAGCAGGATTTGACTGCAGGACTTCGACGGGACTGGGGGAAACAGAGACTCCACTCTTGAAGGGCACACACAAAGTAGTGTGCACATCAGGACCCAGGGGGAAGGAGCAGTGACCCCACAGGAGACTGAACAAGACCTACCTGCTAGTGTTGGAGGGTCTCCTGCAGAGGCAGGGGATGGCTGTGGCACACCGCTGGGACAAGGACACTGACAGCAGAAGTTCTGGGATGTACTCCTTGGCGTGACCCCTCCCAGAGTCTGCCATTAGCCCCACCAAAGAGCCTGTAGGCTCCAGTGTTGGGTTGCATCAGGCCAAACAACCAACAGGGAGGGAACTCAGCCCCACCCATCAGCAGACAAGCAGATTAAAGTTTTGCAGAGCTCTGCCCACCAGAACAACACCCAGCTCTACCCACCACCAGTCCCTCCCATCAGGAAGCTTGCACAAGCCTCTTAGGTAGCCTCATCCACCAGAGGGAAGACAGCAGAAGCAAGAAGAACTACAATCCTGCAGCCTGTGGAACAAAAACCACATTCACAGTAAGATAAACAAAATGAAAAGGCAGAGGACTATGTAGCAGATGAAGGAACAAGATAAAACCCCAGAAAAACAACTAAATGAAGTGGAGATAGGCAACCTTCCAGAAAAAGAATTCAGAATAATGATAGTAAAGATTATCCAGGACCTCGGAAAAAGAATGGAGGCAAGATCGAGAAGATGCAAGAAATGTTTAACAAAGACCTAGAAGAATTAGAGAACAAACACCTAGAAGAATTAAAGAACAAACAAACAAAGATGAACAATACAATAACTGAAATGAAAAACACACTAGAAGGAATCAATAGCAGAATAACTGAGGCAGAAGGACGGATAACTGACCTGGAAGACAGAATGGTGGAATTCACTACCACAGAACAGAATAAAGAAAAAACAATGAAAAGAAATGAAGACAGCCTAAGAGACCTCTGGCGCAACATTAAACGCACCAACATTTGCATTATAGGGATCCCAGAAGGAGCAGAGAGAAAGGACCCGAGAAAATATTTGAAGAGATTATCGTCGAGAACTTCCCGAACATGGGAAAGGAAATAGGCACCCAAGTACAGGAAGTGCAGAGAGTCCCAGGCAGGATAAATCCAAGGAGAAACATGCTGAGACACATAGTAATCAAATTGACAAAAATTAAAGGCAAAGCAAAATTATTAAGAGCCAAAAGGGAAGAACGACAAATAACATACAAGCGAACTCCCATAAGGTTAACAGCTGATTTCTCAGCAGAAACAATACAAGTGAGAAGGGAGTGGCACGATATATTTAAAGTGATGAAAGGGAAGAACCTACAACCAAGATTACTCTACCCGGCAAGGATCTCATTCAGATTTGATGGAGAAATCAAAAGCTTTACAGACAAGCAAAAGCTAAGAGAATTCAGCACCACCAAACCAATTCTACAACAAATGCTAAAGGAACTTCTTAGTGGGAAACACAAGAGAAGAAAAGGACCTACAAAAACAAACCCAAAGCAATGAAGAAAATGGTCATAGGAACATACATATTGATAATTGCCTTAAATGTGAATGGATTAAATGCTCCCACCAAAAGACACAGGCTTGCTGAATGGATACAAAAACAAGACCCATGTATATGCCATCTACAAGAAACCCACTTCAGACCTAGGGACACATACAGACTGAAAGTGAGGGGATGGAAAAAGATATTCCATGCAAATGGAAATCAAAAGAAAGCTGGAGTGGCAATACTCATATCAGACAAAATAGACTTTAAAGTAAAGACTATTACAAGAGAAAAAGAAGGACACTACATAATGATCAAGGAATCAATCCATGAAGAAGTTATAACAATTGTAAATATTTATGCAACCAACATAGGAGCATCTCAATACATAAGGCAAATGCTAACAGCCATAAAAGGGGAAATCAGCGGTAACACAATAATGGTAGGGGACTTTCACACCCCACTTTCACCAATGGAAAGATCATCCAAGATGAAAATAAATAAGAAAACACAAGCTTTAAATGAGACATTAAACAAGATGAGCTTAATTGATATTTATAGGACATTCCATTGGAAAACAACAGAATACACTTTCTTCTCAAATGCCCATGGAACATTCTCCAGGATAGACCATATCTTGGGTCACAAATCAAGCTTGGTAAATTTAAGAAAATTGAAATCTTATCAAGTATCTTTTCTGACCACAACGCTATGAGACTAGACGTCAATTACAGGAAAAAAACTGTAAAAAAATACACACACATGGATGCTAAATAATATGCTACTAAATAACCAAGAGATCACTGAGGAACTCAAAGAAGAAATAAAAAAATACCTAGAAATATATGACAATGAAAACACGATGACCCAAAACCTATGGGAGGCAGCAAAAGCAGTTCTAAGAGGGAAGTTTCTAGAAACACAATCCTACCTCAAGAAACAAGAAACATCTCAAATAAACAACCTAACCTTACACCTAAAGCAATTAGAGAAAGAAGAACAACAACAAAAAAAACCCCAAAGTTAGCAGAAGGAAAGAAATCATAAAGATCAGATCAGATATAAATGAAAAAGAAATGAAGGAAACAGTAGAAAAGATCAACAAAACTAAAAGCTGGTTCTCTGAGAAGGTAAACAAAATTGATAAACCATTAGTCAGACTCATCAAGAAAAAAAGGGAGAAGACTCAAATCAACAGAATTAGAAATGAAAAATGAGAAGTAACGACTGCACTGCAGAAATATGAATGATCATGAGAGATTGCTGCAAGCAACAATATGCCAATAAAATGGACAACGTGAAAGAAATAGACAAATTCTTAGTAAACCACAACCTTCTGAGACTGAACCAGGAAGAAATAGGAAACATAAACAGACCAGTCACACTGAAATTGAATTTTCAATTGAAATTTCCATTTCACTGAAATTGAAGCTGTGATTAAAAATCTTCCCACAAACAAAAGCCCAGGACCAGATGGCTTCACAGGCGAATTCTATCAGACATTTAGAGAAGAGCTGACACCTATCCTTCTGAAACTATTCCAAAGTATAGCAGAGGGATGAACACTCACAAACTCATTCTATGAGGCCACCATCACCCTGATACCAAAACCAGACAGAGGTGTTACAAAAAAAGAAAACTACAGGCCAATATCACTGATGAACATTGATCCAAAAATCCTCAACAAAATACTAGCAAACAGAATCCAACAGCACATTAAAAGGATCATACACCATGATCAAGTGGGGTTTATCCCAGGGATGCAAGGATTCTTTAATATATGCAAATCAATCAATGTGATACACCATATTAACAAATTGAATAAAAATCATATGATAATCTCAATACATGCAGAAAAAGCTTTCAACAAAATTCAGCACCCATTTATGGTAAAAACTCTCCAGAAAGTAGGCATAGAGGGAACCTACCTGAACATAATAAAGGCATATATGACAAACCCACAGCCAACATCACTCTCAATGGTGAAAAACAGAAGCCATTTCCTCTAAGATTAGGAGCAAGACAAGGTTGCTCACTCTCACGACTATTATTCAACATAGTTTGGAAGTTTTAGCTATGGCAATCAGAGAAGAAAAAGAAATAAAAGGAATCTAAATAAGAAAAGAAGAAGTAAAACTGTCACTGTTTGCAGATGTCATGATACTACACATAGAGAATCCTAAAGATGCTACCAGAAAACTACTAGAGCTAATCAATGAATTTGGTAGAGTAGCAGGTACAAAATTAATGCACTGAAATCTCTTGCATTCCTAAACACTAACGATGAAAAATCTGAAAGAGAAATTAAGGAAACACTCCCATTTACCATTGCAACGAAAAGAATAAAATACCTAGGAATAACCTACCTAAGGAGACAAAAGACCTATATGCAGAAAACTATAAGACACTGATGAGGGAAATTAAAGATGATGCAAACAGATGGAGAGATATACTATGTTCTTGGATTGTAAGAATCAACATTGTGAAAATGACTGTACTACCCAAAGCAATCTACAGATTCAATGCAATCCTATCAAACTACCAATGGCATTTTTCACAGAACTAGAGCAAAAAATTGCACAATTTGTATGGAAATGCAAAAGACCCTGAATGATCAAAGCAGTCTTGAGAAAGAAAAACGGAGCTGGAGGAATCAGGCTCCTTGACTTCACACTATACTACAAAGCTACAGTAATCAAGACAGTATGGTACTGGCACAAAAACAGAAATATAGATCAATGGAACAGGATAGAAGCCTAGAAATAAACCCCCGCATATATGGTCACGTTATCTTTGATAAAGGAGGCAAGAGTATACAATGGAGAAAAGAAAGCCTGTTCAGTAAGTGGTGCTGGGAAAACTGGACAGCTACATGTAAAAGAATGAAATTAGAACACTTCCTAACACCATACACAAAATGAAACTCAAAATGGATTAAAGACCTAAAGGAAAGGCCAGAGACTATAAAACTCTTAGAGGAAAACATAGGCGGAACTCTGTGACATAAATCACAGCAAGATTCTTTTTGACCCACCTCCTAGAGAAATGGAAATAAAAACAAAAATAAATTGGGCCTAATGAAACTTCAAAGCTTTTGCACAGCAAACAAACCGTAAACAAGGCGAAAAGACAACCCTCAGAATGGGAGAAAATATTTGCAAATGAAGCAGCTGACAAAGGATTAATCTCCGAAATGTACAAGCAGCTCATGCAGCTCAATATCAAAAAAACAAGCAACCCAATCCAAAAATGGTCAGAAGACCTAAATAGACATTTCTCCAAAGAAGATATACAGATTGCCAATAAACAGATGAAAAGATGCTTGACATCGGTAATCATTAGAGAAATGCAAATCAAAACTACAGTGAGGTATCACCTCCCACTGGTCAGAATGGCCATCATCAAAAATTCTACAAACAGTAAATTCTGAAGAGGGTGTGGAGAAAAGGGAACCCTCTTGCACTGTTGGTGGGAATGTAAATTGATACAGCCACTGTGGAAAACAGTATGGAGGTTCCTTAAAAAACTACAAATAGAACTACCATATGACCCAGCAATCCCACTGCTGGGCATATACCCTGAGAAAACCATAATTATAAAGGGTCATGCCACCTAGAGGGGTGGGATATGGAGGGTAGGAAGAAGACGCAAGAGCGAGGAGATACGGCGATATACGTTTATGTATAGCTGATTCACTTTGTTATAATGGCAGAAACTAACCATTGTAAAGCAATTTTACTCCAATAAAGATGTTAATAAATAAATTTTAAAAAAACGGGTCATGTACCACAGTGTTCATTGCAGCACTATTTACATTAGCCAGAACATGGAAGCAACCTAACTGTCCATCAACAGATGAATGGATAAAGAGGATGTGGCACATATATACAGTGGAATATCACTCAGCCATAAAAAGAAATGAAATTGAGTTATTTGTAGTGAGGTGGATGGACCTAGAGTCTGTCATACAGAGTGAAATAAGTCAGAAAGAGAAAAACAAATACCATGTGCTAACACATATATATGGAATCTAAAAAAAAAAAATGGTTCTCATGAACCTAGGGGCAGGACAGGAATAAAGACACAGACATAAAGAATGGACCTGAGGACAGGGGGAGGGGGTAGGGTAAGATGGGACGAAGTGAAAGAGTAGCATTGACATGTATACGCTACCAAATATGAAATAGATAGCTAGTGGGAAGCAGCTGCATCACACGGGGAGATCAGCTCAGTGCTTTGTGACCACCTAGAGGGGTGGGATAAGGAGGGTGGGAGGGAGACGCAAGAGGGAGGGTATATGGGGATATATGTATGTATATTACTGATTCCCTTTTTTATACAGCAGAAACTAACACAACACTCTAAAGCAAATATACTGCAATAAAGATGTTTAAAAAAAAGATAACTAATGAAAACTTGCTGTATTAAAAAAAAAAAGAATGGCACCTGCCAAAAAAAAAAACAACAAGGTCTGAATAATACATAAGGGGGATAATTGGCTTTAGGTGAGCTTTTAAAAAAATATTGTGAAGTCATGCATGTTTATTTCTACACTGTAAAATAAATCAGAAGGGAAAAGTGAAAACCTTTCACTCCCCACCCCACACTTCGAGATAACTACTATGCATGACTTAAAAGTATGTTTCCCACACATCTTTGTAAAATGCAAATCTGTCACCATAATTCTCCTGTTACAAACCTTTTAGTGGCTACCCCCTGGTTTTGGGAAAAGCCCAGACTTTTTACCGTGCCTGTGAGCCCCTTGGAGACCTGGCTTCGGCTCACCTCTCCAGTCCTGCCTCCACCTGGGCTGCAATATGACTTTCCTGGGCCCCAGGCACTTCTGCCTTTTCCTCCGTAAAAAAGCACTAAAAAAATTATACTTTATGATCGTGTTAGTATAAAGATGAATATATTAGTATTAGATGTTTTAGTATTAAGACATTTTACTCTACCTAAAAGTTCTTTTATTTTCTTCTGATTTTAAAAGAAACTAAAACATTGTTGTAAATCCCGAAAAGTATTGTGAACCCTGGACACTGTGCCTATTGATGCCTAATGGATAACTCAGCCCCGGTCTCCACCCCTCCTTGCCTGCCTGAGATGTATTGAATCTTCTGTGGTTACCCCCAGTGCAGTTATTCTGTTTACTTCTGGGTCTTTGCTTAAACTGAATCCTCTGCCGTAAATGGTCATCAACTCATCGTATCCTGGCTATCTGTTACTCTTCCTTCAGGTCTCAGCTTAGCTGTTCCTTCCTCTGTGTAATCTCCCATGGACACCCAATACAGGGTCCTGTGACCTTTCTGAATTTTTTTCCCAGAGTGCCATGCCCGTGTCTCCTGATCAGAATTATTACACTTTATTGTAACCATTATCCAACCTAGCATTTATTGGGTGTTTCTACCACTCTGCTAGGTCCTAAGCAAAAGTCTACAATTTGCTTGCTTGTCCCTTTTTTACCTAAAAGTTAATGAGGTATGCAAAAATGTTGTAATTCATTAAGAAACCAGAGAATATAGTTTGTTTTTATGCTTTAAAATTTATTTCTATTTAGAGAAGTAGACTGTAAAGATTTGTGTTAATTCTCTTTTCCTTTCCTTTTCTTTTCTTCTTCTTTTTTTTTTTTCTTTCAGGAAAGAGCCAAACTTGCCTGTTTTGACTATGGAGATGTCATTTGTAAAGAAGGTGAAATGCCACAAGGAATCTACTTAATTATTTCAGGAATGGCGATCGTAAGGGACTATTTATTATTTACTGAAAATGTATTTTGAAATACGTAATTATCACATAAGGAGAAATTTAGGAACTAAGATATTTTGAAATTTTTAACATAATTTGTTTTCCAGATGAAACCATTTCTGTTCAGAGTGAACACTACAGCTGAGAGATAATTATAATACCCACCATCCGAAAGGTGCTTCCCATCTTACAAAATGCTTTCATAATTATTATTTATTCCTCACAACAGTCCTGGGAGGAACAGTCTTTTCGACGTTCAGATAAGGAACCCAATACTTGGAGTGGTTGGGTTACTCACCTAAAGGAAATGAGTGTCAAGAATGAGGAAATAGACCACAACATCAGATTCTCCCAGAGGTCAGATAGGATGAAAATCATACAATTTTTAACCAGTAGGAGGCTTTTGGTGTCAGTAGAATGATAGGGACAAGAATCCTTTAGAAACTGAATACTAGTAGCTGAATCCATGGGTGAGCCCTAGCTATGACCAACATAATTCCTAGATCCTAGATGACAGTTACAAGTGACAAACCCTTATTACAGTGCAAATAATATATTTGGCTTTCTATTTTTGGAATGGGTGTTTCAGACCTTAAAAATACCAAAATTAATCATGGAAATAAACTATTATAATAAATACTAACACATGTATAGAGTTTATTAAGTGTCAGGCACTTTCCATTCATCCATTCACTCATTCATTCAACAAATATTTACTTCATTACTATCATGCAGCAGGCACTGCTCATTCTAGGCATAGAATCGACAAAAACAAAAATCGCTGTCTTCTTAGAGTTTAATTTCTAGTAGAGGCATAGAAGGAGATGGGACAATGGACAAAATACCTAAGTTAAATATATAGTATGTTAGCGGTGATGGAGAGATGAAGATGGCTAATTGTGACATTTAAAAGGGTGGTCGAGAATGGCAATGTGTTATGACATTGAATCCTTACATCAACCTCATGTAAGGTGGAAAACTAATGGACAGAGAAATCAATTCATTTCCACCACCACCACCCGCCCCCCCCCCCGCCACCAATCTTTGACAGCTATTCCCCCTTCTACTTTTGAGGGCTCATGTGATTACATTGGGCCCAACAGGATAATCCAGAATCATCTCTTTAAGTTTAGCTGATTAGCAGTATCCTGAATTCTATCTGCAAAATCCCTTCACAGCAGTTCATAGATAAATGTTTGATTGAATAGCAAAGAGACAGGAATCTTGGAAGGATTTCTTTAGAATTCTGCTTACCACAGATGTTATCCCCTTTCCTTGGTTTGCAAAAAAGCAGAGACATTCTTGATTACTCAAAAGGCCTTTGAATTGCATTCAAAATTAAATTAAAAAAAATCAAGTCCTTTGGAAGCATGAATGCCTCTGAAAGTTTAAATGATAATCACTAGGAGAGGGTACAGTTTTCATAGCAACTCCTTCAGTGACCTTTTTTCCGTTTCCTGTGTCTTGAACAATAGCTTTCCTCTTTGATATTTACAGCTAAACTTTCTGGAAAGTTGTGTAATCCTTCTGGTTGATTCCCACATCTTCCTCCTGAAATCTGATACCTTTCTTTACCCGCACCTACACCTACCAGTTCTTTTCCTGAAGTAACCCAACCATCCTGTGTTCATCCTAAAACCTTTTCCTGTTAATGTCTCATGGTAATTATTCTTAAGCATCTTCAGGGAAGCAAGGCTTCTACTGAAATCACGGCTTGGTTTGGAGGCATATTAATTCATGATATCCGATTTACGCATCCATGCAACCAGAAGTTTTTTCCACCTGAGACACTAGCCTATTATGCTAAGAATATCTAATAGATATTATGCTAATATCTAATAGAGTGGCATTAGTGGCAGACTGCAATGACTACTTTTGGTAGAATTTTTATACAAGGGAGGTAAATAGGGGTCATCTGTAAAGCTAAAGATTAGAAACAGTCTTGCCTTGGAGAGTTGAAATGTGAAAGAAACCATGATTCTTGTGAAGCCTAATTCCTGCTTTACACCTGAAAGGATTCATAAAGAATGTTTTCCTTCCATTGTAATAATTGCAAGAAAAACTGGGAGCTCCTGGGGTTTGGTCAAGGGCTTTTAATTTTATATTTCCCTTGGCACAATTTTTTCCCCTTTGCAGCTGCAGAGTTCACCTCCTACCTTTGGAATAGACAGGAGCCTAAGGGCTGATAGAGAGTCCGCGACCAGGTTTACAGAGTACTGTACTAGTGGAGACATAATTGGAGAGTTGAGCTGTCTGCTTAAGTGTGAAATTGAATATACTGCCATCTGTGAAACTATTTTACAGGTAAGAAACTGGTTCAGTATATATTGTGAGTTGTTAGTTAATTCTTCCTCAAGTCATTAAGGAGTGCCAGCATCTTTGTTCCTCTGGGTTCTGATATCTTATTTAGTCACCCAACCAGCTACTGTGAAGCAGGTGTAGACTAGCTGAGAGAGGCCAGTTTAGTGTCTCACATCTGCTATGGGATCTGGAGGCTGATATTTTAACCAAGGAGACTATGCCAGTTTTTTTTATTAAAAGAGAAAATATCTAACTTTTGATGTTATGAAGATAAGGAAATATATATGTAAAATGCCTGGCACGTTTAGATGCTCAATAAATGGCCACCATAATGAGAGTGGTGTTTTTAAAGTATACTTGTGTTTCAACCCTCTGTCTTCCATTTTTCACTTGCTAAATAAGAAGTTTATTTAACAAATAAATGGCCTGATATTGCACTAGCTGTGGGCGATTCAAATTGAAATTAGTGAAAGTTCCCACTTACAAAAAATTTTCAAGCTTTTGGGACTGATAGATGCAACAGAGCAGTGTCCAGAGTCTTAGGAGTGTGACAAACAGAAAGGAATGTCACCTTATCAGTTTCATACCATTTCATTTTTGGAAGAGGATAGAAGGCATGAATGTATTCACAAGGCTGAATTGAATTCACTGAATTTCAGGTAAATGAACTTCAGTGAGTTCTGAAAGAGTTGTCTTCCTTATTTGGATTGTCACTTTGCTGGAAACAAATACTATGAATGAGCCAACGTGACCTACTGTGACAGTAAAAATAGATAAGTTTATGTGGCTTAGTTCCTTAATCTTGGGCTCATGATTATCCTACCTATTGATTGGTATAAAGTTTCCTGGCCTGTTTTTAAGTCTATAGCTTTAATTGGACTGTACATTCTATCATCTTATGCTTAAACGGCAGAGTATCATAATTACTATACTAGAGTTGATAGTTTTTTCTAGGAGGTTAGGTGAAGATGAAATCTACAGGCATTTTTTTTTTTCTGATGGTCTTGTAATTTAGTTTCAAATCAAGCATACTGTTTGATACCTTGTCATTTCAGGCTTGCTTTATCTCCCTGGAGGATTTATATGAAGGCTTTGATGTCTTCTGGCCATCCCTGGAATATAAAATATGGCTGAAGCTTGCTCTCAGTATTGCCTATCAGTATTTTGAATCAAGTCTCATTGATGAGGTAAGTTGCATGATTAAAATATGAATGAAATTTTATTTACTGTATTTTTTACAAAATGCATTTCATATTTTGGAGACAAAGAAAGGAAGGTGTGTCTGATCTTTCAAAGTAATACTTCAGAGTCCTCATCACTCGCTTATCCTGACTTCCTATAGGTCATCAGTCCCCTTGTGACAGCTGATTTTCCCAGGCTACCTGCAGTCATCCCTTAAAAATAATAAAGTCAGCAAATCTTAAATAGGTAGATCCCCAAGAATCAAGCATAGCATTAATTAGAATGCGTTAATGAGCATTGTCTGGTGTTTATTATAGTCTTCTCTATCTACCTACGTTAATATAAATCTCCTGCCTTTTCAAATTTTTACTGAGTTTACTAAGCCTCATCTATGAACTTTCTCTCCAGAAAGTAGTGGTTCAAGTCTGTTCTTGGACTGCACAATTTACAACCCCATATTTACATCCCATTTAGTAATTTTTTGAGCCCCTACCATGAGTCAGCAACTGGAGAAGTGACAGACCTGAAGTTCAACAATATTCATTGAATTGTGAGATAGATATATATATATATATATATATATATATATATATATATATGAATATAAATATTGGGTTAAAAAATTAGCATGTCTCAGGAGAATGAGAAGAGAAGCCACAGACTGGGAGAAAATATTTGCAAAAGACACATCAGATAAAGAACTATTATCCAGAATATACGAAGAGCTTTTAAAACTCAACAGTAGGGAAAAAAAACAGCCTGATTAAAAAATGGGCCAAAGATCATAACAGACACCTTATCAAAGAAGATATACAAATGGCAAATAAACATAGGAAAAGATGCTCCACATCCTATGTCATCAGGGAAATGCAAGTTAAAACAACAATGTGATACCAGTACAAACCTATTAATTCGCCAATATTTGGAACACTGACAACACCACATGCTGGCAAGGGTACGGAGCAACAGGAACTCTCATTCATTGCTGGTGAGAATGCGAAATGGTACATAGCCACTTTGGAAGACAGTTTGGCGGTTTCTTACAAAACTAACATACTCTTGCCATATGACCCAGCAATCACTCTCTTTGATATTTACCCAAAGGAGTTCAAAACTTATGTCCACACAAAAACCTACACATGGATTTTTTTAAAAACTGAAGTATATTTGATTTACAGTGTTCTGTTAGTTTCAGGTGTACAGCAAAGTGATTCTGTTATATATATATATATATATATACTTTTTCCTTATATATTATTACAAAATATTGAGTATAGTTCCCTGTGCTATACAGTAGATCCTTGCTGTCTGTCTATTTTATATATAGTAGTGTGTATTTTATATATATTAGTGTGTATATGTTTATTCCTCCCCTCTCTTTCCCCTTTGGTAACCATAAGTTTGTTTTCTGTGTCTGTGGGTCTATTTCTGTTTTGTATATAAGCTTATTTGTATCATCGTTTTTTTTAGATTCCACATACAAGTGATGTCATATGATATTTGTCTTTATCTGGCTTACTTCACTTAGTATGATAATCTCTAGGTCAATCCATGTTGCTGCAAATGGCATTATTTCATTCTTTTTTATGGCTGAATAATATTCCATTGAATATATATACCACATCTTCTTTATCCATTCATCTGTTGATGGACATTTAGGTTGCTTCCATGTCTTGGCTATTGTAAATAGTGCTGCAGTGAACACTGGGGTGCATATATCTTTTCAAATTATGGTATTCTCTGGATATATGCCCAAGAATGTGATTGCAGGATCATATGGTAGCTCGTTTTTAGTTTTTTAAGGAACCTCCATACTGTTCTCCACAGTGGCTGCATCAATTTACATTCCCACCAACAGCATAGGAGGGTTCCCTTTTCTCCACACCCTCTCCAGCATTTATTATTTGTAGACTTTTTGATGATGGCCATTCTGATACCTCATTGTAGTTTTGATTTGCACTTCTCTAATAATTAGCGATGTTGAGCATCTTTTCATGTACCTTTTGGCCATCTGCATGTTTTCTTTGGAGAAATGTCTGTTTAGGTCTTCTGCCCATTTTTTGATTTGTTTGTTTGTTTTTTTGATATTGAGCTGTGTGAGCTGTTTGTATATTTTGGAGATTAATCCCTTGTCGGTTACATCATTTGCAAATATTTTCTCCCATTCTGTAGGTTTTCTGTTTGTTTTGTTTATGAAAAACCTACACACAAATGTTTATAATACCTTATTCATAATTGCCAAAACTTGGAAGCGATCAACCAAGATGTTTTTCAGTAGATGAATGGATAAACTGTGGTACTTCCAGACAATGGAATATTATTCAGTGCTAAAAAGAAATGAGTTATTAAGCCATGAAAAAGACATGGAAGAAATTTAAATGCATATTACTAAGTGAAAGAAGCCATCTGAAAAGGCTACATACTCTATGGTTCCAACAATAGGACTTTCTGGAAAAGGCAAAACTATGAAGACAATAAAAAGATCAGTGGTTGCTAGGAGTTGGGGTGAGGAGGCATGAACAGGTAGAGCACAGAGGATTTTTAAGGCAATGAAAATACTCTACGATACATGTATGATGGATACCTGTCTTTATACATTTGTCCAAACCCATAGAATGTACAACATCAACAGTGAAACCTAATGCAAACTATGGACTTTGGGTGATTATGTGTATCAGTGTAGATTCAGCGGTTGTAATAAATGTACCACTCTGGTGGAGAATGTTGATAATAGGGGAGGCTATGCATGTATAAGGGCAGGGGGTTATGAGAAATCTCTGTACCTTCCTCTCAGTTTTGCTGTGAATCTAAAACTACTCTAAAAAATTGTCTTAAAAAATTAGCACATCATGCTAAGGCAGTCAGTCTTTTACTATGTGGCAATAATATTTTTCAGAAAAACTTTAACAGAAGGGTAAGGAGATGTAGATTCTTTTCCTTTTGCTTTGCCTCTTCATGAGCAGTAGGACAAGTTTAGAGTCTACTTTGAAACTCCAGAGGAGAGAATTGGGACCCAAAAGTTGAAACTCTATGGAGTGAGACTTAACTCAATAATAAGGTGAATGTCCTTTCATTTTTAAAAAATTCACAAGCAACACATATTCATTATATAAATTTAAAAAACACAGTTACAAAATGTAAGAAGATAATAATAATTTTCTACCCCAATTTACTCCCCAGAAAATCTCTGTTTAACATTTTGGCTTATTTCCTTCTAGTCTTTTTTCATTAAAGAACTAACCAATTAAGACTTTTTAGAACCCCCAAAGACTAACAAGGTTATGCTGAACACCCTCCTCTAGACCACACAATTCAAATTTTATATGCATTTAAAAACCAAAATAGCTTTTTACGAGATTTTTCTGGTTGTAAAATTCTAGATAAGTTTGCTAATTTTCTTATGTTTTTGGTGCCCCAACTATGCCGGTGCCCTCAGCAATTAAGTGTTTGATTTGCATGTCAGGGACCAAGATCTGAGGGCTGAATCATGTAGCTGTGTACTTCCTGTGGCTGGAAATGTTCAGAATGAGTTGATGGCCGCTGTCAGGGCACCGTCCAAGAGATTACTACTGTTGGACTGACCTCTAAGCTCCTATATTAGTTTGCTGGGGCTTCTGTCACAAGGTACTGCAAACTGGGTGACTTAAATGACAGAAATTTATTGTCTCACAGTTCTCAAGCCTAGAAATCTGAAATCAAGGTCCTGGCAGTACTGGTTCCTACTGAGGGCTATGGTGGAGAATCTAGTCCAGGCCTCCCTCCTTGGCCTGTAGACAGCTGTCTTCATCTTCACATGGAGTTCCCCTTGTATGTATGTCTGTGTTCAAATTTCCCCTTTTCATAAGGGCACCAGTCATATTGGATTAGGTGTCCACCCTGTTGCAGTTTGACCTCATCTTATCTTAAACAATTACATCTGCAATGACCCTATTTCCAAATAAGGTAACATTCTGAGGTACTGGGGTTTAAGACTTCAATATATAAATTTTGGAGGGACACAATTCAATCCATAACAGCTCTCTTCTAGCTCTAAAATCTATGTTTATGAGCCTTGGCATATGCTTAAGTTTTGTTTTGTTTTGTTTGTTTCCTTGTCAAGTGGGACCTTTGCTTACTGCAAGATAAAACCTCTGCATATTTAGGACTCTGGTTCTTGTGTGAATAGAAATCCAAGAGGCATAGCTGACTGCCCTGCTGTGGCTGATTATAAATAAATCAGGGCTGGGCAACCACATTCAGGGCCACTAAACAGTAGCAATATAAAAGCTCTGAATTCAGAATCTTGTCAGTATAAAAGTTCTGAATTCAGAATCTTGTCAGAAGTCATTCTGAACTCCAAATAAATTCTATCTGTTGGCCCCAGGGTCTATTTGCCCTTTGGCATCCTCAAAGAACTCAGCTAAATCAGTGAATTTGCTTTCTTCTTCTTTTTTTAAACTTTTGATCTTTCATTTATTTTAGTCATTATTATTTTTTTTTTTTCGGTACGTGGGACTCTCACTGTTCTGGCCTCTCCCCTTGCGGAGCACAGGCTCTGGACGCGCAGGCTCAGCGGCCATGGCTCACGGGCCCAGCCGCTCCGCTGCATGTGGGATCTTCCCAGACCGGGGCACGAACCCGTGTCCCCTGCATCGGCAGGCGGACTCTCAGCCACTGCGCCACCAGGGAAGCCCCCTCTTCACCTATTTTATCCAACCTCCCACCTCCCCTCCCCTCTGGCAACCACCATTTTGCTCTCTGTATCTTTAAGTCGTTTTCTGTTTTGTTTTGTTTGTTCATTTGTTTTGTTTTTTAGATTGCACATGTAAGTGAGATCATATGGTATTTGTCTTTCTCTATCTGACTTATTTCACTTCGCTCTAGGTTCATCCATGTTGTCGCAAATGGCAAGATTTCATTCTTTTTTATGACGGAGTAGTATTTCATTCCATATATATATATATATACTGACTTAGAGGTCAGTCCAACAGTCCAACAGTATATATATATATATATACCACATCTTCTTTATCCATTCATCTATCAATGACATTTAGGTTGCTTCCATATCTTGGCTATTGTAAATCATGTTGCAGTGAGCGTAGGGGTGCATATATCTTTTCAAATTAGTGTTTTTATTTTCTTTGGGTAAATACCCAGAAGTGGGATTGCTGGATCATATGGTAGTTTTATTAATTTTTTGAGGAACCTCCTACTATTTCCCATAGTGGCTGCACCAGTTTACAATCCCAGCAACAGTGCACGAAGGTTCCCTTTTCTCCACATCCTTGCCAACACTTATTTGTTGTCTTTTTGATGATGGCCATTCTGATAAGTGTGAGCTGGTTTCCATTTCCTTGATGGTTAATGATGTCGAGCATCTTTTCATGTGGAATATGCTTTCTTCTTGATACCGTGTGTCATTTTGTATGATTTACAGGACAAAATCTCATTTTATTTTAGGACTTAAAGTTTCAGAAGTGCGTGGCCCTCAATCATGCATATGTGGAGACTTTATCAAGCTATAACGAAATGACTATTGATAATGTGAACATGAAATTCGTTATTCTTGTATACGGCAGTGTTATTGATACTAAGACAGAGGTACCATATCTTGCACCTTGCATTTTACCTAAAACCTGTGAACAGGTAAGGAGGATCATTTCTAAAGAGTCATTTGCTTTTCATTGTGCCCTGTAAGTGACTTTAAAACTCAACCAACCACCTTAAAGGGAAATTTAACCTAGAAAGACCCTATAGTTCTCACCTGCCCTTAACAAAACAGTCGAAATGTACCCAGGGCTTCTGTGTACTGTTGTACAAGTTGTGCCCCGCACAAGAGTGTCACTGAGGGACAAGGGGGGCAGGAATCTGCCTGCTCTCTACTTGCCAAGCTGTTTGTCCTGGCATGGGCTGTGCGTCCACAGAGGAAGGACGGGGTACACTTTTCCTAGTTCACGCCAGGGCAATGACACTGCTTGCTAGCATGGCTCTGGAAGTTATCTGCGCTGGCTGATAAGAAGGGAGATGCATTGGGGCCATGTCACTTTGCTGACACATTAGGGGCTAGGGGCACAACTTGACAGAGGGCCCTGGGCCTCATCATTCCACGCCTCTGTAAGGAAGGGGGAAGTGTGAACACCTGGGACATAACAGGGGATGGGAAGAGTAGAAGTCAGGTCCCTACTGGGCCAAGCCATGCTGTCGGACCACAGGAGTGATGTGAGGACAGAGCCCAAGAATGAGGAGGACCAAGAGGCCATGAAAAGAGCTGACATCTCTTTCATCTGGTAAAAAGTTTGGGAGAGACCCTTTCTGCTTGTTCAGGCTGGGAACATTCACTAATTTAATGAAATTTTACGTCCTGGAAAAGTTGGTAAATCTCCTAAAAAGTGCATTTACCACTTTCCTAACCAACGTTCTTATTTTGTCAACCTCTCAACAATTCAGAGGGTGAAGGTAATTTAAATGTTTTTTTTAAACAGAAAATGAAAATTTAGCTTTGAAACAAGGGGTGGGGAACAGTGGGAGCAATCCCACAGTTTAGTTTAAGACACTAGAGTTAGGAGTCAGGCATACTTGGATTTAAAACCTGACACCTGTGCCCACTAGGTGTGTGAGCGGAGGAAAGGTGCCTTCTGACCCTCAGTTTCCTCTTAGTAAGATGAGGATAATAGCAGCAGTCGTCTCATAAGGTTCTTGTGGGGATTCAATGAGATAATATGTGATAATATCTAGAAATTATCGATAGTTATAATTGTTACTTATGTATGCTCCTTGCATTCTGGGAGGGCAGATTCTGTGGCACATGGGGCAGAAGCTTGAGGAAGAGAGCTCTTTTTCCTATCTGGGAAGGCTGGGCCCTGAGCCCTTGAATGTCAGTGTCGGAATAAAAGTAACTCAGTGGATGCTGGGGATTCCATTTTCCAAATTCGTTCCAAGTAAGGTGTAGAAATTTCCTTTCTGATGTTTACAAATATCCAAAAGATAACCTCCTGGTCCAAGACTTTTTGAAACAAGGTTAAAGAGGATTTGAAATGAGAAAGATAGAGCTTAGGTTGGAGGCTGAGTTCTAGGTTTTGGCTTATTTCTTATATTCTTTGGAAAGGTTAGGAAGCAGCCATCTTAGAGATCAAAGAATGCTCTTTTGACTAATTTTGACTTTTCTCCTTTAGGTGGAGGGAACTTCAGATTTAAGCAAGCTGCTGGTTATCCAAGCACCTGCGCCTGCCGAAAATAATAATAATGCCAAGGTCATGGGTAAGGGGTAGCCCTTTAGTGGTAAGAAAACCACTGAGAAGGAATTTTGTTACATGTAAGATTGATATTCTAAGAAAATGGTTTGAGGGTGTTGTGTGGGTTTATCATCCATCTCCATTCTTGGACCCTCCCTGGCTGCCACATTGCTTCTGGGAGGTCACATATCGGAGACTTCCAGACACTGAAATCCAGGTGGCTCTTACTCTCTCTCGTGCCTTTCCCTCCACAACCTTGTGGGAGGACAGCAGCTTCTACCTTGTACTCTGATCCTGTAGGCTGGAGCCCCGTAGTGCTGTTGGGGGCAGAGCAGGAATGGGGAGGGGATAGACTCACACAGCAGGCCCAGGTGTGGGAGCCGGTTTTCTCTCAACGACCAAAGGGAATATAGAATCTGACCCATGCTCATTGAAAGCCACGGTCATAGCCACAATTCAGGTGACTTGCTTTGAGGTGCACTTTGATAGTCACTAAGTAATTATTGTCACTAAATGCATATTAGTACCCAATTGCTTATATCATGGTGCTAAGCATACTATAAAGAAGACTAGATAGGAAGGCCTTGCTGTAGGGAAAATACATTCGAGATCTTTCACTCAGTGCTCAGCATCCTGCCTTACCAAGCCTAGTGTCACCATTTTCCCAGCTACCCCAGCTTGAAAACACAATCAACCTTGATTTGCTCCTCTAATTAGCACCATCCCAGTGCTTACAATTCATGTAACCTGCTAGCCCAGGCATTCTTAATGAATTGTTAATTTGTGGGGGAGGTGGTTACGTGATTTC
Source organism: Leucopleurus acutus (assembly GCF_964270905.1). Lineage (NCBI taxonomy): Eukaryota > Metazoa > Chordata > Mammalia > Artiodactyla > Delphinidae > Leucopleurus > Leucopleurus acutus. Next base: position 63,909,212 of record NC_139143.1, read on the forward strand.
AAATTGTGTGCATAAAGGGCACATTTTATCAATAGTTTACATCTCAGTGTTACTCATTTGCATAATTCTTATAAAATGCAGCCCCACAGTATGCTGCTGGGCACTGTGCAAAGCACTAGTTGGTGAGTGAGCGAACAAGGCCTCTGCCCTTGTCAGGAGGAGAGATATTCAAGAAGTAATTTCACTTCTCCCCTAGAAGCAAATTCAACCTCAGACATTCTTACAGCTCACTTTGCATGCCCTGTTCTGGGGGTCATACGCAGCACCATGATACTGGGAGCTCCCTCTGCTCCTGGGTCTCCTGTCCAAGTTGGCTAACACTGAGGTGACCATCACCCCAGCCTTCACAGTGTCTTTAGGTCTGCCACTTTGCTACTTCCCCAGCACTCTTGGGGCACAGGAGTGTATGGCAAGGCTGGGAGCTCAGGGTCTAATGTCAGCCCCCTTAGGGCATTTTAGAGTGAGGGAAATATATATCACTCTGCATTCCACGATGTGTTTGGGAGGAAAGTCACAAATGGTAGGCCCATGGACTTGATCCAGCCAGTACACTGGATTTGGCCCACATACATGTTTTCTTTTAAAATTGTCAAATATGTAAACATCCAGAAATTTCACATTTAAAAAAATCCAGATTTTGAGCTTTTCTTGAAAAAAAAATCAGAAAGTCTGCCAACCCTCGGTCCTCATATCTATGTGTGGCAACAATCAGACAGAGCTGAGCACCTCTGGCTCCTACAGGGGAAGCAGATGCTCTACGGTTTGCCTCAGTCCACTCCCTCTTGTGTTATATCCAAACCATTTTGTTTGAGTGACCTGCCTCTTCTCATTTGGGTTTGCCAGCCCTTGTATTGGACTTTTGGGAGCCTAGTAACAAATGTCCTTGAGGGAAAAAAGTAAAAAGCCTGTTTGAAAGGGGAGAAGAGAAAGGCGACACTTACAGGGAGAAAGTAAGTTGAAATTTCAAAATATCCTCCTGCTACCTATACTCTTAAATTCCTAATTTAGTTTTTCTGTTTAATGCATTTATTTGGATTGGCTCAGTCAACACCGGTCTTGGAATGACCAAGAGAGACTATCACTGGAAGAGAAAGAATGAGGTAATAAACTTGACACTTTGATTAGATTTTTCTTACTGTGAATATTAAACTACACAGCGAAAATAAATTGTAAAGTCAAGTAGCAACATGTAGGTGGTGAGAAAAATGGCAGCTCGTTAATATGGGAAAATTGGGATTAAAGTTCACCTGAATTACTTAACAATTAAAATTATAGAATATTTTTGAAAACTGTAATTTTGCCCTAGCCCCCCCTCCCAATTTCCCCCCTCCTAACTCCCTTCCCCCCTGATATTTAGTTCAAAAGTAGGGCTATCTGGGATTAAGGATGGGGAGGGCCATTCACCATACACACAGTTAGACATTAGTATGTAAATATGGATGCTTCTCTCTTTGGAGTGCGCATTCCCATGGATGTGTGGGTCTCTCTGGCGGGGGTGGGGGGTGGGGGTGGGGGTGGGGTGGCGCACAGGTAGATCACGGGCATCTTCCTAGGGTATCAATTTTATTTGACAGTCTTTCAAAGGGAGAAGTTAACTCATTTTGCTGTTAGGTTACTTAAAATATTTTGTATTGAAACAAACACACTATGGAGTAGGATGACAAATTTGTGTGAATTTAAGATGAAACAAGAGACCTCAAAACATTTTATCATGGAGAGTCACTTATGTGTTGCCCTGACATTTTTTCCTAGTTTCCTCAGCAATCAGAGCTAATTTAGAAAAGTTTGAGAAGTGCTGGAAGCCAGGCCTAGAGTTGGGGAGGGAGAGGGCTGGTAGAGGCAAATCTGGTGGGGAGAAGGGTAGCCTGCAAGGGTGGGGGTGTCTCTGTGAAGGCCCCTAACAGAGTTCCCTTGGGCCAGAGCCCACTGCTGAGTGGGGTGGAGGAGAAGACAGCTCTGACAGAGCAAGAGGCGATAGGCAAATGCAGAAGTAGGCCAGGTAGCAGTAAGGGTGCCAAGAATGGGCTTCAGGGCCCTTCAGCACCCTTCCTCCCCCAGTTGCCAAGTCACTCCAAATACACGTCTTCTAAGGAAAAGTGATGTGCTGTGTAAAGGCAGCTTCACGAGAAGTCCCTTGGCCCATCACATCCCCAACCAGATAGCCACCCTAAGACCCTCCTAATAGAAATTCTGGTCCTGCCACTATTATTTATGACAATCACGGTGGTTTGCAGTGTGTTTGTTGGGGGAAGGACAGTGGCATTGACCAAACTGACAGTTCTTTGTTCCTTTAAACAAAGCAATTTAAATCTTTTTAGGCTGTCTTCCTCGGCCATCCTCTCCTTTCTTAAAGGGACCCTATTTCACAAATGGGGAACCTCACTGGGAGTCTAGTGATTTGGCTCCTCACTTGCCACTGTCTCTTCCAGGCCCCATTATAAAAAAATGCTCATTCCAATTTAGGAAAGAAGTCTCCAACTTCCCTTGCACTCAGTCACAAAGTTAACTGGAATTCAACTCTCCTAACATTGCTCTTTAAGTGCGCCTTTGATACACTACTCTAATTGAATTAATGTATCTCTCTTTACAAGATGATGTTTGATGGTATAGAGTTGCACATGTACTTACTCAAAGTCCTTAACATGTAAGATGTTTTAAAGGGAGTGTTCCAGATAATGGAAACTTTTCAGTAAGTTTTCTGATTGCACTTAAGTTTTTTTCTGAAATGCTCATAGTCAAATATTTTACTTTTGACTTTCTTTTATAGTTGGAAACTGGATACCACTTTAGAAAAGGACGTTAATGGCACTTATGTGATACCTGGAGTCAGGTTAAAGACCGAGCTAATATCCTGACTCAAGTGCTGAAAGATTGTCTGGCAAGGAGTTTACTTAGAAGTTGCTAAAACAATTTACTGCTGCATTTATTTTACAAGCAATTGATGGACTGCTGCAAAAGCTCTAATTCTAAGTAGTTGCATTATACTTAAGATGTTCACAATTCCTCAGGATAATATAAGATATCCTAAAGCTTATGGCCTAGCAAATGAAATCCTGCATCCAGCTGAGAGCAAGTTATAATAGAGCAGGAGTTATCAAAAGCACTGTACAATTAACATACTACTATCTAAAGCATAGGACCTATAATTTTGATTTGTGATATTGCTACAATTAGTGCCTCCCTAATGTTTTTCAGAGTGAAATTATTTCCTCCGTCCCCAATTTAGTAAATATTGAAAAACGGAATAGGTTCCATAACTTTAGTTATTGAAAGCACAGTTTAGGAGAAGTTAACAATCTTACATTGCATAGTACTGTTTGATATCACTTTTCATTTTATTTTAAAAAGTCAAATAAAATAGAATTTTATGATCTGATTGTTTATTTAGAATCTATTATTCCTTTTCATTTCAACAAGATTTTAAAAGAATCTACTCCAGTATAAAATAAAGAGTTACAAAAAAATAGTAATGATTCTCTACTCCAGGGAAAACCATAATAGAAGAATAGAAGGAAACATAAGAGAAAAAGTCAAGCCTTTTACGAACCTTCTGGATACCTAGAATAGGGCAGTATTTCTCAGAGTGGCCTGCGGAGCACCTGTGTATCAACAAATGTCAGGTGTGGCTGCACATTACAGACCCACAGGACTGCCTGGCTGTTTAACGAAGTTATCACAGACCTAGTCTCCTTGTAGCCTCCTTCTCCTTCATCCTTGGCCTGTGACTTTTATCCTCAGGGTGGCAAAATGACATCTGTAGCTTGGGCATCCCATTTGCTTTTCAGTGAGGCAAGGTGCTTTCTCTTTATTAGGCTTTGCCTTTTAGTCAGGAAGGGACCCCATCCCAGGCCAGCACTATCACATGACCACACTGATCTGTCATCTTAAGATGAATTTTACCTGGCACCTCAACTTGCCACCATTAATACAATCTGGGTATTTTTCGTAAAGAATAAGGGGAAACGGATATTGGGTGAACTGCAGTGTCTGCTGTACTCTGCATCACAATCCCATACCTGGTATAGGGTTGTTACAGATGAAGAACTTCTGGCCATCTGTAGAATCCATCTCTGGGGGTAGGCCCCTGGCCTGCACATTTTAACCCATTCCTCATGTGATTTAATGCATACTGAAGCTTGAGATGCCTAAGGTAGGGGATAAAGAAGTAGCAGAAAACAGATGTCTGCCCTACAATCTTGCTTAGGAGGCACACTGCCATGCATTTGAAACAGCTAGAGGATACTTCATTCCATGCATATCAGTTAGGATGCTTTTGGCCTCAGGTACCAGAAAACCCAACTCAAAAAAGCTTAAACACTAAGGTTATTTATTATTTCATGTAATAGAAGTCCAGAGGTAGGACAGGTTCACAGTTGGCAGATTCAGTGAAGATCATAAAGAATCAGATGTTTTTCTTTCTCTCCACTTGGCTGTTGACCTTTACAGCCTCATTCTATGGCTGGATCCCTGCTCCCAGGCTGTAACATGGCTGCCAGCAGCAGTTTAATGTTTTCTTGTCCATATTCAGTGTGAGAGAGAAAAATGCCTCCCAGTAGCTCTCGTGTGAGAAAGAATTCTTGCAGAAGCTCTGATGGTCTTCTATTTGTGTCTCAATGCCCATTTCTGAACCAATCACTGAGAAGAAGGTGGCAATGACCTCTTAACTAGTTAATGCACCCTTTAAGCTTGAATCAAAGCTGTACTTCCTCAATTTGCATTGCCCCAAAGTGGAGGGGTCAAATGGAGTAAATCACTGTGCCAGTTCACTGCATCCAATTGGCATCTTGACTTGGCCCTTTAGACACAGCCATTCTGGCTCCTTACCCTTTCCTGAGCTTCTTAATGCATATTCCTACCCTTAGGGTAGAGGTTGGAGGGGAGGTCAGACTTCTGGCAAGACCACACAGGAGCCTCAAGTTGATCACTTTGCTAATCTTAGATGACCATCTCTTCTAGCCAGAACATTTGCTGATTGTCTGAGAAGGCACATGGTGGACTGCCTCTCAAATTCCTATGCTTCTCTCATAGCCACAGTGGCTGTATAATTCACTTACAGTTACTAAATCTTCGGATTTATTAAATCTGTTCTCCCTATGAAAACAGAGCAACAATCCTGGAAAGGGGAACTCTCCTCTCCAAGCCCCATAGTATATTAAGAATATACTATACTATACTATGGCAACGCATATTCATTATGTAACATTTTATATTTGGAGAAGAATACTTTCACAGTCTTATGGCTTCATGGCTGCTTCATGATAGAACCAGAGATCATTTTGCGGGTACATGACCTCCCTTTTCCTTGAGCTTTTCAGCGTTTTCACAGTGGCAGCACCTATGTGGGTCGAGTAGATATAGCCCACCAAAGTTTGGGTGCCTGAGTGAGTGATAAAAGGGGCAATAGATTTATTGGGGGAAGAACTGATAATTTGATTTTGAATTTATAAATTCAATGGCCAATGTTCCATCGATCAGTAAAGATAAGACTCAAGTTTGAATAATTAATGTTGGAGATTTAGACTTTGAATTGTCACCATAAAAGAAAGTTGAGGCGAGACTCTCCGAGAGACAAGGGCTGAAGAAGGCAAATAGCCAAGGGAAGACAGCAGTGTGGAACCTCACAGTTAGGGAGGTGACAGAATGCGAGGGTTCAGGGATTAGTTCAGAAGAGATGTGCTAAGGAGAACCAGATAGTCTTAGTTCTTTAAGGCCAAAACATATAGTGACTTGGATAAGAGATGACAGCAAGATGCCAGTCCTTTAAGTCTCTTTCAGACCAGCATTCACCAGGATATGTAACTTGGAATTTTCACCTTCCTTCTCAACCTTCTTAGTGTCACCCAAATTTTACATGTGCAGAAATCAAGGAAACTAAAAGCTTACTGACTTCTCTAAAACATGGCACCAGGGACCAGCTTTTACATTATTATACTCAATAAAAGTATAGAGGGCTACATGCAAGAGACTATACCAGGTATGGGACACTTCCTTCTAAACCTAGGACTTAGCACAGCATAGTAAGTCTGAGAGACTATGAGTTCAGAATACTTAGCGCTCTTTCCAGAAAAGCAAAAGATGTCCCATTATCCTCAAGATTCATATTCTTAAATCTAGGAATCCCTTTAAGGTATCAGGTTAGGAGAGTTCTTTGTAGTGGGGGTCACAAATTCCACAGGACCCAGGCAAGTAACATGAAGGAGCAAAGTAGGCCAAGAGATGGGGTGGAATACATTTTCTTTTACAAAGCAAAGGAAACACATTTTATTTTACTTTATTTTTGGCCGCACTGGGCAGCACGTGAGATCTTGGTTCCCCGACCTGGGATCAAACCCGTGCCCCCTGCAGTGGAAGTGCGGAGTCTTAACCACTGGACCACCAGGGAAGTCCCTGGAATCACATCTTCATCAGCCGCTCCTCCATTTTCATTATATGAAATTTTACGTGTCTGTCTTTGGAGAAAAGCATGTCAAATCTAGCAAGGAAACATTTGCCCTCAGGACACGAGTCCGAACTAGTACTTGAAAATGTGACAACAGAATTTTCTGATCACGCTTTAACAAAGGATTTACTTGCTGATCACTAAGAAGTAAAATTCAGAAAATAGTCCCCCTCCCCCACTGCAAGAATAAATCTATAATAAAACATTTTCAGTCACCCTCTCCCCTCTTCCCAAGGTGTGCCCTTTCATGTGCACTTCATCGTAGAGCCAACTGACATCCAGAAATACTCTGAAAGGCACCTGGCACTGTCGTGCTGCTCATGCCTCTGGTACACCTCCCTGGCAGGCAAGTGGAACCTTTTCTGTAGCTTCCCACTTTCAATAGAAATTTATTGAAAAAGTTTCTTGATAGCAAAATACTTAAAGATTCCTTCCCCCTGCTCATCCTTCAGTTATCTACTGGAAAATTACAGAATTGAAAAGGTTTTGCCCCCAGTTGTGATCAAAACATGAAATATTGAAGAACATCTGGGTTACTCAGTTCTTAGGTTACATATGTAGATATGTACAGAGGAAGCTGAACCCCAAGTTCTATTCCTTCCCAAAATGGGTAACAGAAGAGAGGATTTGATTAGAACAGCTGAAAAAACCTGATACTCATTCTATGATGGAGCAAAGCAGGCTTTTTCAACCATAAAGTGATACCACCTTGTTGGTCATAAACCCTGCAGAGATCCAACAAGATGAGCCTCAGATTTCAAAGAGAGTCAGCAGAGAATATTAAGATATATGAACAGAAGAGAATGCTGCTAAAGGCACAGAGCAAAGAATCCCAAGGAATTTGTAGTGCCATTTTCATTTAATAAGCCAGTAGTATAGCAACCTAAAGACCTTGGCTGTGATCACACCAGGATGTTTTTATGGTACTGCTGCAGGAAAACATGATGGGCAGCTGGCATCCTCTGGCTCACGGTGCTCAGTGAGCAGCTCCAGCACCAACTCCGTGGAGAGCCAGCCTATGGCTGGGGGGTGTAGCGGAGGTATTTCTTGCCAGATGGGAGCTCTTTGGTGAAGACTCCTTTAGGGAAAATTTTTTTGGCTTCCTCTTCAGGGATGGTTGGAAGGACCATCACGCTGTCTCCATTCTATTGAAAAGACATTGTGAATGGTGAAATTCAATCTTATAGTGAAGGTTAAAGGCAATAATTAACTTCAGAAAAGTAGCTACAGTTGCTGATGAGAATAATCAAATCTCCTTTGCTCTATCCCCTCTGAGGAATTTTGTTTTCGCAAGTTGATCTTTGACACTTTGGGAAGGGAAGTATTTCCCCACCTTAACAAGAAATAGTCCTGTTTCAAATCTAGTAATGGCTTGCCACCTAAGTCCTTATCATTGCCCTGCATGACTGAATCTGGCTTCCTCTCCCATCCCCGGCCTCTCCCCCCACCTCCTGCTGCTGCTTTTCCAGCATGGTGGCTCTCCTATTCCTTGAACATGCCAAGCTCACTATTAGAAAAGCTTCTTAGCTGTTCCTTCAAGCCTGCCGTGCTCTTCCCTCCTCAATATGCATGACTTGGTCTCTCACTTCCTTCACATCCTTCCCAAAGGTCCCTTCAGAGAAGGGCCTTTCTTGACAGCCAAATATAAAACCAACCCTCCCACCTGTGCTCCCCTTCTCCCCACCTCTCCTCGATTACTCTCTGTCGCACTTATCGTTACCTAATATACTATAAACTTGTTTATTGTTTGTCTCTACCAACTGGAATTTAAGTTCTATGAGGGCAGGGACTTTACACTGATTGTTCATTGCTGCATCCCAGTGTCTACTGTCTGCACTCAATAAACATATGGTCAAAGAATGGAAACAGAATATAAATGGTTTGCCTGTCAGAAGAAACAAAATAACAAAACCAGGTGTTCAGGTTAGCATATTAAAAAAATGTAGCAATGTTAAGACAGTCTTGTGATATTATCCATGTCCTACATATGTCAGGAATCTTAGAGATTAAAAGTTCATGAACAGGTTTCAGAGAATTCTACATAGGTTTAAAAGACTGAAGCTTAAGAGAAATGAAATGTTTCAAGACATTAATACACCACATAGGTTTATACCCACGACTTAAGTGGCCAGTCTAGGTTCTGTTATAAATATTTTGCCATCAGGGAAGAGTTAAAGGTTTTTTAAAAAATCCTTTTACTAGGAAAAGGAATGATTCTGACCAATTAATTTGTCCAAATAATCTAAAAGTTAGAAATACAGGGAGTTTTTATAAAAGGGGTTAAAGTCCCTGAAAATGGCCTCTCAGCAAATCTTAAACTCAGCCAGGAGGAAAAGCCCTCCCAGTGTACTTGCATTGCAGAAACAAGAGCCCCACGTAACACTGACCCTGGAGGTAGCCACTGAGAGACTGGCCCCACAGGCCTTCCAGGCAAGCTGGGTATCTGCCCTTTCAACATCTTTACCTTCCAATCAACTGGGGTGGCAACCCTCTTTTCTGCTGTCAGCTGCAGAGAGATAATTACTCGGAGAATCTCATCAAAGTTCCTGCCAGTGGTAGCCGGGTAGAGGATGGACAGTTTTAGCTTCTTATCAGGACCAAAAACAAATACCTGCAAAGCACATAGACACATAAACAGGAAGAACTCTTTGAATGTTTTTGATACTAAAGCCTCTCAGAAGGCTCTTAAGTCATTAAAAATGTTCAAAACAAAACAACAACAGAAATCTGCAAATATCTAGAAAGATACACCAAACAAACCGGGTGGCTGGAGTAGACATGATTTTCTTCTCCACGTTATATTTCTAAACTTGAAGGAAATTATATTTGGCTCTGGCTGTCTCAGCAAGAAACACTGATTTGCGAACTGAATCCAGGAAAGGCCTCAGGAAGGTACTATGTTAACTACGGAAGATTATCATAAAAATAATACTAATGGGAGTTGATCCTGGTCCTCAAATTGTTGTATATTTTTGCAGATGTGGGAATAAGTTTGTTCCCTAGTGGGTAAGGACAGAACAAATAAGAATTCAAAACCAGGGATGCCTTACGAAGAAGGCTATGACCCACCGCCTTAAAGAGTGGGCTGTCAGGAGGACTACAGAAAAAGATTTCTCAATTTTAGGTGACATCCTAGGATAACTATTTTTTTTTTTTTTTTTTTGAGGTACGTGGGCCTCTCTCTCACTGCTGTGGCCTCTCCCATTGCGGAGCACAGGCTCCAGACGCGCAGGCTCAGCGGCCATGGCTCACGGGCCCAGCCGCTCCGCGGCATGTGGGATCTTCCCAGACCGGGGCACGAACTCGTGTCCCCCGCATTGGCAGGCGGACTCTCAACCACTGCGCCACCAGGGAAGCCCTAGGATAACTATTTTTATGTATTTTCAAAAGCTGTGAATTAAGCAGTTTAAAAGTTTAGCTGAAAAATTTTACTTTGTACCAGCATTTAGATAAGAAGTGAGAGTGCCACCAGGACACTTATATCCTAATTGGACATAGTCCCCCATTTCCTTTAGTTGGTCCAAGCATTTACTTGGACATATGTAGCCTGGTCAGTCACAATGACTATGTAATGGATGTATACAACTCACCACACGAGCTGTTACAGGCATGCCCTTTTCGTCCTTCTCTGCTGGGTCCAGCATGCCCAGCTGGATGGCAAGGTCCCGATTCTTATCATCAATGATGGGAAAAGGTAACTTTTCTGTGGGCTCATCACCATTGTAAGCATTGATATCCTGAAATGCAGGGGAGAGAGAAAAGAGGAAACTAAACCAGGCATATCCTCTGAATTCAATCAGTTAACAGTCATTGTCTTGTAAGACAGGGAAGAGAGGACCATAATCATCATAATTTCTCTAAGCAATTTTAATAAGAAAATTAATGAATGAACACTCCTCATCCCAATTGCTCATTGACAGGAATAACGGTAGGGTGTAGTACTTAGGTTATAACCTAGAGCCTTCTCATGCCCAAGTCTCTTAAAATTCAGCATGCGTTTACTGCTCTGAGAAAGCAGCATTAAACTCTTTAAAAGTTGAATAATATAGAGTTAGACTTCAATCCAGGGTACCTATGCGTACCCAAATACTATAAAAACCATCAGTAGCAATGAGTTCACATCCAGAAATTAAAGCACATGCAAAGATAATTTTATAGATCTGGCCCCTGCCTCAAAAGCACCCTGACTCAGACATTAAGCTACTGTAACAAAGATATTAAGACATGAAAAGAAAACACAAAACTTAAAGCAAACACAAGAATGGAGAGTTGAATATTCACTTCAAGGACAAGTCAAAGGTAAAAATGGGTGAAAAGGCAGAGGTGAATTTACACTAGGGTGAAATCCACATAAAAACAAAGCATTCCAAGTCTGAACTAAAGGACAATAATGTACTTGCTTCCACTCTCTATCCCTTCCTCCCCTAGTTAAAAACTTCATCCATTTTTCTATTCTGGGAAGTTTTGGGGGAAAAAAAAAAATCTAGCTTCGTTATTTGATCTGGTGTTGACATTGCACTTAAGGTGGGCTAAGCATTATGGTAAGTACGTGTGGGATGCAAATGAGGAAGACACGGTTCCTGCCTTTAAAGGAACTTCTAATTTAGTTGGATGATTTCCGTAAGAAGTAGCAACAAACGCAAGAAGGTAATATGTAAATGGCAAATGGTGAAGTACACCAGCATCCCCATTTGTAAGACTGCTGGAGTTAGGAGAGACTTCAAGAAAGGCGTATGACTTTTTCCTGGGCCTTTGCAGGGTGGATAAGATTTTCACAGGGCAAGAGAAGGCATTCCAGGGAGGGGGAGCAATATTACTGAAACATGTAGCCAAGTCTGAGCATAAACTGTTGACTGGCGAAAGAGGAATTTATCTGGGTAGAGTTTTAGGAAGTAGTGAAAAAGAGGCGTTAAAGCTGGAATAAGGTCGATTTATTATGTGGAGCCTTGAAAGTAAAACAGGAGTTGATGGCATAGCAGATATGAACCTTTGTGGATTTCTCAACAGAGATGCCATAGGATAAAAGTGGCATTCATGAACTTTGAAATGGATAACAACAAATTTTAACATGTTTCTTAATTTTATTAGCTTAACTTCCCTTCTGCCGTCACTGGCGGTCTATCAGGTCGCCACAGCTAAAATAATCAATATGGTTTCATACTAGAGGCACCTTGAGGTTTCCTACGTAACCAGTTGTGTGTCAAAGTTTGGACACTGCTTCTGAAAGTTGGGACTTATTTCCTATTTAATGCAATCACAATTTTGAAAATTCTAAGGCACAAGCTCACCAGTGAAAATGAACCTGGGTGTGTTCCTATACTTTGAAGGGTATTATATAATTGGCTATAAACTCTTCCTTCAGCCACCTGTACTTGCAATGATTGCTCTGCAGTAATTCTCAACCCTGCCATTTGCATGATAGGCATTACATTACACCCATGAAAAGCAAAGAACAATATGCTTTGGCTTTATCCTAAAATCAAGCAAATTCCTACTCTCTATCATCTAGTATCAAAGAGAGTATTAGTTTGGGGTTCAAATCCCACTGCCACCATTTTCTTGCAGGGAAGTCTTTAGTGTGTCCTTCCAACTGCCTGGGTGAAAAAAGTACTCTCATCTGAAAAGCTGGGAGCAGGAACCATATACCTCCCCTACAGGGCTGCTCCCAGAAACTAACGAGAAACTGCCTGTGAGATACTGTGGAAATGCCAATGACCATTCACAGCCAAGTGTAAGGAATGAAAACAATCCACCTCAAGAAAGAGAAATGCCTTCCCTTTTCTCCTATACATGATTCTTCTAATCTCAGACACTTAGAATTAACTGGTATAAAGTGGCATGGGATGCAGCCCCAGGAGGCCAGCTCACAAGTCAGTACTACATCGTATATTCAGTTGCATGTCAAGTGCTCGACATAGTGCCTAGTGCACAGTAAGCATCCTTTGAAAGCTCCCTATCATTATTTAGTAGACACTGTAGCAAAGTCATTAAAATGTTCTCAAGTTAAATCTAGACCACCACATTTATTATCCAAGTAAATCCTTTTGTTGGGAGTACACAGGTCCTTCAGTTCATTCATTTGACAAATACAGACTGCCTGCCTGCCTAGGAGGTCCTGAGTACTGAGCACTGTTCCAGCAGTGCACGAAACAGGAGTCTGCCCTGCTGAGCCTCCACTCTGGTGGGGAGAAACAAACGAAATCAGCAATGTGCAGAGTATTTTAGACGGTGACAAGTGCTAAGGAGACAAATCAGGGGAGGATGGGGAGTACAGAGGGGAGTTATAATTTTAGATAAGAAGGCCAACGGTGGCCTTAATGGGTATCATTTGAGTTGAGACTTGAAAGGCGTGAGGGCAAGCCACAAAGATCCCTGGGGAAAGAGTCTTCCAAACAGGATTCTGGATATATTTTGAAGGTAGAGCAGGCAAGTTAGCTGATGAATTAGACATGTGAAGTGAAAACACCAGAGGAATTAAGGATGACTCCTGGATTTTTGGCCTGAACAACTACAAAAATACAGATGCCATTAGCTGAGATGAGTAAGACCCCCAGGATTAAGAACAGGAGCCCCGTTTTAGACATGCTGGATTTGAGGTGATAGGACATCCCAGGGGAGATGCTGTAGGCGGTGGTTTCACCAATCTGGAAGCCAGCAGAGTCTGGCCTAGAGATGGAAATTTGGGAATCATAGCATAGAGATGTGGGTGGATGAGTTTACCAAGGTGAAGAATGTAGATAAAAAGAGAAGACGTCCAAGAAGTGAGTCCAGGGCAACTCCAGCATATATTCAGTATTAGGAGCTGGGAGATGAGGAAGCTCATGCCGCACATGAGCAGGAACAGCTAGAGAAGTGGTGTCCTGGAAGCCAAGAAAGAAGGGGGCTGAGAACTGACCACTGGATTTAGCAAGGTGGAGGTCACTGTGCAGTCCAAGTCAGACTTTCAAATAATCAGTGAAGGCTGAATCTGAGCCTTACTTGTACCTTCACCTCAAAAAACCAAGCTACTCTAAAAAATTTATAGCTTAATCTGTAACCTCAAAGCATATGCCAACGGGTACTGTACCTTGCTCCAGGCAAGATGGTCTTCAACACTGTCTATTGAAAGGGCAATCATCTTAACGTTCCTCTTGGCAAATTCTGGTGCCAGCTTTGCTGCTCTGCCAAGCTCCGTGGTACACACTGGGGTAAAGTCCCGAGGGTGGGAGAAGAGAATGCCCCATCTGAATGAAGGAAAAGAAGGTCACAGCTGAATGAACAGATTATCACCAGCATCATGTACAATGAAAAATCACAAATCCTAGATCAAAAATGACTGACTTTTTCAAATGAGTGCTTATGAAGACAATCATTTTTAAACTTTTCTGTTGAGGAATGCTTTTTGATCTTATCTCCAGAAAAGCCAATGTTTAAAGCCCAATTCAATCAAAGATATGAAATTCAACATGATAAATATTTAAAAAGACTGTAAGGATGCTGCCTCCTTTAATAACTCTAGAGCCACCCTGAGTCCTTTTCAGCTAATAAAATCTGTGCTACTCAAACCAAGTACTTATTGAAATAATTTTTTTTCTTTTTACTCTTTCTACATTTTTTTCTAAGCACAGATATGCTGACATTCACCTCCAGTAATGGATGTTCCAATATGCCCTGAATCTAGACCAATGCCTGACTACAATAATAAACAGATTATGTAATCTGAAATAAATAGGCTTCTATCCTCTATTTATATGTAAAATTAAAGCTGACACTTGGTTCTTTGAAATGAACAGATATAAAAACTTCTGTAAAACTAGTTTACTGATCTAACCTGCTAAATAGGACACCCAATATTTGTACCCTGACCAAACAACAGCATTTTAAGAGTTTTACCTATCTCTTCATTTGCAGTTTATTATTCTTTTTGCGTTAGACCAAGTGGGTAGAAAATGATAGCCTCCAATGTCGATTTCTACAACTACAGATTCTTAGGGAAATACTAATATCTAAATCATCATTGCCTAAGGTTAAATTCGTGTAAATTTTAAGCACATTTCAAGCTAAAAGTCACCAAGAACTTTGGAGTACTGTTTCCTTCTCCTGGGCAACAGAAACTACTCTTTCGACTGAAAAGGAAAACCTAACACACAGTTTCCACACTCCTGTTGACTTAACAACATTAAAGCAGGATCCTAAACTAGTAGATGACTAACTCTAGCCTAGAAGCCAAGCTGACTTCCCTAAAGAGTGCCAAGTTTTCTGAAGCACAAAGAAGAAAGCAGAGACAAGGTACCTAATTCCCGGCTACATCTGCCACTCAACTGCCAAGGTTTCAGGAAAGGAAAAGACCTTCTTACAAAAAGGATGGATGGCCCTATGGCAAGACTGGGAAGAGAGAGGTAATATTTTTAAGATTGTGGAGGGGTGTGGTATGTTTACTTTTGATAAAGGGCAATAAGACATTAAGTATGTTTTGAAATAAGCTAGCTATGAGTAAAATGTAGGCCTTAGAGTCTGTGGTAAAGGATCTGTTTAAGGGTCAGATGAGACTTAAGGAAAGTCTCCAGAACTTGAGAAAAAATGAGCAGGGCACTTCTTCCTGTACTGTTAAAGAGGTGATTAATTAGAAAAATCAGGCATTCTCTTTCCATTGTGAATCAGGAGACTGTATTGCTGAATCATGTTAAGGAACTCGTTTGAGGCCACTTCACATCCTCCCCTCTCCCAGAAGCCAAAACTCTAGTTTGCTACATGGCTAGGAACAGGATAAACTCTGGGAATGTCTTACTGTGGCCTGCCTCTCCTCTAAGTCTCCCTACTGCTGCTCTTCAGAGGAATACAATTACATTATCCCCTTTCCTTTTTCCTCATTTTCAAAAGACAAAAGGTTTCTTCATTTAAGGGAGGGGTCCCCACTCACTAAGCCCCAGAAAACCCAGGGAAAACCCATGTTCTGTTTGGTGAAGATGTACTGTGAAGAAGCTGCTTATACCCCACACATACAGAAACAGTGATTGGGCTCAATAAACTCACTAAATGCAGCACCCAAACCCCTTAGTTGTTTCCAGTTGTCAGGGGCAGGGTAGAACCTGTAACGTTGGAAATTATTTTAATTTTCTCCAGAACACACCTGGATCAAAAATTGATAGTATGAATTGAAATCACATTAAGAATGGAGTTTGGAAAAATTATATTAGGCAAAAATCCGTGTATTACAATGATATAAAGGGCTCAAACTTATTTTCGGGGTAGGGCAGGAAATAGTACTATCCCATGCCTGACCCAAGGCAGACTTGTATATTTTTGTTTAGATGCAGATAGTTTTCTCATCTTCCTACTTATGGCTCCCTGAGAAGGTACCACTTTTAGTCAAATTAAGATAGATCGAGGACAATAAATGACAACAAAAAAGTCCCAAACAAATAGGGTTAGCTTAAATAGTGACATCATTTATAACTATTGCTACAGTAAATATGCTTTATATTAATATTTATTTGCAACCTAAGAGTTCTGGAAAAATTTTGTTTTATGAGGGTGAGGGCTGTAGGCAGGAATGGGAAGGAACATTATCTGAAAATCCCATCGAGTTTTGGAGAAATACTAATACCTAAATTCTGAGTATGAGACTGGGCATAGTCTGTATTTCTGAATTCTTTCCCTGCCTTTATTGCCTGAATGTTCCATTTCTCATCCTTTCTCTAGCCTAGTCCTCTCTTGCAAAAAACTTAGCTCTTCCCTTAATCAGTAGCTGGAAAATGGATTTAAGGGGCTGTAAGGGGTTGGTTAGGCCTAAGGTATAAGAATCTCTCCCAGGTGCTCTGCACAGGCCTGTCCAATCCTTGATTAATCTCATAAACTGCACCCTCTGTCTGTAATATATGTACCTGGACACTATATAAAAGGGATACAAAGCAAGAAGGAATTCTAACACCTTAGACCACAGTGCAGTGGGGCCACTGGAACTCCAGAACTATAATGTAACTAGACACATCTGGGATGTTTCACATTAAATCTAATCAACTTAAAGTTTGCTGATTCAGGAGCTGTACAACCACAGTAACGCCAATATACTCCTAGTCATAAAGGTATGATTGCCAGGCTAGATCATGGGTCACCAATTTGGCAAGTCTACCTGAGGCTGGAAGCAAGGCAGAAGGGGGAAGGGGCAGTGAGAGGCACTCTGCAGTGAAACAAAAGGGTCTCAAAGGGGGAGGTACGGGTGTCCAGGTGCTTGGCTATCCATGGCCACTGCAACTGGACAACCTCAGAAAGCCCTTCCCTCAAGGTGTTGCAAGTTCTGGAATGAAGGACACACACACACATACAGAGTGTTCTGGGTTCCTCCCAAAGCTGTTATCAAATCACATTCTAGCAGCTGGGGGAGGTTCTGGGCAAAAAGTCTTTCAGCCACTATCTGGCACCTGGTGGTTTCAAATTTTTTGTTCTGAGAAGACTGCAAATACCACTGCAGCAAGTAGAACCCTCACATAACACGCTGGGCCCTTCCTGAACCTTCAGCCAGTAGCAGTGTCCTCTGACTCTGGCTTTGGACACCAGCCTTCCCCAGGGAGCAAATTCCAGAACGGAGGGAGGGAGGAGGTGCGACCCTGGGCACGAGTACCGGGGAACTGACCGCCGATGCTGCCCGGCCCCTGCCCCCTCCGGCCTTCGGCTGGACCATACTACTTGCACAGTTTACCAAACAGAGGCAAACAGACGAGCTCTCCTCCGCACCGGCCTCCCGAACCCGGGACCTGCGCGGTCCCAATTTTGTTCCCCTCCCCCTTCCTCACTCCGGAGCCGGCCCGGCCACGCGGGGGACGGAAGGCGAGAGAGGATCCAATGGCCGGCGGAGGGCGGGCCGGAGGGTCGGGGCCTGCCAGCAGCGCTCGGCCGCCGCGGGGCAGAGGCCACACAACGAGAGGCACGTGCAGGAACTGGTGCGGGGAGGAGGCGGGCGGCGAGCAGGGGGCTGAGCGGTGAGGAGGACGGAAGGGAGAAACAAGGGAAGGCACCCCTGAGTCCGGGCGTAACCCGAGGTCAGGGTAGGGTGAAGAGGTGGCCACTTACGAGTCTCCCAGATAGTCGTGGAAACGGATGCGGCCGATGGTAGTATTGGCCTCGAAGTTGGGAGCCTTGTCCCCGAGAAGGAGCCCTCCGGGCATGGCGGCAGCGATGACACGGAAGGAGGACTAGACGCAACGGCGACAAGCACCAGCTGGCTGGTTCCGGCGTGTGTGCTGGGAGGCGGAATAAATGGGGCTTCCACGGGCGGGACGGGAGGGGCGGGGGTGGGCGGGACCAAAGGAAAGCCCAGATAGACGGAGTCGCGGCGGGAGCGATGGGCGGGACAAGGGGCGGGGCCAGGCCGGGGGCGGGGTGGGCGGGGCCGCGGCTGGCGTGGGCGGGAGCGAGAGTCCGGAACCGGCGGGAGTCTGGGACTGGGCTAGGGGAGGACAGCCCTGGGCCGGGTCCGGCACCTCGCCAGGCCTCTGCCCTGCCGGGAGCCTGTGGACACTATCATTCTCTCCTCACGTGACAGGGGACTCAGTGACGTCGCCGTTTGGAGGCTTGGGGGTGCGTTCTGGGCTTTGGAAGTAAAGGAAGCGGAACGCAGTAGGAATGGGAGCCCCAAGGCGGACAGCCGCCCTGAGGAGCCGCACGAATCCGCTGCTACCTTCCTGCACACCCACTCACGGCCGACTCCTGGCAGAGGGTTCTGGCGATCCCTGCACTCCCCGCTCTGTTAGTGTGAGCGTCTGGCATCCTGAGTGCCCCAGCCAGCCTAGCCATCCTGATTTCTGTATCAGAGGATGTGGCAAGACCCAAGCATGTGGGGCACCTTGCGTCAGAGGAAGTGGCTTTCTTGTTGCAGCAAAAATTCCAGCACCCATATCAGTAAGTGCTTGGGGGAATGTGACCAAACTTTTATTTTTATTCCACTCCCAGAGTTCATTATGAACCATAAGATATTCAACACAATTATCCTGAAGTTTAAATATAAATTTTAAAACATATTGTGATCTATTGTGTGCAAGTCAACTCTGCCACCCAAGGAAGTGGGAAGTTTAGATTCATTTATTTACTTTCTATGTGCCAAGCACAAGGTAGCCAAGATGACTGTTCTCTTGGAGCTTTCATTATAGTGAGGGATACATATTTAACCAAGAATATATTAGACAGTAGTAAATCCTATTCAGAGAAAATAAGATTATGTGCTAGAGGGTAACTGAGGTGCTGCTTCTGTTGGGTGGTCTGGTCTGGGAAAGCCTCCAGGGTAATGTAGGTAAACTATAAGTAGTTACTGCTGCCATTGTGCCTAGAGTGTTCCTTTTTGGGGATGAGCTCCCAACTTCGAGGCCAAAACTACCAGTTATTAGCTGCATCTGTTTCCACAACTATTTTAGTTTACATAGTAAGTGCTCTGGAAATGGTAGCTATTATTTGGATGATGATAGTAGGTTATGCAATAACCCTTGCTTTGCCAACTGTTTGCTAGGCACTGTGCCAGACCTGGTGATACAGAGAAGAGATACAGTCTCTGCTCATACAGGGAAAGCAGATGTACATACAGTTACGATAAAAACGTAAATGCTGATGGAGGGTTGGGGGGAGGGGAGGGTCCCAGATTGTTAGAGTCCAAAGGTATGAAAAATTCTCTGGGTGGGGCTCCTCAGGCTTAAAAAAGGCACAGGGCAGTGTTAAGAGAAGTGACTCACATACTAAGATTTGTTTTCATCATAGTGATGTTTTTGTGTGTGGGCATGCTAATCATACTTTCTAAGTTCTTCTCTGAACAAGGACTTGTAGTAAGATTACTGGAAAAATTTCTTAGCCACTCTGGAAAACTCTGTGAAGCTACTATAATTTAATCTGTAAACTAATTTGACTCCAAGCTATGCCCCACCACTTACTGACATTGTCTATTGGCAGTTTAACCACACTCTTGCCCTGTTATTTTTCTTAGGTTAGAATTAGGAGGAAAATGAGTCCCATCCTAATGTAACCCTATCTCTGGCAAAAATTGTAAAAGTTAAAGGTTGACTAAAGGCCATATGTTTCAAGGTGGAACAAGGTAGAGCATGTTTCTTTGTAAAAGTAGAGAATGTTCCCATATACTTAATATGCAGACAAAGTCAAAGGAACACCAACTGTCCTGCCTGACTCTTGTAGGTAGTTGAGTTTAACCTCTGTACTACACTGAAGGAAGATGTAGTAGCCAGGAGAAGAGTGGAGAGTGGCAGGAACTCGAGAAGCAGAGCAGCAGATGACTGATGCTGAAGGGTGCAAGATAACCTATCTAGTCATTAAAGGATACTTTACACAGGATACTGATAGCCTGCTAGCTTCCAACCTTAAACTACAGTGGGCTAAGCCCCACTGTAGAGGGAAAAGCAAGAAGTGCCATGAGAAAGGACGAGGGGCCAGGGAGGCATCCCAGGGAGAGACCAGAATGTGGAAAAGGGAGAGTTGCAGAGAGGATGGAGGCTTTATCAGAAAAAAATATCTTCTGACAGCTGGCAGGGTTGGGGAGAACTTGAAGTCCTTAGAATTAACTCCTGATTGACAGGAAGGAAGGGTTTGCAGGGGTTTTCAGAGGGCTCTGACTGTTGGCTGATTGATAGTCTCTTCTGTCCTTACTGCTTTGGATGGACTGAAGGAAAAGGTGAAGGGATTGGCAATGGCCATTTGGAAGAACAACAGTACATTAGGTTGTCTCCTCTCTCACTAGGTTGTGAACTCCTAAAGCTTAGACCGTGTGTTATTGATAAATATTTGTGACCTGTTAGACATAGTGGTGTGGAGCTAGATTGCACAAAGTATTGAAGAAGCGTTTGGGCACCTTCCTACAGCCACACAGCAAAGCTTCTTGTCCACCTTCTGCTGGAAATAAAAGAGCAATGTGTCCCTAGTTATAATTGTAGCTAGGTAAAAATTCTTATGCATGTGGGAGGAGATATATAAAATTTGAAATTAATGTTAGGAAGGTGGGATGATGTTTTTAAAACAATTCTTAGAAAGCTTTCTTGTTAAATTTGATTTTCTTTTCAGAAAAAAAAAAAATAGAAAGAGGTATTGGAGTACAGGAAACTCTGCTGATCAGGGCAGTGCTATCAACCTGCTGTGTGAGTGGGGCTGTTAATCTCTCCACTGCTCTTCTTTATCATGTTTAATGTGGGTACTCCTCCCTATCATATCCTCCAACCTGGAAAGAAAGCAAGTATTGGGCTGGCCAAAAAGTTCATTCAGGTTTTCCCATAAGATCCTACGAAAAACCTGAACGAATTTTTTGGCCAACCCAATAGGATACGTGGGAGTAAAAATGAAAACAAAACAGCTTTTAAAATGCTAAAACGATGAATAGTTCTCAGAGGGGCTTTGGAGCAGTAAGTTCTGACACTTCTTTTCTCAAATAAAGCACTCTTCCTGAAAGTTTACTGCTTACACTGAAAGAGACTGTTTAGTAAGTTTCACAAATTATGATTTTTTTGGGGGAAAAATTTACTCATAAATGGTTAAAGGATTAGATTTTAAAGACCAAAAGCCAATTTGGAATTGCTTAAAGGATGTTGAGTTAAGTTAACCAATTTTTTTCTGCTTTTAGTTAAGCATAAAAGGCCTGATGCTCTAAAGGAAAAAAATTAAGATTTTTACAGAGTGGGCAGTGAATATCAATTCGTGAAGCTTCCTATCTGTGTGTGTGTGTGTGTGTGTGTATGTATGTATATATGTGTGTGTGTGTGTGTGTATATATAGAGGGGGGGAGGGGGAGGGGGAGAGGGAGATTGTCATAGAGAGGAAGGAGGGGAAAGGTAAAGAGAGAAACCAGAGAGCAAAGAAGTCATAGGAGCTGGGAAAGGGAAGAAGAAAGAAAAAGGGGAAAAAAAAAGAAGTGTTTTGGAGAGGAACCAATCTGAATGCCTGCCTTGCCCAGACTCCTCCTAAGGAAAACTGACCACATGGCCCTGCCACTCTTGCCATCAGTGGTTGCACAGGACTGGGTGTCTGGCTCAAAGGCAATCATCCTACAGACTGCCTAACAGCTTGTGGGGGCCTGGTACACAATGCCTTATTATTGGATCTTCTTTGGGTGGCTGGAATGCAAGAAAACATATTCAGACAGCAGTTCACAGTAGGGGTAGAAGCTGAAAGATGGTCAGGTAAGGTAGTAAGCAGAAGCCATGAGACAGCCAGGAGAAGAGTGGAGAGTGGCAGGAACTCTAGAAGCAGAGCAGCAGATGACTGATGCTGAAGGGTGCAAGATAACCTATCTAGTCATTAAAGGATACTTTACATAGGATACTAATAGCCTGCTAGCTCCCAAACTTAAATTCTTTGAGGCCTAATGCCAGGGTGAACTAAAGCTGGGTGGTGAGAGAAGTCCTCCCCAGGTACAGGCAATCAAGCTATGAATTTTCTGAGAATTTAAAGATGGTGACAATGATAATAATAATATTAACCTGCTTGCTATTATCACCAAGATCTGGCTGTTGCAAGCAATGTTAGTGATACAGTACTCTTAGACAAATCTTGATGCTGGTCTAAATCATAAACAATTGCTGCAGTCACTGTTGAGTTTTAATAATGTATGTACCTTAGCTGCAGATTGGCACATTTTAATTACTTATCCTTTATTTTTATAAAGGTCTTCTACGTAGAAGTTAATTTGGAGAATTCTCCATTATATAATCAGCTCTCTCTGTATATAGACCTCATTTATTTCAAGAGTGAATTGGTTGTGGTTCAAGCTGTCTTCTAGCACAGTTTCTGTCTCCAACTCCTGAGGTAATAATTCCTGCATTTAAACAACAGATTTGAAGTAAGCAACAATAGCTCAATGATTATAAAGTTAAAGTAACAACTCAAGGTACTTTATTATGAGTGACCACTTGGAATTTTTGTGTTTAAAATTTAAAACATGTATGTACTATCGTGTCATCTGCAAACAGTGATGGTTTTACTTCTTCCTTTCCTATATAGATTCCTTTTATTTCTTTTTCTTCTCTGATTGCTGTGGCTAAAACTTCCAAAACTATGTTGAATAAAAATGGCGAGAGTGGGCATCCTTGTCTTATTTCTGATCTTAGAGGAAATGCTTTCAGCTTTTCACTGTTGAAAAGCTGTGAGGTTTTCATATATGGAATTTATTTTGTTGAGGTGTGTTCCCTCTATGCCTGCTTTCTGAGGAGTTTTTATCATAAAAAGGTGTTGAATTTTGTCAAAAGCTTTTTATGCATCTATTGAGATGAATATATGGTTTTTATTCTTCAGTTTGTTAATGTGATGTATCACATTGATTGATTTGCAGATACTGAAAAATTCTTGCATTCCTGGGATAAATCCCACTTGATCATGGTGTATGATCTTTTTGGTATAAAGAAATAAAATATTTATTTAATAAAGAAATAAAATGAATCCAAATAGGAAAGGAAGAAGTAAAACTGTCACTGTTTGCAGATGACATGATACTATACATAGAAAATCCTAAGATGCCACCAGAAAACTACTAGAGCTCATCAGTGATTTCAGTTAAGTTGCAGGATAGAAAATTAATATAACGTGTTTTCTATACACTAACAACAACATATCAGAAAGAGGAATTAAGGAAACAATCCCATTTACCATCGCACCAAAGAAAATAAAATACCTAGAAGTAAACCTACCTAAGGAGGCAAAAGACCTGTACACTGAAAACTATAAGGCAGTGATGAAAGAAATTGAAGACGACACAAACAGATGGAAAGATACACTGTATTCTTGGATTGGAAGAATCAGTATTGTCAAAATGACCATACTAACCAAGGCAATGTACAGATTTAATGCAATTCTTATCAAAATACCAATGAAATTATTTACAGAACTAGTACAAAAAACTTTAAAATTTGTATGGAGACCCAAAGACCCCAAATAGCCAAAGCAATCTTGAGAAAGGACAATGGAGCTGGAGGAATCAGGCTCCCTGACTTCAGACTATACTACAAAGCTATAGTAATCAAACAGTGTGGTACTGGCACAAAAACAACAGCTACATAGATCAATAGAACAGGATAGAGAGGCCAGAGATAAACGCACACACTTATGGTCAGTTAATCTACGACAAAGGAGGCAAGAATATACAGTGGAGAAAAGATAGTCTCTTCAATAAGTGGTGCTGGGAAAACTGGACAGCTATATGTAGAAGAATGAAATTAGAACATTCTCTAACACCTTATACAAAACTAAACTCAAAGTGGATTAAAGACCTAAATGCAAGACTGGATACTACAAAACTCCTAGAGGAAAACATAGGCAGACACTTTGACATAAATGTAGCAATATTTTTTGGGGACCCATCTCCTAAAGTAAAGGAAATAAAAGCAAAAATAAACAAATGGGACCTAATTAAACTTAAAAGCTTTTGCACAGCAAAGGAAATCATCGACAAAATGAAAAGACAACCTACTGAATGAGAGAAAATATTTGCAAATGATATGACCTATAAGGGATTAATATCCAGCATATATAAACAGCTCATA
This sequence comes from Leucopleurus acutus, assembly GCF_964270905.1. NCBI lineage: Eukaryota > Metazoa > Chordata > Mammalia > Artiodactyla > Delphinidae > Leucopleurus > Leucopleurus acutus. The sequence goes on from NC_139143.1 coordinate 63,933,146, forward strand.
GAACTCAACATAAAAGAAAACAAACAAACAACCCAATTAAAAAATGGGCAGAAGAACTGAAGAGACATTTTTCTAAAGAGGAAATGCAGATGGCCAACAGGCACATGAAAAGATGCTCAACGTCACTAATCATCAGGGAAATGCAAATCAAAACCACAAAGAGATGTCACCTCACACTTGTCAGAATGGCTATTATCAAAAAGAACACAAATAACCAATGTTGGCAAGGATGTGGAGAAAAGGGAATCCTTGTACACTGTTGTTGGGAATGTAAATTGGTGCAGCCACTGTGGAAAACAGTATGGAGGTTTCTCAAAAAACTTAAAAATAGAACTTCCATAGGACCCAGCAGTTCCACTCCTGGGTATATATCCCCAAATCCCCAAAACAGTAATTTGAAAAGATACATGCACCCCAATGTTCATAGCAGCATTACTTACAATTGTCAAGGTATGGAAGCAACCTAAGTGTCCATCAACAGGTGACTGGATAAAGATGAGGTATATATATATATGGTGGAATACTACTGAGCCATAAAAAATAATGAAAGTTTACCATTTGCAGCAACATGGATGGACTTGGATGGTATTATGCTAAGCGAAATAAGCTAGACAGAGAAAGACAAATATTGTATGATATCACTTATATGTGGAATCTAAAAAATACAACAAACTAGTGAATATAACAAAAAAGGAAGCAGACTCACAGATACAGAGAACAAACTAGTGGTTACCAGTCTGTGTGGGGAGGGGCAGTATAGGAGTGAGGGAGTGGGAAGTACAACTATTGCGTGTAAGATAGGCTCAAGGATGTATTGTACACATGGGGAATATAGCCAATATTTTGTTATAACTGTAAATGGAAAGTAACCTTTAAAAATTGTATACAAATAAAAAATTTAAAACATGTCTACACTGAAAACTATAAAGCATTGCTAAAATAAATTAAAGAAGATACAAATTAATGGAAAGACATTCCATTTTCATGGGTTGGAAGACTTAAGATGTCAATACTACCCAAAGCAATTTTAGATGCAGTGCAATTCCTATCAAAATCCCAAAGTTATTTTTTTCAGAAATGAAAAAATCCATCCTAAAATTCATATGGAATTCTAAGGGATGTTGATTAGACAAAAGAATCTTGAAAAAGAAGGACAAAGTTGGAGGTCTTATTTATTTATTTTATTTCAAAACATGCTAAAAACCTATAGTTATCAAAATAGTGTTACTGGCAAAGACAGACAAATAGACCAATGGAATAGAATAGACAACACAGAAAAAACCGTTACATATATTGTCAAATAATCTTTGACAAGGGTGCCAAGGCTGCTTGATGAGGAAAGATAGTCTCTTCAACAAGTGGTGTAGGGAAAATTGGACATCCACATGCAAAAGGATGAAGTTGGACTCTTACCTTAGACTATATACAAAAAAAAGTAAAAAGTAAAAAGAAGCTTTTTTAAAAAATGAACTGCTATGAAAGCGTCCTTGACCAAAATCTAGCCCATAAACCTCTGTAAGATTACCTGTCAAGGGCAAATGCAAATGCTAAAAGTCTTTTCCACAAATATTAGTAAAAAATCTTTAGTGATCTGAGTGGGTAACCTTAACTTGTTCCATCTGCCAGAAACACAATTTGGATCCAACTGTTCTTTTATAAACTAGTGAGTTTTGTGTTCTCGTACATGTCTTATGGCCAAAATTTGCAAATGAAAACGGTAAGGTTTCTCTTTGCGTCTGTATTTTTATGTATGTCTGTGTATGTATGCTATGTATATGTGATACTTTTCTACCTTCAGATGGTATTGCCAAAAGTAACTTGTAAAAGAGCTCTATTTAATTTGCTTTAAAAAAATGCTTATATAAATTAAGACTAGTCAAATGGGCTTATGTTGTCTCTATTACATATTTAGTTATAAAATTATGAATTCATAATCTAAGAACAAAAATATAATAAAAAGAAATTGTTTAGTGTTTGTAAAGCACAGAAGTAAACAGAGAGAGAGAGAGAAAAGCCACATGTTTAACTTTTTAGATACTTTGTTTCCATGATGTTTGTGGTTTTTTATATATATATATTCATTTTATATATGTGATTCATTTTCAACAATGATTGTTTTATAAAATATGTCTGCTTAAACATAGTTTCCAAAATATTTTTGGTAACTTGAATCCTTAAAGTTACAATAAATTAACTTAAATGATGATATTCATTGAATATCTAGGTCATTTCCAAGTAAGATAAAATACTGAAACAGTAAATGCTAAACATATCTAATTTTAGCTTCTTATTACAGAGAGAGAAGAGATAGTTAGGTCTGTTAATAACATATTCTTCTAGCCACACTGAAAAAAAAAAGTCTATTAAGAAATTCATATGCATCTAGAAATTATGAAATGATGTATTTATAAATTTGCCAATCTACTACAGAAGTTAGTATGTGACAAACAGTTCACAATTGCCTGATTCTTAGTTTTCACTGAAAATTAGCATTACTAAGAGTTAAAAATTTAGATCAACACATGTAACTAAAAGTACTAGAAATAATAATAACAAAAACTATGCATGCAAGTATACAAGTAAAGTAGGATATGATTTTGATTAAAAAAAAAGATATGAGGTATAAAGTTGTGTTTTTGTTAAGGAAAATGGAAAGAAATTTTGTCCTAGTTTAGAGGTTATTTAAAGTTGGTTCAGAATTTTTTTAAAAAGAGGAGAATAAAGGACAAAAACTAAATGGATATAGAAAGTTGGGAAGAAGAGAAAGAAGGAGTGAGAAAATTTTATCTTATGTAATCAAGCTGGCTAAAAATTAAATGAAATTATTATAAGGATTTAAAAAATAAGCTTCACAATCAGTAGTGTCCCTATGCAAAACTAAAATTTAATTTTATTTCTCTGTTAAAATGACAAAGTTTTTTTGAATTATTGGCCTGCTCTTAATAAGAGACTATGAAACTTTCTTTACCTTTTAAGTAATCCTACCTAGGATACCATGTTTTGTTTTTTTGATTTTTTTGGTCTTATCTATTTTCTGTGCTTTATTGTTGTCTTTAACAGGGCTTTGATTACTTAACAAAAACTGAGTTTTCTCAATATTAAAAGAGCTAAGGATTTTTGTTCATTTGTTTTTAACAGCTACGTAATGTTCTGTATTTGCCTTCAAAACCTTTAGTTGTCACTTTGGTTAATCATGTCACAATTACCTGTGATCCTATTTAATCCTGTGTTTTAAACCTTTGACATTTTTGACAAACTTCCCAAAATCAAGTTCTAAATGAAGTCTGTTGACCTTGAACTAACTTTGGGAATTTTTTGGAGAGCCCCAGAATATCTCAAGAGATTTGTTCTCTCTCCTTATAAAAAGAGAGATATTAAACTATTTAGGCTTATTTGATATGTCAAATTACATGGGAAGCATAGTCAAGTAAGAAGTGATGATTGGCCTTTCTGGGTTATATTTGTGTGGATATATATTATTAATGTAAATGTTCCAGAAATTGTATGGAATTCTTAGCAATCTGAAATGTTCTGGTATAATGTTATAGTCAAATTCCAGTTATCATCTTAAAATGTATGTCACATAAATAACAAAATTTTCTTGTCTATTGTATATAAATGAACTCTTATTAGATCCTTAACCGTGGCTATTTTTAAGTCTTTTGTCATTCACAGTTATTGTTTTACTCTGATGCTTTCCTGAAAGCTTTTGCAAGCAGCTATGATCCAAAATTGCTTGTCCTCAAAGAGATTAATGGAAAGGAACCTGACAAATACTCTAGAATACAGAATTCTGATAACTTTTAATATCACACCATTGTACTGGGTATGAATTTTCAGAACTCTAATGGAAAAATTGGTGGATTCATAAAACTGCAAACCCAATATTAAACATAATAACAATTAATTACATGGCACTGAATGAACTGATGAGGATGATTATAATTTTTATGAGTTTTTGTTTGGAACATTGCTGGTTCTTTAATATTTTGTTTTTCAGATTTAAGAAAATGTTTTCCTCTTTTCTCTTACCTATCTCTAACTTACAGCAACTTGGTAAGTTAGGAAAACGTGTGGACAAAGGTGAAACAATGACTTTTTCTCCCTACCTGATCCCTCCAGAATTTGGAAAAGCTTACTGAATATTCTTATTTTTGTGACAGTGTAATTATTTTTATAAATTCAATAAGAATCTGTTCTCCTCATAACAGGACACAATTGGAAGCATTGGTTATATTACTGAGGCTTTGACTGGAATGTCATATTTGAGAATGATGCATAGAATCAGATCTGACCAGATAGCTTTAAGGAAGTAAGGTTGACTTTAATGAGCTAATAAAGACCACTTTGAAAAACCAGCTTGTGTCTTGCTTATAGTGTTCTCACCTCACAGTGAGTAAGGGAGATCGCTACCTGGCAGGCCCAGGAACCTCAGAATATTTTTGGGACCTTAAGAAGAGAGGAATTCACCCAAATCCATAGGTGTTACAGGCGAAGTCTTGTGGTGACTCCTTGGCTTGGCTTCCTAGCCTTGAGATGCTTTTAAAAGCCCAAATCTGAGGTTCCTTATGAAAAGTTCCAGCAAAGCAAACTCAAAAGACCCTTGGTCAGTCACGATTCTTGCTGCACTTACATAAGTAATCAGGCCAAATTTAATGAGATTAGACTTATTTTGAAAACAAATTTGTCTTACTGTAGACAGAAAAATTATCAGTGCTAGAAAAAGTGGCACACTCTTGTGGATATTAGATTCTAGCCCTGTTCATTGTCTTTGAGATTTTATTATTTACCTATAAACTGTACTGGATCCTGAATTCTTCAAGCTTCCTCCAACACCTGGCTACAGCTCTCCAAATTATTGTTTTCAATTTTTCTCCCAACCTTCTACACTTGGAATCACTAAGAACTACAACTGCCCTTTTTCCAAAGCACTGCAAGTTGCAGCTGGATGAATTGATATGAACTTCAGAGAAATCACCACAACAAATGTGATATATGGACATCCTTCATGCCTGCTGCTATGTAGGCCACTCAGAAAGTTTGCCAGAACACCCAACACCAACATTATAGGCATTCAAACTACAAACCGGGAAATTCATCAAAGACTGCCACTGCCATCCTCACTCCACCATCAAATGAAGCCCCATATCTAGATATAGTCTTTACTGACTGCTCTCCAGACTAAAAAATTTAGTTTATAATTCGCTCCTATCATTAAAATTTGTTTTTAAAAACATTTCCATAGGAATGCCTCATTAAATACCTGATTGCTTGCACGTACAGAGGCCAAATTTAGGTGGAGGCCCATCTGCAACACTGACTCCTTAAGTGAAACACAACTGTTTAACTGGACTGACCTATTCCCAAGACTAAGAGACTGATTAATTAAGATATGGGACAATGTAATTAGATTTGTTCTTTTCTGCTTGTTCCAATTTATGGTTTTCTTCTCCTTGGCTTGATCTCTTATCTCACAACATCTAACTCAAGTCTTTCTGCAGTGACTAACTCAGGCTTTAACATATGAAACTTTCCAGGACTTCCCTGGTGGCACAGTGGTTAAGAATCCACCTGCCAAAGCAGGAAACGTGTGTTCGATCCCTGGTCCGGGAAGATCCCACATGCCGCAGAGCAACTAAGCCCGTGCACCACAACTACTGAGCCTGCACTCTAGAACACGTGAGCCACATCTACTGAGCCTGCGTGCCACAACCACTGAAGCCCGTGCGCCTAGAGCCCATGCTCTGCAACAAGAGAAGCCACTGCAATGAGAAGCCTGTGCACTGCAATGAAGAGTAGCCCCCGTTCACCGCAACTAGAGAAAGCCCGTGTGCAGCAATGAAGACCCAACGCAGCCAAAAATAAATATAAAATAAATTTATTTAAAAAAATATATGTATGAAATTTTCCGAAGATAAAGTTTCAAATGGGAAACTGAAGGAAACCAGAATGTCACCTCAAAATATGCCTCTTTCTTTGACATAAAAATTATTTTGAGCTGAAGGCAATTAAGAAACATCAAAGTCAGAAAAACCTGCCTCTTTCTTCCTAAAGGCAGTATATAAATTCTCCTTTTGCTGGAGACACACTCTTAGCTCAGAGATGGCACCAGAGAAACCTGCAAGCAAACTTTACTCCATTTACTCCTCACATATATTTACCTTCCCACAGCTTACCACTCTTGGAAGCCTAAAACAACTTTCCTCTGTCCTGCCATTTCTGTACTAATTTATTTCTCCTTGTTGAAGATGCTATGTAAGCCACAGTTCTAAGCGAGTATCTATCCATCTTCCATCCAGCCAGGTGCCTCGGGGAAGCTGACCTTACCTCCAGCTCCAGAGATAGTCCTAATTGGTCCAAGATAATCCAGCATGACCTGGGAACTTATTAGAAATGCAGATTATCAGGCCCCACGCCAGACCTACTGAATCAGAAACTGGGGATTGGACCCTGCGATAATATGTTTTAATAAGTCTTCCAGGGGATTCTGATGCTACAGACTAAAACAAAACCATGCCATTAATCGGGATTGGTTCAGGGACAGGCATTTGATCTAACTCTTTCTAATGAGACGTGACATCCACTAGGGCAACTTCCGGGAAAAGTGTCCTTGCTCCTAAGCGAAAACCAAAAGGAGTCATTTTTTCATCTTCCTCTGAGAATTGTGCCTGGCTGCTTGGAAATATTGCAGTCATGTTTATAAAAGACCAGGAATGACATCACACCAAGAGTGGCAGAGCAGAAAGATGGGAAAAAAATCTGGATTCTTAATAACATGATTGAACTACAACCCATCCTGAAACTTATTCTACCTCTAGACTTCCTGCTGAGTCAAGAAATACCCATATTGTTAAAGATAATTTGGATCAGGGTTTCTGTTACTTGCTGTCAAAAGTAGACTTACTAATAGTTTACTTTGGATTTAAAAATTTTTATTCATTAGTGAAAATGACACAAGATTTATTTTATTTTATTTTTGCTAGCATTGATAGTCAGGATAAACTTCTTAATAAAGTAAATTGGGAAGCTTGTCCTAATTTTTATTATCTGAATAATTTAAATAGCTCAGGAATTATCTGTTCTTTAAGATATGTTGGACTTTCTGGTAAAACAGTCTGGAACTAATGCTTGTTTTGAAGTTAGAACTTTTGGTACGTTTTCAAGTTCTCTGATTATTGGGCTAATTTGCTCTCTTCAAGAGTCAATATTAGTAATTTATATCTTCCAAAGTGTGTCTATTTCATGTAGATTTTCTAAGTTATTGGCATATGTTGGAAATTTTATAATTTAAATCTATTTTTGGTTATATTCCCTTTCTCATTGTATGTGTTTTTATTTCCTCTCCCTTTTTCTTGGTTCTACTTACTAATGATTTTTATGTTGTAGTTTTCAAAGATAAAACAAGAACAAAACTATTGTTTTATTTATCAGGTCTATGCAGTTTTGCTATGCTTTCTAGTTCATTAATTTCTACTTTTATTTTACTTAGTTTCTTTCTCCTATTCTCTGTTGGTTTATTTTGATGTTCTCTTTTTAGTTTCTTGAATTGAATGCTTAAATCATTTACTTTGTCTTCTGTGTGTTAATCAGATCACTAAAAATTCTGAATTTTTCTTTCAGTTAAGCTTTGGTGGTATCCCATTAGTTCTGAAATGTAGTGTGTTTTTAAATTTCTAAACATTCTGTATTTTAGCACTGATTTCTACTTTAACCCAAGAGTTATTAGAAAACTGTTTTATAATGTTCATGGGATTAGATTGGGTTTGCTACCTTTTTCTTATTAATTTCTTATTTTCTTGCAATATGATCTGTACCTTTGGAAGCATACTGAGATTTTATTTGCAACCTAGACCTTGATAAGTGTTTATCAATGCTTCATGGCCATTTAAAAAGAATGAATAGTCTCTGTTTAAAGACTATGACAAATATTTGCCTATGTACACCTGTCTTTCTGTCTGTCCATCAATCTATTATTGTTTCCCCATTCCTCCCTATCTACTAAAGCTTATTAATGTCTTCCTTCTTTTCCTTACTCTTTCTCTTTCTACAGCATCAATCTCTGCTTCTCCACTGCTCATTCTATTAGCATACAAACATGCCCTCATACAGTTCTGTCTAATAGGGATATAAGGTGAGCCACATATGTAATTTAAAATTTTATGGTAGACACCTTAAAAAAGTGAAAAGAAAAAGTAAAACTAATTGTAATATATTTTATTTAACCCAATATATATAAAATATTATTATTTTAACATGCAATCAACATAAAAATTATTAACAAGATATTTTATACTTTTTTGTACTAAGTTTTAAAAATCTGATACATTATTTACACTTATAGCACATCTCAGTTTGCAATAGTCACATTTCAAGTGTTCAACAACTACCTGTGACTAGTGGTTCCCATATTAGACAGCTCAGTTTAAAAGTCCTACCTTGATTCAACATTTCCTCCTGCTACAACTCACTTCTCTGTTCCTTTCTCTTTTTCTTCCTCTACCCATTAAAACTCATCTCGTTAAATCCAATAGAATTAGTGTTTGACAGAACTGACTACTTTTTGGGGAAACACTTCTTACTCTGCTTCCGTAACACCAAACTCTCCTGATTTTTTTCGCCTCTCTCACTGGTTAATCTGTCTCCTTTACTGACTCCTCATCTTTTCCCTGATTTCTAAGTGTTGGAGCTTCACAGGCACATTCCTTGACCCTTTTATCTAACTACAGTTTCTCTGTAAGTGATGTCATCTAGTCCTATGACCTTAAATAACAACCACATGCTGATGCCCATTTTTATCTTAAGCCAACCTCAAGATTTGCATTGCCATCTATCTGCCATTTGACATTTTGACGGCTGTCATAAACATATGAAATATGTCCAAGATGTAATTCTTAATTCCCCACCTCCCCCACCAAACAAACTCATTTGATACAAGACTGAATATCCCCAGTTTTCCCCTTCTCTCTTAAGAGAAAGTCATCCTGAGTCCTCCTTTAACGCACCTCCAAAAGGACTTGACATCAAGTACAAGTGATTCTGCCTCCCAAGTATATCTTGTAATTGTTTATCTCTCTCCATCTTTACTCCTAGTCTCTGTATTCAGGTGTTCCAGTTATTAATTTATTTTCCTTTAGCTCCAAATCTACCTGTCTTTGTCCTACTTTATGACCCTCGAGCTATACTCTGCAAACTACATTTTTTTCTCTGCCAGATATTGGGTTTGGCCAGTTGGGGGTGAAGAGCGTGCTGAAGGGATTCTCAAAGCTGGAGAAGGAGGCACTTATCTTGATTTTTTTTCTCCACATGACAGTGAATGAATCAGCATACAGCTGGCCCTGGCGGTATTCCTTGTGGTGGTGGATTGCTCCCATGGTTCCAGCTGGTAAATGTCCTCCAGAAGCTTTCTTCTTCATCCTAGCGGTGGGTGACATGTTTCTGAGCCTTCCCCCTTAGAGACCTGAATCTTAGCCTGGTACAGCCGTTCTCTACATTTTGAAGTTTCCTCCTTGTTTACCTTTCCCTTGGCCTTAAGAGTGATAGCTGTAGTCTGTGTTTGCCATCTCTATTCCCATAAAATTCTCTTCTGCTCTTTTAGTAGCTAATCACCTTTTCACCAAGTGAACAATTCTTTATATTATGCTTCCTCTGTTTGAAGTGCTGTGTGGTTTCTGACTGAACCCTAACTGAAATAGAAATTGGTACTAGGAGTAGTTCTAGGAGAAAAACTCTCAAAGATTGCTTTCTGTTGTTGGTTTGGTCTGAGCCCCTTGCCAAGGGGAGAGGCAGTGCTAGTTATACACGACATTCAGAGGCATCACAATCAAATAACCACACGTGTTGACTGTGATGAAGTGCATGTGCTTTGGGGGCTCAAGTGCCTGCTGCACCTGACTCAAGTGGCAGTAGTGATCACTGTAAGGACCTTGCTGCAGGTTAGATACTTCTGAGTACAGTGAGTCCTTACAGAAAGAAAATGAAAATCTCAGGACCTTAAACTCTTGGTTCAATTCTTGGTCTGAGGACCAGAGAGCTTCCACAGCAGCCCTAAAATGATCTTTTTTTTTTTTTATAGTCACAGGGCCGATATTATTGAAAATCAAATGCAAAATTTAATTGTGCAGATTGCAGAATTACATCAGTTGAATTCACAGCCTTGCAAAGTGTTCCATGTGAACATTAGGTCATTAGTCAGAAAGGAATGACGTCCCAAAACTTGAAATGAGGAGTTTTGGCTGGACTCAAAAAAAACTGAGAAAATTGAGTCACTCTTAGTCCCCCTTGCCTGTACCTCTGTATCTGAGGAGTGTTTTTCTCCCTCAAAAACCTACAATTACCTCACCTGGAGCAGATACCTCACAAAAGAGAGGATGCCCATCCTCCTTAAAACCTACCCCAAACACTCCTATTGTCATTAGACCCATAACTAGGCTTAAGTTTCAGCATGTTCTGGTGGCCTGGAAGTGGTAGAAGTCCCTGAGTATAACTGGTGCTGAGTCCAGGTTCCCAGATTTGCCCCTTCTTCCAGGAATCACTATTTGCTCTGTAGAGTGAGTATGGACTAAGATAAGCTCAATAAACACTTGGCTCCAGATTCTCAGCCAATGTCTTTCAACTCCATGGCTTCAAAAACTATTTGAGAGGTAATTTTCAGGCTCTTCAATAGAAGCATTCTCCTTAAACACATATGGTAACTATTGTTCGATTCTGGACCTGTCAGCCTTGTTTCTCTTTGATAGCTTTCAGACCACATGGGTGATACTTAGGTGGCATATAGATATTGGTGGGAGAAATGAGGCATTGGCAGAGGCAGTTTCTCTTTCTCTGAGACTTTTTCTCCTGAACTTCCTGGGCACTGAGTCATCTTTAGCAAATGGCTGGGATTTAGCTGTTGAAATAAAGGATCTCTATGTTCCAAGCAGAAGGAAAGCAGTCCTTAGATACTGAGCTCAAGTGTCTCTGAACTAAATTTCTTCATTTTTCAGGAAGCCAGACAATTAAGGTTATATAAACAAAGTATTTACACGTATTATGCAGTCAATGACACTCTTTTCCAAGGGTCCTCGTGGGCAGATAGGTTTATTTTGCAATTAACAATCAAAACCTTTTGTGAAATTTAGATTTGTGGATTGGAAGCGCAGAATTTCATCTTATACCTCTGGTTTATTTTTTGTGTGTACCCACTAAGGTATGTAGTCAGTTATTGTCAATAAGTATTCAGCCTTCATTTCCATCTTGTGTTGGCTGAGAGTACAGTTCCACCGAAAACCAAACCGTGGGTTTGAGCCTAATGGACATCTGTCAATCCTGCTCTGTTCCATGGCCCTATCTCTGGGATCAACATCCTGGTCATAAAGGGAGCTGGGTAGGCTATATGGCTGATTCATATTAATAGAGGATAAGCAATAGAAAGTGCACATTTCTGATTGGAGGAGCTGGGAAGGAGTATCATTGGTGTTGTCTTTTTATATAAAAACAGGTTTGCTTAATATTTAAAGAGCTAAAGCTATTTACAAGTTAAAACTTATTCATATATCTCGTTTCTCTCCCCTTTTTCCTGTTCATTCATTCATTCATTCATTCATTCATTGAATAAGCATTTCCCTCTCTAAGTGCAAGGCACTGTGCAAGGTATTGGTATATGACCTCAATGAACTTATAGTATAATGTTCTCTTTCCTAATCTCTTCTCTACTTTTTCATCCCTTTGTCCTCCTCTTTCCCCTAAACATTTCTTCTTTCCCATCCCCTTTTTCTTTTATACATTATTATTCAAGCATATGATAAATTTCTTTTTTCTTTTTTTGCTTAAAGAAACAGCTAACTCAAATCAGGAAAGTCTGAGTAGTTCTTACAGCAATGATGGGCTGCAATCCTGCATTTTACCTTTGTCACCAACAATACCTGCTAGTGGGGCAGTTGGAGACTTGGGGTAGTACAAGCAATGAGACCCTTACCTTACTGAGATCAGTTCCATGATGATGGACTCTAAGCTCTAATCATGTGCTATTTCAAAGTCTATCTTTGTCCTCCTCCAGCATAAGTACAACCCCTACTTCCCTTAGAAATAATTTGAGTTTTAGGGGATTCTCTCTGCCCAGCTACCTTGCCCATATGGAGCCTAGAAAATTTAGTCACACAGAGGCATGTCGCCCAATGAAGAGAGTTTGGAATTGCTCCATAAACACAATCTGTGAAAACATAAAGGTGTATGTTTACTCTTCATCTAGAATGGACTATGTAGGGTTGGGGACCCTGGTTTTGTGTCTTCTCATGATTGCATAGCACATGACCTGCTTTACTTGCCCAATAAATCTGTTGTAATTACTTAATAAATATTTACTGATAGCAATGAATAAAAATTAAGAATCTAGGCTGGATATTTCAGTGGTCAAGGGGACAAATTCTGTGAGAACAAACTTTTCCACCTTCTCTTCCAAGCTGGAGTTTGTTTTTGTACTTCAGCTTTGGGTCCTCAACTGGAGCCAGAAACTGTGGGTCAAAGGATTATATAACCACTGATAATAAACAAGGCCAGAGATGGGAACTATGCATACCCTAGCCTGTTTTATAATAGGTGTTTAGTGAAGACGTAATATATAGATTATCTTGGTCCATACTCACTCTGAAGAGCAAGTAGTGTTTCCCTGGAAGAAGGGGCAAAGCTAGGAACCTGGACTCAGCACCAGTTATAGGTAGAGAACTGCTGCCACTTCCAGGCCACCAGAACATGCTGAAAGTTAACCCTCGTTATGGGTCTAATGGCAATAGCGGGTGTTTGGGATAGGTTTTGAGGAGGATGGGCATCCTGTCTTTTGTGAGGTGTCTGCTCCAGGTAAGGTAATTGTAAGGTTTTTGTGTATTGGGGAAGGCTCCTCAGATCCTCAGATACAGAAGAGCAAGCTCCTTTTTTAAAAAAAAAAAAAAATTGAGGTATAATTGACACATAGCATTATATTAGTTTCAGGTGTACAGTGTAATTATTTGATAATTGTATGTATTGCAAAATTGTCACCACAATAAGTCTAGTAAACATTGTCACTGGACATAGAGAATTTTTTTCTTGTGATGAGACTGCAAGCTACTTTTTTTTCTAGAATCTTATTAGTTTTAGATTTTACATTTAGGTCTGTGAGTTGATTTTGTATAAGGTGTGGGATATTGATCAAGATCTATATTATGTATGTGTATACATATACATATATATATATATAATATATATATTATTTGCTTCTAAATGTTCAAATGTTCCAGCACCATTTGTTAAAAGTACCATAATTTCTCTGCTGAACTCTTTTGTAGCTTTGTCAATAATCCACTGACCATAAATACAAGGATTTATTTCTAGACTCTCAATTCTATTTCATTGATCTATATTCCTATCTTTTTGACATTATCATACTGTCTATAAGTCTTGAAATTAGGTGGTGTGAGATCTCCAACTCTGTTCTTTTTCTATTTGTGTGTGTGAATGTGTGTGTGTGTGTGTTTAAACTATTCTGGTTCCTTTGACTTTCCATATAAAATTTTAAATTAGCTTGTCTGTATCTATAAAAAAAAGTCCTGCTGGAATTTTGATGGTGATGGCCTTGACTCTATATGTTGGTTTGGGGAGAAACTTTCTTAATAATACTGAATCTTCCAGTTCATGAATACTGTATGTCTCTGCAATTTTTAAGATCTTCTTTTGTTTCTCTCATCAGTCTTTTGTAGTTTTTAGCATATAGATTCTGCACATATTTTGTTAGTTTATACCTAAGTACTTCACTTATTTTTGGTACTATTGTAGATGGTATTTTTAAAATTTCAAATTTCAGTTGTTGTATTAGCAATAAGATTGATTTGTATATTGATATGTATCCTGCTACCTTGCTAACTGATTTATTAGTTTTAGGATTTTTTTGTAGATTCTTTGAAATTTTCGACATGGGCAATTTTGTTATCTATAAATAAAAATATTTTTGTTTCATACCTTCTAATCTATTGGGTGGGGCAAAAAGTGCCTTCAGTTTTTAAGTAAAAATAAAAGACACATTTTTCATTTTCACCAAGAACTTTACTGAACAACATACTCACCCTTTTGTTCTACTACCTTCCGCCATTTTCCAGGCAACTTCATAATTCCATCTTCCCAAAACTTTTTATCTTTTTGAGCAAAGAACCGTTCCAGGTACCTTTAACAGTCGTCCAGGGAATTGAAATTTTTTCCGTTAAGAGAATTTTGTAAAGACCTAAATAAGTGGAAATCCGAAGGTGCGGTGTCTGGTGATTACGAAGGATGAATCAGAACTTCCCAGCCAAGCTGTAACAGTTTTTGCCTGGTCATCAAAGAAACATGCGGTGTTGCCGTTATCCTGATAGAAGATTATGTGTTTTCTGTTGACTAATTCTGGATGCTTTTTGTCGAGTACTGCTTTCGGTTGGTCTAATTGGCAGCAGTACTTGTTGGAATTAATCCTTTGGTTTTCTGGAAGGAGCTCATAATAGAGGACTCCCTTCCAATCTCACCATATGCACAACATCACGTTCTTTGGATGAAGACCGGCCTTTGGTGTGGTTCATTTCGCTTGCCCCACAATCTCTTCTGTTCCACATTATTGTACAGTATCCACTTTTCATCGTCCGTCACAATTTGTTTTAAAAAAAGAAAGTTTTCATTATGTTTCAGTAGAAAATCGCATGTGGAAATATGGTCAAGAAGGTTTTTTTCGCTTAACTTATGTGGAACCCAAACATCAAAGCAATTCACATAACCAAGCTGGTGCAAATGATTTTCAAAGCTTGATTTGGATATTTTGAGAATGTCGGCTATCTCCCGCGTGGTATGACGTTGATTGTTCTCAATTATTGTTTCGATTTGATCACTATCAACTTCAACTGGTCTACCCGACCGCGGAGCATCGTCCAGCAAGAAATCTCCAGCACGAAACTTTGCAAACCACTTTTGACACATTCGATCAGTCACAGCACCTTCGCCATACATTGCACAAATCTTCTTGTGCATTTCAGTTGCATTTTTACCATTCTTGAAATAATAAAGCATAATATCCTGAAAATGTTGCTTTTTTTCTTCCATCTTCAACATTAAAATAGCTATACAGGGCTTCCCTGGTGGCGCAGTGGTTAAGAATCTGCCTGCCAATGCAGGGGACAGGGGTTTGAGCCTTGGTCCAGGAAGATCCCACATGCTGTGGAGCAACTAAGCCCATGTGCCACAACTGCTGAGCCTGCGAGCCACAACTACTTAGCCCATGTGCCACAACTACTAAGCCTATGTGCCACAGCTACTGAAACCCATGCACCTAGAGCCTGTGCTCCGCAACAAGAGAAGCCACCGCAGTGAGAAGCCCGTGCACTGCAACAAAGGTAGCCCCCACTCGCCACAACTAGAGAAAGCCCACACACAGCAACGAAGACCCAATGCAGCCAAAAATAAATAAAATAAATAAATTTTTAAAAAATGGCTCTACGAAAATTCACCAATTCTGATAAGTCGTTTTTTAAATGCACACTGGTATGACAGCTGTCACATACAATCTAATAAAATGGTTTCGAATGAAGTTAAAGACAACTAAGTGCTACCAGAACCATCTTACAGAAAAAAACCAAACGAACATTTTGGCCCATGCAGTATATGTCTTTTACCTCTTTTTATTGCATTATTATACTGGCTAGGACTTTCAGTACCATTTGACTAGGAGTAGTAAGAGAGGGCATTCCTTCCCTGTTCTCAATTTTAGGGGGAAAGCATTTAGTCTCGTCATTAAGTGTGAAGTTCCCTGTAGGTTTTTCATAGATACCTCCTTTTAGATTAAGGAAGTTCCTTCTATTCCTAGTCTGCTGAGATTTTTTATTATAAATGGATATTGAATTTATTCTAATACTTTCTCTGCATCCAGTAAGATGTTTATGTGATTATTATTCTTTAGACTGCTGATATGGTAAATTACATCAATTGCTTTTCAAATGTTGAACACACCTTGCGTTCCTTGGAGCAACCCCACTTGGTTGTGACATATCCCTCTTATATACTGTTGAATTCAGTTTGTTAATATTTTGTAATATTTTTGTATCTATGTTCATGAGGGATATTGGTTTGAAAGTTTCTTAATTGTAATGTCTTTATCAGGTTTTATCGTTTAATGCCAACCTCATAAAATGAGTTGAGAAGTATTGCCTCCCCTTTTTGGGGAAGAGATTGTGTAGAATTATTATTTCTTCTATCAGTGTTTGATAGACTTCACCATGTGGCCTGGAGTATCCTTTATGGAAGGCTTAAAACTACAAATTCAATTTCTTTAATAGATTTCTTTAATAGAAATATATCTATTTCTTCCTGTGTGGGTTTGATAGTTTGTTCATCAAAGAATTGGTTCATTTCATCTACATTATCAAATTTATAGACATAGAGTTTTCCCTAGAATTCCGTTATTATCTTTCCAATGTCTGTGGGATCAGTAGTGATGTCCCTTCTTTCATTCCTGATGTTAGTAGCTCATGTTCTTTCTATTACTCTTGTTCAGTTTGACTAGAGGTTTATCAATTTTACTGAACATTTCAAAGCACCAGCTTTTGGTTTCATTAATTTTCTCTATTATTTGTTTTCTTTCTGTGAAAAATGCCATTGGAATTTTGATAGGAATTGAATTGAATCTGTATATTGCTTTGAGTAGTATGGACATTTTAACAATATTAATTCTTCTGATTAATTCCACGATTATGCAATATCTTTCCATTTATTTGTGTCTTCTTCAGTTTTTTTCATCAGTGTCTTGTAGTTTTCCATATACAGGTCTTTCACCTCCTTGGTTAAATTTATTACTAGGTAGTTTATTCTTTTTGATGTAATTGTAAATGGAATTGTTTTCTTAATTTCTCTTTCTAATAGTTCATTATTAGTGTATAGAAACACAACCGATTTTTATGCATTGATTTTGTATCCTGCAACTTGACTGAATTTGAGTAATATCATGTCATTTGCAAATAGTGACAGTTTTACTTCTTCCTTTCCAATTTGGATGCATTTATTTCTTTTTTCTTGCTTAATTGCTCTGGCTAGGACTTCTAATATTATGTTGAATAAAAGTGGTGAGAGTGAACACCCTTGTCTTGTTCCTGATTTAGAGGAAAAGCTTTTAGCTTTTCACTCTTGAGTATGATTTTTTTTTTGTCTCAATTTTAATTGATTTCTGCTCTTACCTTAATAACTTCCTTCCTTCTACTTGCTTTGGGTTTATTTTGCTCTTCTTTTTCTGGTTTTTAAAGGTGTACAATTATATTATTGATTTGAGACATTCTTCTTTTCCAATATAATCATTTAATAGTATAAATTCCATTCGAACTACTGTTTTAATTGCCTCCCACAAAATCTGATATGTTGTAGTTTTATTTTCATTTCATTTCCCCCTAGTTTCCTTTGTGGCTTTTTCTTTGACCTATGGGTAATTTAGAAGTGTGTTGTTTGATTTCCAAATATTTGTACCTTTACTAGATATCTTTCTTGTATTAACTTCTAATTTAATTCCATTATGATTCAACAAGATATTTTATGTGATTTCAATTATTATAAATTTGTTAAGATTTGTTTAATGGCCCAGAATTTGGTGTATCATGGTGAATATCCCATGTGCACTTAAAAAAAATTGTTTTCTACTGTTGTTTGGTAGAGTGTGTTCTGTAAAGGTGAATTATGTCACCTGGTTTATAATGGTGTTTAGGTTTTCTGTATTGGTACTGATTTTTTGTCTACTTCTATCAGTTACTGTGAGAGAAATGTTGAAACCTCTAAGTATAATCATGGATTTATCTACTTCTTATTTCAGTTCTATCTGTGTTTAAGTTTTTGGAAGTTGTCTTGGTAGGTGCATACACATTTAAGATTTTTTTTTTTTTGGTGAATTCACTCTTTTCTTATATAATATCTTTTTTTCTCCCACCCCTGGTAATAGTCCTTGAAGTTTATTCTGTCTGATATTAATATAGCCACTCCATTTTTCTGTTGATTAGTGTTTGCATACTATGTTTCCATCCTTTAACTTTTAACCCATTTATGTCTCTATTTTAAAAGAGATAGCATATGTTGAATTGTTTGATTGTTTTAACAGATAATCCACTCGGTTTGCTTCAGACTGTCTATGTTCTGTGAGTGATAGTTCCAGTAGCATCTCAGTTTTTGGAACCTTTGCTAGGCTGCTTTGAATATGTTGTGTGCTTGTGCAGTTCAGGGTTAAGCATCTTCTTTATCCATTCAACTGCTGATGGAAGCTTTTGTTCTTTTTTTGTTGTTGTTAATTGGTGTATAGTTGTTTTACACTGTTGTGTTAGTTTCTGCTGTACAGTGAAGTGGAATTCCTTGTGCTATACAGCAGGTTCTTATTAGTTATCTATTTTATACAGATTAGTGTATATATGTGAATCCCAATCTCCCAATTCATCCCACCCCCAGAAGCTTTTATTCTTATTTTCCATTTTATTGTTTATTTTTGACAATGAGAGTATTTTCTCATGGAATTTTGAACATCTTAGCTTGTGGCAAAATTATTTAGAATTTAAGATTTTAGTAGTTTATATTAGATCATATAAATATAGCCTGTATTTTGCTTTGATGGCTTTTAAACTTGACAGATTGTATTAAGAGAGATTTAAAATGCCTCATCTCACAGTGTGTATAGATTATACCTGGAAACAATGTTTATTTAAAAGTAAATCTGTTTTTGGTCTATTTAGGACTTGGTATGAAGAACATACAATGCAAACAAATATAAATGAGAAAAGATATTTCAACAGGAGGCTTCACTGATTTATTGTTTATTTAACTGCTTTGAGCAAAATGCTTGGTTCTTACTTGAGTGAGAAAGTGAATGAGGCCCAGTCATCTACAAGGATGAAAATTGGATTCTGATTGAAGCTTCTGCTGTAAGACAACACTGTCTCCTCTAGCATGGAAGAATAGTATCATCTTCAAGCTCTTGTGATTAAGAATGTACAGAACTGGGTTTCCCACCTGTGAGGAGGGTATATTTGAGAGATTATTTACAAGTTGTGTATTTGATGGTGGTGGTAGGGGCAGGGGTCATGCTTGCCTCTTGGTCACAAGCGAGTCTACAGAATCATTCAGCAGCTTTTCTGGCAGACTTAGCCTGTGTCCCAGTGTCACTGACTGCCACCTAAAGCAGGGGTCTCCAACTCCTGGACCGCAGACTGGTATCCGTCTGCGGCCTGGTAGGAACGAGGCTGCACAGCAGGAGGTGAGTGGCAGGCAAGCGAAGCTTCACCTGCCGCTCCCCATCGCTCGCATTACCGCCTGAACCATCGCCCCGCCCCCATCCGTGGAAAAATTGTCTTCCACGAAACCAGTCCCTGGTGCCAAAAAGGTTGGGGACTGTTGACCTAAAGCAATAATTGGTGGCCCTTAACTTCTCATCACATACAACTTTCCTCTCCTACTCCTCTCTTCTCTTGCTCCTTCTTTCCTTGACTTCTGTGAGGGATAGTGGGATTGTGGCCACTGGCTGCCACTCAGGTGCATGAAAGTGATGCCCAGGGGTGGCATGGCATCCACTCTTTGAGGAGATCGGGTAGATGGAGGCCACTGGTACCCCTATTTTCACATGCTGTAGACAGTCGGAGATTGAAAGGAAGGCAGCTGTGATCAGAAATGGTGGGGTCTCACTATAGAGATGGCAGAGGATTCTGGAGAAGAAAAATGTTGTCTGGTGCTGAGTCAGTATTAAATGTTGTAGGTAGAAACTGGCAGAGCAGAAAACAGAAACAAGAGGATGTGAGACTGATGAGGGAATAATTGGAGTGAGAAGAGTCCTAGTGGCTGTAACATTGTCAGATATTTGCATGTACAGCATTTTGTTGATTAGAAAAGAGGCTCTTTGCTCTGAAATGTCTTCATCAGTGAAAGTTAAGGAAATGAGCTCAGCAGGGGCACAGTGAACTCAAGTCTTCTCCTCTGCATTAACAGGGCATTAGGACTGGTCTGCAGAACTCAAACTTACCTTCTGTAACAGCTTCTCCTGGCTCTTATCCTACACACTCTCCTCTGTCTCCGAGTTCCTACAGCCTGTCAGCTCAGCATGCATTGTTGATTGATGGTGGGAGCAGTCTCAAATTGTTTTGCAAGTTTTTTAACTCTGTTAGGTCAAGGATTATGCTTTATATTTCCCTTATACCCCCTTTTATTTGTCACATAGTAGGTGCACAAGAATACATTCTAAATGGAAATAGAGAATGCAAAGAGTTCTGAACTTGGAGGCAGATGACCTCAACTTTAATTCGGTTTTGTACTTGTCAACTTTCTCATTTCTACACAGAGAAGAGCGATCTCTGCTCTGCCTACTTCACTGGGTTAATGTAAGAATTCATGAAAAATGCTGTTGGTTCACAAACTCCTCCCTGTACGTGAAGGGCAAGGAGAGACTGAGAAAGAGTCAGACCACTCCAGATGGGCAGGTGATGGTTTTAATAAGCAAGGGAACTTACTTGCAAGGCTTGCCTTGGGGGGAGGGCACAAGATGAGTAGATCTCGGTACCTGCTCACCAAAATCTTAAAAGTTTATGTATAGGTGGTTTCAATCACGTGAAGTGTCCAGATGGTCTCAACAACACCTTACTCCTTCAAGGCTATGTCTTTGAAAATGGTTCCCAAGTGGGAGTGGTGCAGGGAACGTACATTCTAAGGACAGGGGGTGCTAATGAGGCACCTCCGATTGCCTGGGTCCAGCTCTAGGGTCAACCTGTGGTCACACCTTCTGAACAACTTTTATCCAACAAATGTGAATCTCCTTTTGTGAGCTTGGAACTACTATAGAAATGTAATACACCCATCCTTTAGGTCTTTATTCAGCTGTCACCTTCACTGTGAGAACTTCCCAGTTCTTTAGCCAGATCTAGACTTGGGGAAGTCCCAAGCCTGGACTTGCCCTTGCCTGTCACACCCTGCTCTGTGGATGGGTTACTTGCAGCGTCTCAACTGTTTTTCTAAATACAGAATTTTTATTGCGGGTGCTTAGAGGTCTACGCTGCAGAGGTGGTACAACATTGGTCTCTTGTCTATAGGCTGCTGGCAGGCTATTTTTCTTGCTTACTTGTTTATTCGGCAAATTGTGTTAGATGCTGAAGAATCAGAGATCAATTAAATAAAAAAGCTTACAGTCCAGTGAAGGAGACAGAGCACAAGCAAGTAGTCATAAAAATGTATGATTATAAATAGTGATAAGTGCCAGGAAGGAAACTAACAGGGAGGGTATGGTTGGAGGGAGAAGGTGTCCTCTATTAGCAGGGACCTGAGGAAGAAAACAAGCCAGCTATGCAGAGAGCTGTGATAAGAACATTCTGGGCTGAGGGAACAGTATGAAGGAAGGCCTGGAGGCTAAACAAATTTTCTAAATGAAGAACTGAAAGGTGGCTGGTGGGGCTGGAGTCTAGGGCAGAGAGGAAGAGAATAATGCCCAGGATGAGTTGGGAGGGTGGACTGGGGCCAGGTCATGAGTGACTGAAAACTGTGGAATTCTAAAATCACCTCAGTGTCTGAGTCCAGGACATTCTCTGTCTCAAAGCCAAACTCAAAACATTGCCTTTGATGCTCACACTTATGTACTCATTAAAGCCTGGGAGGTATTCTTATCTCTCCCCTCTCCCTGACCACCCCATCCCATATCCAATCCGTCAGCACATTCTGCTAATTCCATCTGCAAATAGCTTTCCAAATCCATCCACTTCCCTCACCTCCACTGTCACCACCCTAGATCAAACTGCCCTTCTTGCCTGGTCTCCTGTAGAAACCTTCTAGGCAGTACTGTGCTGGTAAGCTGGCTCTTGAGGGCAGGAAGGTAGGAAAGCCCTGATTTGTAGCATTTGCAAGTTTCCTTGGTATAAGGAAACTTATACCATGGCCTAGTTCAGTCTACTAACCTGATGGCCCTAGATGTGGCCTTGGGAAGATATGGACACAGTCAAGTTTCTTGAGCCAGAGCAAGCCAGCAGCTGTACACCACGGCTTAGGGGTTCCTGCTCCCTTCTTGCAGTGTTCCCCTCTGTTGTTTCTACAGCAATCAGCGTACTCTTTTTTTTTTTTTTTTTTAAATGGAAGTAGAGTTGATTTACCATGTTGTGTTAGTTTCAGGTATGCAGCAAAGTGATTCAGTTATATATATATTTTTCAGATTATTTTCCATTGTAGGTTATTACAAGATATTGAATATAGTTCCCTGTGCTATACAGTAGGTCCTTGTTGTTTATCTATTTTATACATAGTATTGTGTGCCTGTTAATCCCAAACTCTTAATTTGTCCCTTCCCCCTTCCCTCCCCCCCCACTTTCCCCTTTGGTAACCATAAGTTTTTTTTTCTCTGTTTGTGAGTCTGTTTCTGTTTTGTAAGTAAGTTCATCAGTATCATTTTTTTTTAAGATTCCACATATAAGTGATATCATATAATATTTGTCTTTCTCTGTCTGACTTACTTCACTTAGTATGGTAATCTCTTGATCCATCCATGTTGCTGCAAATGGCATTATTTCATTCTTTTTTGTGGCTGAGCAATATTCTATTGTGTATGTGTGTGTGTATATATATATATATATATATATATATATATACCACATCTTCTTTATCCATTCATCTGTCAATGGACATTTAGGTTGCTTCCATGTCTTGGCTAAATAGTGCTGCTATGAACATTAGGGTGCATGATCTTTTCGAATTAGGGTTTTGTCTGGAAATATGCCCAGGAGTAGGATTGATGGATCATATGATAACTCTATTTTTAGTTTTTTGAGGAACCTCCATACTGTTCTCCATATTGGCTACACCAGTTTACATTCCCACCAACAGTGTAGGAGGGTTCCCTGTTCTCCATACCCTCTCCAGCATTTGTTATTTGCAGACTTTTTGATAATGGCCATTCTGATTGGTATGAAGTGATAACTCATAACCAGGGTACTCTTTTTAAAGCACAGATCTGATCATGCCCCTTCCCTCTTCAATGCCTTCCCATTATGTTTTAACTTTATCATGACTTGGGCAGTTTTCTTGAAAGAAGAGCCCAGACTTGGTCCTGGTCCATGTCAAGAATTTTAGACTTAATTCTTATAGATGCACAAACATATCTTTGAGTTAGCTAAACTTTTAAATCATTTTACAAATATTCTATTGACTCCACCCAACTTGCATGTAAATTTCTCTCTCTTTCCCAGTCCTAATACTGCCCAAGGGTGGAAATGTAGTTCATAGTTGCAAACACCCTCTGGCCTGTGATATATGTTGGATCATTATGGACCTCATGAGTCTGGTACAGCTGAAAATTAAAGTAAAAAGTGACAGGACTGTACTCACTCATCTCTATTTTGCTGGCATATCTTTCAGTGCTCCACACATGGTAGGTGTTCAGTAAATGTTATTCCTCTTTTTCCTGCCTAGATGCAGTGCTTACTTTCTTGAAGGCCCTGGGCTTAAGCTAATGTACATATCTGTCCTGGGAAGTGCTGCTGGCAGGAAGCATGCGTGGTTCAGAAGTGGGGCATGATTGGAGGGGAGGTAGTGGGTGTCCAGATAGCGTTTCCCCAGGACAGGATGAACAGGCCACAGACAGCAGGTGCTACCTTCTCCTCTTCAGTTAGAGAAGTAGAATAAGTTCAATTACAGGCTAATTAATAACTACAAATGTTTTGACCAGTGCTTTACAGTTTACACAATACATTCATATAAATTTTCTCATTTAGTTTTTGCTACAGTCCTATGAGGTCACCGATTTCATAAGAGGAAATTGACACCCATTAAAGTGACTTACGAAGATCAAATCATTGGTGTTGGGACAAGGACTTCAGGTTTTCAGACATTCAATATAATATTCTTGTACTGTACCGTATTTGATTTCGGGAGAGGTTTCTGCTGCTCCTTAGCTTTGCTGTGTAGGTAGTACGTTGCTGGAAATCTTGGATCAGGTCTGCCAAACACATCTGATTTCTCAGAGGGTAATGTTTCCCATTGTTTGAGCAGCTTTCTTTTAAGAATGCCAAACTTGTGACTGTAAATTAATTCTTTATACCCTTGGGGGATTGAGCCTTCCAAGTGAATTGTAGCAACACATTTTTATAGACGGTGCTGGTAAAATAACCTCTTTAACTCTTTGCAGCCTTTCAGAGGACTCACAAAAGCCCCAGTGGAATGGCAGCTGGCAGTTGAATGATAGTCCACATTCTTTAAGCTAAAAGGTACCTTGTTAGATACACTAGTAAGAAGGCTTCAGATGTAATTGCTTAAATTCCTTTCATAATGAGAACATTTTATTACTCCACTGAAGAGTGTGTGCCAAGAAATTCTGTACTTAAAAATTACTAAGTAAACCAAATAACTTTGACACAGAATAACTTCTGAAAAGAAAATGACCATGGTTCAATATACAGACTCAAACAAACCAACCTTTAAAACTCAAAATGAAACCCAGTCTTTATTTCATTTATATCATAAACTGATAGGAATCCAATGTGGATATAGGAATTAAAATTTAAACAAATAGAAGAACATATAAATGACTAGAAGAAAATTTACACAAATATTATGTGATCTTTGAATTGGAGGACTTCTAAATATAAATGAAGAAACCGTAAAGAATAGATTTGCATAGATGGAAAATTTTAAAATTCTATATATCAGAAAATGTAATAAACAAAATTAAGAGGCAAATGATGTACTGGGAAAAATACTTCCACCTTGTAAGTCAAAGTGTTATTATTATTAATATAGAAAATAGGCAGAAGTTCACAAAGAAAGAAATACAACTAATCAATAAATACATTCAGAATCATTCAACCTCATGAAAAGTCAAAGAAATGCACATTAAATCTATAGTGAGATACTTTTTTTTACCTGCTCAGACTGGCAAGGGGACATTTTTAATCTCATATTTTGTGAAATTTTTGTAGAGATAATATAACAATGTACATTAAGAGCCATAAAAATTCTTATTTCCTTGAGGTTAACAAGAAACCTGCTGGACCTGTATAAAGAACATCAACTTAAACGTTTTTTTAATGTATTTATTTTTACTGTGGGACATATATTTCTGCATGGAAAGAGTTAGCCTTATAAATACATATATCAATTTTCCCCAAATTTTTAAGTTTAATGCAATTCCAGTGAAAAACTCTATTATTATTTTATTTTGGGAGGTTGATGGGAATTGACAAAGTGATTTTAATTTTTCTTTTATGTTCTGAGTAAAGCATTTTCTTGGGGCACAGAAAAATTTATTAGGGAAGAATAAATAGGAAAGTAAGCCAAGAAGATTTTAAATAGGAACAAT
Organism: Leucopleurus acutus; assembly: GCF_964270905.1. Classification (NCBI taxonomy): domain Eukaryota; kingdom Metazoa; phylum Chordata; class Mammalia; order Artiodactyla; family Delphinidae; genus Leucopleurus; species Leucopleurus acutus. The sequence continues at coordinate 63,958,452 of NC_139143.1, forward strand.
ATAAATAGGAAAGATGCCTGCAGTGGGATATTAATTTGTGTTGTGTTTAGAAAACTAAAGGCAGGGTAGTGCAAGAAAAGACAACCATGTAGATCCAACAGAATAGAGTGACCACATATAAACCCTAGTATATGTGAGAATTTAGCATGTGATAACAAAGTAGAAAAATATGATCATTGAAATGATAGTGCTGGGTCAACTGAGAAACTATTTGGAAAAGAGTAACAATAGATTTTTACCTAGTAGCATATAACAAAACAAATCCTAAATGGAATTAGTTAAATAAAGAGAAATGATACTGTAGAAAACTAGAAAATAAAGATGAATGCCTATATCATTTTCTAGTGAGAAAGGCCTTTTTAAGTAAACAAAAACTACATAGGGAAAGATTGATAGAGCTGATTACACAATAATTTAAAACTACCACAAGTTAAATTAATAGATAAATAACTGTTTATAACAAAAAACAACACAAAGTTAAAATCCTTAATAAAAGAAAAAGCCTAAAGAGCTTGTCCTTGGCCCTCAGGTTTGATAATTCACTAGAATGACTACAGAACTCAGGAAAGCACTATATTTATAATTAAAGTTTTATTGTAGTCAAAGGAAATAGACTAAAATCATCAGAAGGAAGAGACACATAGGGCAGAGTCTTGGAGGGGTCCAAACATGGGGCTTCTCATTGTTCTCCCCCCACAGAGTCATGGATGTTGTTGCCTCCTGGCCACGATGTGTGACAGAATAATGCCAACCTTATTATTCAATACTCACAGAATAATGCCAACCAGGGAAGCTCACCTGAGCATTTGACATCCAGAGTTTTTAGTGGAGCTTGATCACATATTGTCCACATGGATGGCTTTGTTTCCATCCCCCGCAGGAGCTCAGACTAATGGTCTCTAGTTCCTCCAGAGGTCAAAACTGGTACAGCATGGCTCAAAGACCCTATCATAAATCACGTCATTAGACTGTCTCCCAGGAAAACAAAGATACTCTCATCAGTCAGGGCCTTCCGGTGGCCTAGAGATCACCTACCAGCAGCCAAGCACAAGATCAAGGTGCCAGTGGAGTCCATTCCTGGTGAGGGCTCTCTTCCTGGCTTGCAGATGTCTGCCTTCTTGCTGTGTCCTCTTGTGGTGGGGAGAGAGAGTGAGCTCCCTGCTGTCTCTGAACACCAATCTTATTGGATCAAGGCTGTACCCTTATGACTTCATTTGACCTTAATTACTTCTTTACTCCAAATACAGCCACACTGGGAGTGAGGGCTTCAACATATGGATTTTGAGAGGACACAGTTCAGTCCACAGCATATATTGATAAGTAACTCAGTTATTTAGTGAGTTCTAGAACTTTCGTATTTGCTTTGCCTTGGCCATTTCCAGCTTCCTGGGTTATATCTTTTAATGAGTATCTCTAGTAGGCACAGCCCTGTCTCCTATCACTTTCTGGATCCATCAGAATAGGGGCATTTGATATCATTACCCAAAAGATTCAGCCCTGCTTCCTATCATGTGGCATCAGAGTGCCAGAGATGACCATGCGTACCCATGAAGCTTGGAGTCTCAGCAGTCCCCACAAACTTCCATTTGCTGTCCCCCTCACCCCCTGTCCCCTGTCCTGTTTTGCTGGCCCAGCCTGTAGGTGAAACCTCAGTATTATTCATGCCCAGCATTCCAGTCTTCAACCTAGGGATGAACCCTAGGCCAGTTGATGAGGGTCCTGTTTATTGAGTGTTTCACCATCTCCTGCAGGGGCATTGGATGCTCTCCCAGCCACGAGCATACCTGTCAGCAGAATTTCTCTGGATTTCCTTCTTTTGTCTGCCAGATTAGATCACCTGAAATAAAAGCCCATGTGATCCATGCCTATGTTCGCCATTATCTTCGGACACTGTATATCAGTAACTCAGATGGCATTATGGGTGCTAGCTTCTGCAGAGAAGAGTCTTTGCTATCATCTCCCATTTGGTCCCTGTGGCATTGAATGCCTGCACATTTTAACATCTACCCCATTTCATGACCCTAAAATCTCCCAAACATTAAATGATAACTTTTAGAAAACTACTAAGTAGTATGAAGACCCCCTCCATTCCTCCCAGCACATCCATGGTCTCTCACCCTGTCTCTGCTCACACCCCATCTTTCACTCCTACTCCCATGCTGAGCCTCACTTCCATCTTCTACTGATTCAGCACTTGGTTATAAAAAAGGTGAAAGGTTAATCATCAAATTGGCTACATCAAAATATCCTATTTTGTTGCAGCACACCCGATGTTTGCTTATTCACCAATTTTTCTGCCAGGTCTCCTAAGTGGTCTTTTGTACAAAAAGAAGAGAAAATGCCACAAGGTAATTTATTAGATTTAACAGGGACTAAAAAGCAGCTATATCATAATAATAACAGTTACCATGCACATGTAATATCATAATTAGATATAAGGCAAGAAAATATAAGGAAAGGTAAAGTCATTAAAATTTTTTGTATATTAATTTTCTAGGGCTGCCATAACTGAACACTGCAAACTGGGTAGCTAAAACAACAGATATTATTGTCTCAGAGTTCTGGAGGCTGGAAGTCTGAGGTCAAGATGTCAGCAGAGTTGGTTTCTAGTGAGCCTCTCTTCCTGGTTTGCAGATGGCCACGTTCTCACTATCTCCTCACGTGGCCTGTCCTTTGTGTACAGAGAGAGCTCTCTGGTATCTTTTCCTCTTCTTGTTGGACACCAGTCCTATAGGATTAGGTTCTCACCCTTGTGACCACCTTTAACCTTAATTACCTCATTAGAGGCCCCATCTCCAAATACAGTCACACTGGGGGTTAGGGCTTCAACATATGAATTTCAGGGGGGATACAATTCAGTCCATAAAACTGGTTCTAACTGCAATTTTCTAATAAAGATCCAGCTGCCTTGGGCTTGGTGGGGCATTTCAGAGAGAACTAGTCTCTGGGTCTGGATTGGGTTCTTTCCTGGGGAACAACCCCTATCACCTTTTTACAGAATATTCCTGAAAAGGGATGTGTCTTATTTCACATTGATTATGCACCAAGTGCTCATTGTGGAGGCCTCGTCTTCCTTCACCTTGTTAGGTATAGCTATCAGGTATTAGTTATCAATCCTCATGGCTTCCTTCCCCCCACTTCTGGCAGGCTCTCTCAGGGCATTGCCATACCCTGCTTATTTCTCTTTGCAGCTCTCATCACATACATCCGCTGATCCCAGGGCTCCATACTAAGCTTAATGCTAACCTTATGTTCACGAGACATCTTTGGTCATAAGTGTAGCTGGAGAAGAATAAGTTGGCCAAGGAAATGAGCACACAGTGATGATTCATCTTGACATTCCCTTCCTCCAAGAAGGCCTCTCCATGGCCAGCACAGAGAGGGGGCCAGGCTCTTTCCACTTCCCTTTCATGTGTCTCCATGACCTGAATCACAGGCCACAGGGGGTTGGGGAGAGATTCCTTACCTTTTACCTGGCTTCCCTTTTCAAATTTGCCTCCCACGGAAAGTTTCCCAGCTTTTCTAGTTCTTGGTGTTGTATGTCCTCACCAGGAGGCCCTTGTATACAAGGAAGCTAACATCTTTTGAGCAACCAGCCCTTGGTGGGTGTTTTTGTATATTACCTTACTTATTTCTCATATAGCCCATTCTACTATGAGGGTCAGAGGTACTCAAAGGCTAGGTCATGTCCTTAGGTCACCTGCAAGTAAGTGCTTGGCCAGGATCTAAACTCAACTCCCAACTACATCAAACATCAAAATCGGGTTATGGTCCTGACTGCTCCTTTTATGTCATGCATACTGAGACCATGGTCTACTGTCAGTAGAGGACAGCATGCAAGGTAATACATTTGAAAGCAATCTGTTAACTGTGAAAGACTTTATTCAGAAAGAAAGTACTGGCAAAAAGAATCTTTTTAGCAGCCAACCTTCCTCCTGGGGAGAAAGCTCAGCTGAGGTTGGTTCACTAAAGATAGATGAATTGGTACTTTGCCACTGAGGGCCAATGAAAGCACAAGAAAGCAGTGTGTCTCTGTTCTGGTAGGAGGCCCCAGCAGGGTCCAAAGCCCAGGGGACAGCGCAAGGCTCCTCTTTTGTTGCACTTCTAACAATTGCTGCCCCAGTATGCTGAAAGCACCCTCTGCTGCCCAGCATCTCACTCAAGAAAGAAGGTAAAAACCTTTAAGAACCTTAAGCTGGAAGGCACCACAGTATTTCTGAATTTCAAACCCAATTTGAAGATTGCTATTTAAGGAACCCAACGTTTTCTTAAAAAAATATTGTATTGGAAGATATTCAGAATGTAAAACTATTCTCTAAAGAAAGTTGAAACAACTATGGTAATTCATTCACTTTAAGTCTGTACATAAGAAATATTCATTTAACAATGTAAATAACATGCTTTATAGCTCTTTGGAGGATGGCGGTGGGGAAAACTTAAAAATAATTACTGGCTAAATAACATTTTAAGAAATCTTACTAAGATGAGAGGTGAAAATTCAAACATATCCCTTCGGAGGCTGGTATTCACATTATAAACGGATTCTTCATTTTACAGAAGACTTCGACATAGTTCTAGGCTTAACTGCCAATTATCCTCACCCCAGCAGAGCTCTGAGAATCTGAGAAGGTAGGGGTTTGTGGGCTCTTTGGGCACTAGGGGTAGAGTTTCTTGTCTTGAGAATTTTTTTTTTTTTTTTTAGGATTAAGTACACAGCTTGAGTCACATCTGAGCTAAGTGACAAATTACATAAATGTTGGGATTGCATATGTTTTATACTGTAATTATTTGTTCATACATAGTATGAAGTTAGTTCCTGCTGTGAACACCTTCGTAGTCTCTTCACCATAAGAATGGAATCCTATTTACAATGCGCACACTTTTCAAAAGAATCTGTTGGGGAATGTGAATGCCAAGATAATTATTCTTATAACAAGCAACATGAAGAAAGCAATGAAACCCCTGTTCTATCCTCTTCCCAATGATACTTTCCCCTCTCTTTGCTAAAGCGTCTCCTCTGGCATTCTCTCCCCTAACCCATTTGGCCATCAAATGTTTGTTTTTGAGAAAGTTTCATAACATCTGCTCTTGACACAGAGAAAGTGGAAGACTTTAAAAAAGTTATTTACATTAAACATAAAAATGTGGAAAAAGATTGGTGACCAGCAGGAGTGTGCTAATAAAGCAGCTGTGAATTCTGCACCTTCAGTATGAAAGGAAATATATTTGTGTCCAATAGGTAGATAGCTGGCTGGGTAAGTAAAGACCATTCTAATCGGCGGGCTGTTCTTTCTCAGTGCTGCCTGAGTATTGGATTCCCCTGAGACCTTCTGTGTTCTTTGACCCCATGTTTCTTTGAATAGCAAGCTCAGCAGTGCTTCTTTATTGAGGTATGATTGATAGGCAAAACACTGTACCTATAGTTGACTCTTGAACAACTCAGGGGTTGGGAACCTGATCCTCCGGGAAGCTGAAAATTCCAGTATAACAGATAGTTGGTGTGATGAATTGGGAGATTGAGATTGACATATATACACTAATATGTATATAATGGGTAACTAATAAGAACCTGATATATAAAAAAATAAATAAAATTCAAAAACAAAACAAAAAACAGATAGTTGGCCCTCTGTGTCAGTGGTTCCTCCTTATCTGTAGTTCTACATTGGCGGATTCAACCAACCACTGACTGTGCAGGACTGTAGTATGTATTATTGAAAAAAAGATCTGTATGTAAGTGGAACCAGGCAGTTCAAACCTGTGTTCTTCAAGGGTCAACTGCATTTAATGTATACAACTTAATGAGTTTGGAGATAACTATACACCCATGAAACGATCACAATATATTCCATAAACATATCCTTCTCCTCCCAAAAGTTTCCTCCTACCCTACTTATTTATGTATTTATGTAATATGTTTATTTACTTATTTTGTGATAAGAACACTTACATAAAATCTACCCTCTTAACAAGTTTTTAAGTATATCATGCAGTATTGTTACCTCTACTCTACAGCATGCCTGCTGTACAGTAGCTCTCTAGCCCAAGAGCAGGACAGGTAGAGTGAGCTTAGGTGTGACTCAACAGCTGTGGGCGAGACACTCCACGCTCTATCTTGAGGACAGTGCTAAAGGTTAAAAATAAAGTGCAGCACATGAGTGGACTTGTGAAGAGTAGCTATTTAAGTATGGGATTTATTTGACAAAGCAGCGGCTGACAGCTTCAGCCCAGCACCTCCCTGAAAATTCTTCGCTAACACAGGTAGCCCTACATTAGCAGTGGTGAGGTCGATTTACTGTCATGGTGGCTCTAAAACACAGACATCTGTGGAGGATTGGAGGATATTGCTGATGTGCCAACCTCCCACTCCATCCTTCCCCCCAACCCTTCCCCCTTGGCAACCACAAGTCTGTTTTCTATGTCTGTGAGTCTGTTTGAGTTTTGTAGATAAGTTCATTTGTGTCATGTTTTAGATTCTACATAAGTGATATCATATGGTATTTGTCTTTCTCTTTCTGACTTCACTTAGTATGATAATCTCTAGGTCCATCCATGCTGTTGCAAATGGCATTATTTTGTTCTTTTTTTAATGGCTGAGTAGTATTCCATTGTGTATATGTACCACATCTTCTTTATCCATTCATCTGACATTTAGGTTCTTTCCATGTCTTGGCTATTGTGAATAATGCTGCTATGAACACAGGGATGCATGTATTTTTTTTTTGAACATCTTTATTGGAGTATAGTTGCTTTACAATGGTGTGTTAGTTTCTGCTGTATAACAAAGTGAATCAGCTCTATGTATATATATATCCCCATATCCCCTCCCTCTTGCATCTCCTTCTCACCCTCCCTATCCCACACCTCTAGGGGGACACAAAGCACTGAGCTGATCTCCTTGTGCTATGCAGCTGCTTCCCACTAGCTATCTATTTTACATTTGGTAGTATATATAAGTCCATGCCACTCTCTCACTTTGTCCCAGCTTATCCATCCCCCTCCCTGTGTCCTCAGGTCCATTCTCCACATCTGTGTCTTTATTCCTGTCCTGCCCCTAGGTTCTTCAGTACCATTTTTTTTTTAGATTCCATATATATATGTGTTAGCAAACGGTATTTGTTTTTCTCTTTCTGACTTCACTCTGTATGACAGTCTCTAGGTCCATCCACCTCCCTACAAATAACTCAATTTCTTCTGCCTGTTTTTCTGGGTTGTTGTTTTTTAATTGTTGAGTTGTATGAGCTGTTTGTGTATTTTGGAAATTAAGTCCTTGACTGTTGCATCATTTGCAAATATATTCTTCCATTCTGTAGGTTTTCTTTTCATTTTGTTTATGGTTTCCTTTGCTGTGCAAAAGTTTCTATGTTTGATTAGGTCCCATTTGTTCATTTTTGTTTTTATTTCTCTTGCTTTGGGAGACTGACTTAAGAAAACATTGGTATGATTTATGTCACAGAATGTTTTGCCTATGATCTCTTCTAGGAGATTTATGGTGTCATGTCTTATGTTTAAGTCTTTAAGCCATTTTGAGTTTATTTTTGTGTATTGTGTGAGAGTGTGTTCTAACTTCATTGATTTATATGCAGCTGTCCAACTTTTGCAACGCCACTTACTAAAGAGACTGTCTTTTTTCCTTTGTATATTCTTGCCTCCTTTGTCAAAGACTAATTGACTGTAGGTATGTGGGTTTATTCTGTTCCATTGATCCATATGTCAGTTTTTGTGCCAATACCATGCCATTTTGATTACTGTAGCTTTGTAGTATTGTCTGAAGTCAGGGAGGGTTACTCCTCCTACTTTGTTCTTTTTCTTCAGAATTGCTTTCGTGATTCTGGGTCTTTTATGATTACACATAAATTTTACAATTATTTGTTCTACCTCTGTGAAAAATGTCATGGGCAATTTGATAGGGATCACATTAAATCTGTAGATTGCTTTGAGCAGTATGGCTATCTTAATATTAATTCTTTGAGTCCAAGAGCATGGAATATCTTTCTATTTCTTTGAATCATCTTCAATTTCCTTTATTAATGTTTTATATTTCTTAGCATGTAAGTCTTTTACCTCCTTGGTTAGGTTTATTTCTAAGTATTTTATTTTGGGGGGTGTGATTTTAAAAGGTATTGTTTTTTTACATTCCCATTCTGATATTTCATTGTTAATGTAAAGAAATGCAACAGGTTTCTGTATGTTAATCTTGTATCCTGCTACCTTGCTGAATTCATTTAAAAGTTCTAGCAGTTTTTGTGTGGAGTCTTTAGGGTTTTCTATATATAGCATTATGTCATCTGCATATATTGACAGTTTTACCTCTTCCTTTTCAATTTGGATATCTTTTATTTCTTTTTCTTGTCTGATTGCTGTGGATAGGACTTCCAGTACTATGTTGAACAGAAGAGGTGAGAGTGCTCATCCTTGTCCTGTTCCAGATTTTAGTGGGAAGGCTTTCAGCTTTTCACCATTGAGTATTATATTGGCTGTGGGTTTGTCATAAAGAGCTTCTATTATGTTGAGATATGTTCCCTCTATACCCACTTTGGTAAGAGTTTTTATCATGAATGGATGTTGAATTTTGTCAAATGCTTTTTTCTGCATCTATTGAGATGATCATGTGGTTTTTGTCTTTTCTTTTGTTGATGTGGTGTATCACCTTGATTGATTTGTGTATATTGAACCATCCTTGTGAACTTTGGATGAATCCTACTTGGTCATGGTGCATGATCTTTTTATGTGTTGTTGGATTTGATTTGCTAATATTTTGTTGAGCATTTTTGCATCTATATTCATCAAAGATACTGGCCTGTAATTTTCCTTTTTTGTGGTGTCTTTGTCTGGTTTTGGTATCAGGGTGATGGTGCCTTCATAGAATGTTTTTGGGAGTGTTCCCTCCTCTTCAGTGTTTTCGAAGAGTTTGAGAAGGATTGGTATAAGTTCTTCTTTGTATGTTTGGTCGAATTCTCCTGTGAAGCCATCTGGTCCTGGACTTTTCTTTGTAGGGAGTTTTTTTGTTGTTGTTGTTATAGATTCTATTTCACTTCTATTGATCAGTCTGTTCAAATTATCTATATCTTTGAGATTTAGTTTTGGTGGGCTGTATGTTTCTAGAAACAAAACATGTCCATTTCTTGGCATATAATTGTCCATAAGTTGTCCAGTTTTTTTGGCATATAATTGTTCTTAGTATTCCCGTAATTTTTTGTATTTCTGTGGTATCAGTTGTGATTTCTCCTGTTTCATTTCTTATTTTATTTATTTAGGCCCTTGCTGTTTTCTTCTTGGTGAGCCTGGCCAGAGGTTTGTCAATTTTGTTTACCCTTTCAAAGAACCAGCTCTAGACTTTATTGATTTTTTCTACTGTTTTTTAAATCTCTATTTATTTCCTCTCTGATCTTTATTATTTCCTTTCTTCTGCTGAATTTAGGTTTTGTTTATTCTTCTTTTTCTAATTCTTTTAGGTGGTAAATTAGATTGTTTATTTGAGATTTTTCTTGTTTCTTGAAGAAGGCCTGTATCGCTTTGAACTTCCCTCTAAGAAATGCTTTTGCTGCATCCCATAGATTTTTTTATGGTTGTGTTTTCATTGTCATTTGTCTCAAGGTATTTTTAAAATTTTCTCTTTGATTTCATCGTTGACCCATTGGTTTATTTATTTATTTTTTAAAATAAATTTATTTATTTTTGGCTGTGTTGGGTCTTCGTTTCTGTGCGAGGGCTTTCTCCAGTTGCGGCGAGCGGGGGCCACTCTTCATCACGGAGCGCGGGCCTCTCACTATCGCGGCCTCTTTTGTTGTGGAGCACAGTCTTCAGACATGCAGGCTCAGTAGTTGTGGCTCATGGGCCTAGTTGCTCCACGGCATGTAGGATCTTCCCAGACCAGGGCTTGAACCTGTGTCCCCTGCATTAGCAGGCAGATTCTCAACCACTGCGCCACCAGGGAAGCCCGACCCATTGGTTTTTTTTATTTGTTTTTTTATTTTAATTTTTCCTATAACATCTTTATTGGAGTATAATTGCTTTACAATGTGTTAGTGTCTGCAGTGTAACAAAGTGAATCAGCTATATGTTTACATTTATCCCTATATCCCCTCCCTCTAGATCCATTGATTTTTTTAGTAGCATGTTGTTACTCTCCATGTAATTTTTTTTTCTCTTTTCTTTTTCTGTGGTTGATTTCTAGTTTCATGCAATTGTGGTCAGAAGAGATGCTTGAAATAATTTCTATACTCTTAAATTTGTTGAGGCTTGTTTTGTATGTGGTCAATCCTAGAGAATATTCCATGTGCACTTGAAAGGAATGTGTATTCTGGTATTTTTGGATGTAATGTCCTGAAAATATCAATTAAATCTAACTGTTATATTGTGTTATTTTAGCATCTCTTTTGCCTTATTGATTTTCTGTCTGGAAGATCTGCCATTGATGTGGGTGGGGTGTTAAAATCTCCTACTATTGTTGGTTTCCTATCAATTTCTCCCTTTATGTCTGTTAGTAGTTGTTTTATGTATTTGGGTGCTCTTATATTGGATACATATATGTTGACGAGGGTAATATCCTCTTCTTGTATTGATCCTTTTATCATTATACAGTGTCCTTTATCTTTCTTTATGGCCTTTGTTTTAAAGTCTATTTTGTCTTATATGAGTATTGCTACAACCGCTTTCTTGTCATTTCTGTTTGCATGAAATGTCTTTTTCTATCCCCTTGCTTTCAGTCTATGTTTGTACTTTGCCCTAAAGAGGGTCTCTTGGAGGCAGCATATTGTAGCCTCTTATTTTTTTAATCCAATTTGCCATTCAATGTCTTTTGATTGGAGCATTTACTCCATTGACATTTAAGGTAATTATTGATAGATATGTATTTATTGCCATTTTAAATCTTGTTTTTCTGTTGATTTTGTATTTCTTCTTGTTCCTTTCTTTTTCTTTTTGTTTTTCCTTTTGTGGTTTGATGATTTTCTTTTGTATTATACTTGTGTTCTCTTCCTTTTTGGTTTTTGTGAAGCTGTTGTACATTTTTGATTTGTGGTTACCCTGTTTTTGAAGTATGTTAACCCCTTCCTATATCTACTTGCTTTAGACTGGTAGTCAAATAGGCTCAAACACATTATGAAAAAAAAAATCAACATTTCCTACTCTCCTCTCCCACATTTTATGATTTTGATGTCCTGATTTACATCTTCATGTTTATCCTGTTGCTGTGTTTTGTAGTTATTGCTGTCACGAAAATGTCTTGATCTTTAAAAAAATCTTGTACTGGCTTATTTAATTGTGATTTCCTTGTGATTTAATTTAAATTTAATTTAATTTAAATTTAAATTAATTAAAATATAATTGTGATTTCCTTGTGATTTAATTTAAATTATGATTTAAGTGTGATTTCCTCTTTCCTACAGATTCTTGCTTTTTATCTGTTTAGCAAAGAACTTTCAATATTTCTTTTAGGATAGGTTTAGTATTGCTGTATTTTGCTTGTCTGAGAAATTATTTCTCTCTCCTTATATTCTAAATGATAATCGTGCTGGGTAGAGTATTCTAGGCTGCACACTTTTCCCTTTTAGAATTTGAATATATCTTGTCACTCCCTCCTGGCATGCAACGTTTCTGTAGAGAGATCAGCTGATAGCCTTATGGGGGGTTCCCTTATAACTAACTCTTTGTTTTTCTCTTGCTGTCTTTAGAATCCTCTCTTTATCTTTAACTTTTGCACATGGCATTCTTTATAATGTCACTGTGGTTTCTGAACTTGGTTGAGGCCTGTAAGACAGGGTTTCTTAATCTTGACACTATTGAAATTTTGGACTGGATAATTCTTAGTTGTGGGGGGCTCTCCTGTGCATTACAGGATGTTGAATAGTATCCTGGCCTCTACTCACTAGACGACAGTAACATCTACCCTGTGGTTGGGACCATCCAAAATATCTCCAGACTTTTCCAATGTCCCCTAGGAAGGGTAAGGCCAAATCACTCTTGTTGAGAACCACAGTAGACCAACCATCAGTTCTTAAATGTTATGTGTGCACAACCTTTCATTCCTCAAGGGCTAATCAATTGAATAGCCTAGGCCATTCACCACACCTATTATATTAGTTTCCAATTGCTACTATGACAAATTACTGCTGAAGAAGTGGCTTAAAACAATACAGATTTATTATCTTATAATTCCAAAGGCCAGAAGTCTGAACTGGGTTTCACTAGCCTAAAATCAAGGTGTCAACCGTGCTGTATTTCTTCTGGCGCATCTAGGACAGAATCTGTTCCCTTGCCTTTTCCAGCTTCTAGAGGCTATCTGCATTCATTAGCTCATGCCCCTTTCTCCATCTTCAAAGCTAGCTGGCTAGTAGCATCCTCCAACCTCTCTCTCTCTCTCTCTCTGACTCTCTTCTATCCCTTTTATAAGAGCCCTTGGGATTACATTGAGCCCTGGAATAATCCAGAATAAGCCCCCATTTTAAAAAATTTCAACTTAATCAGGGTTGCAAAGTCCCTTTTGTCCCATAAGGTAATATATTCACAGGTTCCAAAGATTAGGACTTGGACATCTTTTGGGAGCTGTTATTCTGCCTCTCACACTCGTACAACTGAGAGTCAGAAAGAGTAGAAAATTCATCAGGACATTTACAAAGAATGATTTTAACAGAAAAGAGACCACAAGTGTGTAAAATGTAGGAACAGTCCATGATTTAGTCACCGTGCTCTGGCTCAGCCTCCCTGCTGCTGGTTTGGACACACAGAAGACTGTATGTGCGTTAACCCTCTACCATCTCTCATTTCTCCCCTTGAACAGGCTGATTTCTTAACTACTGTCAAGAAAAACCAGAGCTGGACATAAAATGGTAAAAGTAGATTTTATTTAGAAAAACTATTGCAGTAGGATAAAAGAGATCTCACTATAAACTGGGCTCATTTTCAAATAGAAGGACAAGTAGGGAGAAGCAGGGTTGGGGGGTCAGTGGATGGAAAATTACTAAGAGGAAACATCAAGGGTAAGGGGAGTCCTGGCTAAACTGACCTGACAAGATTCTTGCCAAAGGCAGAACAGGGTGATCAGACATCACCTGGGCGTTGGTGGAGGATGAAGAACCTGATTTGGTATTGAGGGTGATCACATATGGAGCATGGGGCATTCTGGCTAACCTGACTTAGAAGAATTCTTGCTAAAATGCAGAGATGGATATGGAAGCTTAAAAATCAGGGCCTAGTTGAGAAGAGAGTTCTGGGGAGCCCGAGTAGAGTTTGGTCAAGGAGAGAGTCTACAAAGATTTCTGTCTCTCACATTTTTCCCCCGATTGCACTATTACTGGCCCCTAACTGAGCGTGTCCCTAACAGATTCAATGACTTCTCTTCCAAACCTGCTTCTTTTTCCTTTTCACTAGTTGTGTTAATGACGCTAACGTCATTAATGCCCACCACCGTTCTCTTATTTCAGGCCTTCAGATTCTTTTCTTGGATTATGTAATAGTCATCCTAAATTACTGCCTAACCAGTCCCCATGACTTCAGTTTCTCCTCCTTCAGTTTATCCCTCAGTGGTAACAATAGCTATTCTTACAGAGTACTCTAGTTGTGTAATCTCATTAATCCTTATAACCATTCTTTGAGCAGAGTTGATCCAAGGAGCAGGCCAGAAGGGCAGAAGTTTAAAGTTGCCTGTAAGGGATATCAAATTCACCAGGAACTCCTATTGAAGGTTCTGAACACAGTTCAAAGAGAGAAGACTCTTATTAACTACAGGGCGTTGTTTGGCTGGCTGGAACATTGAAATTGCTTGGGACAGTAGAGGAAAGGCAGGGGTCTCTACCTGACTCAGTGCTCAGCCTCTCCTTTAAAAAAAGTTGAATCAATATTTAAAGAATATTAGATAGAAGGGGTATCACATTATTGCACACCTGAGGACCCACCTGTCTGGGCCCATTTTACAGATGAGGCAACTGAGGTTCAGGAGGTTTAAATAATTTCCCCAAGATCACATAAGCAGGAGATGGCAGAATGGGAATTTTGTCTTAGGACTCTGAAGTTTCATGTTCTTTTCACTCTATGACATGGCTTCACCTGTGTTGCAACTTAATTTCTCACTCTTTTCTGTATGTCTCCAGTGTTGCAGTAAAACCAAACTCCTCAGTCTTCTTTGCTGGGCCTTGAACTTTCCTACCTTTATGTCTCTTTGTATGTGGTTTCCTCTGCCTCCTGGAACGGCCTAGAACCCATCTTCATCTTTGCAAATCCTATTCTCCTTGGAGGATAAGCGAGCAGCAGCACCATTGTTTCTAGGAAGCCATCAGAAAGATCTCCACCTGGAAGTGACAGTTTCTTCTAATGAACTAGAGCCATCCATACCTTGTTTATCGTTGTTTCCACTTTTACATTTTATTACAGATATTTATGAGTAAGTCTTCCTGTCCCAGCAAACACATTATCTGTGAGGGCAGGTCTGTGATTAATTCATCTTGGTACCTCCCACAGAGCCTCGCCCATAGAAGGCACCCAAAATATGTATAGCATAAAGGAGCAAGTGCAAAGATGCTTCAATCAGAATTGTCTATTCCTCTCTAATTATCAAAGATTTGGCAAAATATAATGTTAAAGCCAGAGACCTGAAAGGTGGATGTAATTTTTTTTACTTTGATTCTGTGCCTTTGTACAAATTATTTCTTCTCCATCATGTGTGGGATACTCCCCTTCCTATCCCATGTGCTTTTGCTAATTCATAGCTTCCACTCTCTTCAAGACCTGGGTCAAAGCCTAGCCATTCCTATGAGACTTCTCTCCTGAGTCCAGGCCACTGTGGTTGCTCTTTTCCCAGTGGTTAGGAGGCACCTGCACAGATCAACCATCACTAAACAATCATCCAGTCATTGATTATCATCTTCAATCATCAAACTGTTAATGAGTACTTGGCATGTGAAAGGCTGTGCAGTGTGCTGTGATGGATGGAGGTCAGAGAAGGCTTTGCAGAGGGGTGGGATTCAAACAGGGCCTTGAAGGCTGTGTTTTAATTAAAGAGGTGGAAAGGAAGGGGAAATAAAATTATGCATACTGTTGAAGTTCTGTTACTGGCTGTGATCTTGAGAAAAATAATTTGATCTCTTTAAGAAACAGTTTCCTCATCTGTAAGATGGGATAATAAAATCTGTGTAAGGATGGTTAATGTGGAAGATCCATGCATTGGTGAGATCTCTTTTGGTTGCATGTGATATTAATACAGTTAATTAAGATACAGTATGTAACAACATCTTCAATTGTCAGTATATGAAGCAGACAAAACTCCTTTTTCCGTCACCAAATCTCTCATCTTGTGGTGTTGACCCTCTTGCTCAGGTTGGCTAAAGATGGGAGAAGTCTTCTCTTTGGTCTTCCTTCTGTAGGGGACCATGGTTAGGTGTATATAGTTGTAGTAACTACATACTGCTCAGTAATTGGCTGGTTTCCCAAGGCAGAGGGGAGCGGCATTGTTCCCACCTCCCCTGCACACACTTTGCTGCTTTAAGTCTATGTCTGCTTAGTGTTCCTCTTTTACGTGGAATGGGCCATCTTCCCAGCCCTTAGCCTGGGCAGCTCTCACTGCCCCAGTAAGAGGCAGCTGTGGTGTCACTCTAGGCCATTTCCTTGATCCCTGTTTGACCCCCTTAACTGGCTTTGGTTGCCTTTGTCTGAGCTTCCATGCTGCACTGGGCATCACTCTCTCATTGCAGTTATCACATTGTACTGTAAAGACCTGCCTCCCTTACCAAACTCCTCAGCCTTTCAAGACTGGCACATAGCACTCATTTACTTAATGACTGTTGAATGAATGAGTGGGCTTTCTCCATTCTCTCTCAATCACCTTTCTGCCTCTGCACCACCATTCCTTCTGTCTCTTTCAGCATTTTATGACTGTTTATGACTTATTAGTTATAAAACCACGTCCTGATCTGACCATCAGTATTGTTCCCGGGTATTAAAAATGATGACACTAGCTCACATCTACTGAGCACTTACTCTTTGGCACTGTTTCAAGTACTTTACAGGTATAAACTTCTTTAAATGTTCCTCTGTTGCCAAACTTTTCCACTAGAAGTTAACCTTGACCTTGTGAGGGTGTTCTGTCCTGTTATAGTCTCACCATAGCACAACAAATCCTGCAATAAGACACAAGCTGGTTAGACCTATTAGCATTAAGTATGGAAAGATATGACTAGAAAAAACAACAACAAAAAGAAGTACTGAACATGTGGTATCCTTATAGTGCAAAGACCCTACAGGTTTTCTCTTTAGATTTAGGTCTAAATTACTGTATTATGTTTCAGGTAATTTAAGCCAGAAGCACAAGTTGGGATGGGCTGTTGTATTTAAATTTGTTTCCCAGAGACAGAAAGAGTTACAGAAACATAAATATCAGTGTGAAAAAAATGAGGGAGATTTTCATTGTTTTTCCAAAAAAGGTGAATTAGCAAGGAATGTAGATTTCGGAAAATTAGTCATGGGAATTCACCTCTCAGTGAGTCCTTCTTGGCTGGGAAGGAAAGTTTTCTTCTAGTTAGCTGGGAATGGTGACAAGGGTTATTTTACCAGAAGGTGGGAGAAGCTGACAGATGAGGAGAACTTCCTGGACAGACAAGGAGGGGACAATATAATATGGAGGGAATGGGGTTCAGTGAGCCTGGGGTTCAGAGCTTGGTGACACTGCCAACCAGGTATCAGCTTTGGTCAAGTTACTTATCTTCCTGGAGGCTCAGTTTTCTTATCGATATAAAAATAGAGGTTAGGTTGTCAGTTTTACCAAATAAAAATACAGGATGTCTAGTTAAATTTGAATTTCAGATAAACAATTTTTTAGTACAAATGTGCCCCATAAAATATTTGTGTTCCATGCAGTAAGTATGTCTCTAATATTGCATGTGACATATGTGCACTAAAATATTGTTTATTTCTGGGGTCTCTGTTTTGTTCCATTGATCTCTGTGTCTGCTTTAATGCCAGTACCATACTGTTTTGATTAGCATAGCTTTGTAATAATAGTTTGAAATCAGGAATCCTGATGCCTCAGCTTTGTTCTTCTTTTTCAAGATTGCTTTGGCTATTTGAGGTCTTTGTGCTTCATACACAGCTCAGGATTGTTTTTTCTAATTCCATGAAAAATACCATTGCAATTTTGGTAGGGATTGTATTGAATCTGTAGATCACTTTGGGCAATATGGACATTCTGATAATATTAATTTTTCCAATCCATGAGCATAGAATACCTTTCCATTTAATTGTGTCTTCTTCAATTTCTTTTTTTTTCAATTTTTCTTCAATTTTCTTTTTTATCAGTATCTTATAATTTTCAGTGTAGAGATCTTTCACTTACTTGGTTAAGTGTATTCATAGGTATTTTATTATTTTTGATACAGTTATAAATGGGATTATTTCCATAATTTCTCTTTCTGATAGTTTGTTAATAGTGTATAGAAACACAACTGATTTTTGTATATTGACTTTGTATCCTGCAACTTCACTGAATTTGTTTATTATTCTCACAGTTTTTTGTTGGAGTCTGTAGGGTTTTCTCTATATAATATCATGTCATCTGCAAAGAGTGACAGTTTCACTTCTTCCTTTCCAATTTGGATTCCCTTTATTCCCTTTTTTTGTTTGATTGCTCTGACTAGAATTTCCAGTGCTATGTTGAATAAAAGTGACAAGAGTGGGCATTCTTGTCTTGTTTCTGATCTTAGAGAAAAAGCTTTCAGCTTTCACCATTGAATATGATGTTAGCTATGGCTTGTCATATATGACCTTTATTATGTTGAGGTATATATCCACTTTGTTGAGAGTTGTTATCATGAAAGGATGTCGAATTTGTCAAATGCTTTTTCTGCATCTTTTGAGATGATCTTATGATTTTTATTCTTCATTTTATGAAGGGGGTGTATCATATTGATTGACTTGTGAATGTTGAACCACTCTTGCATCTCTGGAATAAATCCCATTTGGTCATGGTGTATGATCCTTTTAATGTAGTATTGAATTTGGTTTGTTAAAATATTAATATCCCTGATCAACATAGATGCAAAAATCCTCAACAATATTTTGAATTTCACTATATATTTAACTTTACCTGTAAGATTTATACTTTCATATATTTTCCTGTTACTAATTAGCATCCTTTTTGTTCAGCCTGAAGAAGTCCTTTTAACATTTCTTGTAAGACTGATCTAGTGGTGATGAAAACTTTTAGATTTTACTTGTCTGGAAAACTCTCCCGCAATTCTGAAAAACAGCTTTGCTGGGTAGTTTATTCTTGGTTGGCAGGTTTTTTTCTTTTATCACATCCCGTCTGGCCTGCAAAGTTTCTGCTGAAAAATATCCTGATAGTCTAATGGGAGTTCCCATGTACTTAACAAGTTGTTTTTCTCTTGCTGCTTTTAAGATTCTCTCCTTAGCTTTAACTTTTAACAATTATAATGTGTCCTGATATGGGTCTCTTTGGATCTTTTTTGGAATTGTCTGGGCTTTCTAGATCAGGGTTTCTTTCTCCAGATTAGAAAAGTTTTCAGCCATTATTTCTTTAAATATGTTTTCTGCCCCTCCCTCCTCTGTTTACTTTTGGGACCTGTATGATGCATAGTTGGTCTGCTTCATGGTGTCCCATAAGTCCCTTAAGCTATCTTTACTCTCTTTCATTCTTATTTCTTCTTCTTTGGATGAATTCCACTGCCTTGTTTTTGAGTTTGGTGATCCTTTCTTCCGCCTGATGTAGTCTGATGTTGAATCCCTCTATTGAATATTTCAGTTCAGTTATTCAGTATTTTTCAGCTCTGTGATTTCTGTTTGGGACTTTTTAATACATTCTATCTCTTTGTCTAAATTCTCACTTGTTCATGCACTGTTCTCTTGGCCATGATGAGCATCTATATGACATTTATTGAACTTTCTGTCCAGTAAATCACTTATCTCCATTTCAATAGGTCTGTTGCTGGAATTTTGTTCATTTGTTTGATACATAATCCTCATTTTCCTTGACTCTCTGTCTTGATGTCTGTGCATTAGATAACACAGCTACCTCTCCCCAGGTCTTGTGTAGGGGATGAACTTATTGTTCAGGCTGGTCTGAGCTCTTGGCTGTTTCTGAAACCAAGCTGCTTTCTTTGGTCTTAGTGGCTCCCAGTAGTTGGGGATATGCCAAGCCCCATTTATATGTGGGTATTTTGTTGTTCACCCAGTGTGTAGGAGTCACTCAGCTAGTTTCTTGTTTTCTTTCAGAGGGAATTGCCCCACGTGTGTTTATAGGTTCGGTGTGTCCATGGGAGGAGGTGGGTTCTGGAGTCTGCTATGTGCCATCTTCTACCAGAACCCTTTCAAGGTCCTGCTCTCATTCCAGCTCCTGCATGAAAACGTTCTCTGAATGCTCCAGCCCACAGCGGCAAAGTCTCAGTGCATCAGTATGTCTTTAGTTTTATTCCATTGTTCTGAACACAGTGCTTTCAGAGTGAGGTACTTAAGCAATATTTTCCCCTCAACAGAGGCACAGCCTGGCAAGGGGCTCCCATGAAGGCCTTTAAATGACAATATGCCTTACAGGGAGCCCTTGGTGAAAGTTCCTGACTCTAATTTAGGGGAAGGTAAATTATAAGCAAAGTCTGGGAACAAGATTTAGCATTACATGATGTTAATTGGGAGAGGGGGAGAATTAGTAAATTATATCATTATTCAATTACTTGGGAGATTTTCTTTAAAAGTTTGTTCCCTAGGGTATTATTAAAGGAAAAAGTATTCCGTGACACTTGTGAAAGATGGTAAGGCAGACTTTATTAAGGACAATTGTGATAGGTATAGGGAACCACTGCAATGGGATGTTACAGTGGGGGAGAGAGGTTGGGCTCAACTCCAAATACAGCATGGGCAAGTGGTATTTATAGCCAAGAAGCAGATGGGGGTCAGTGGATAGAAAATTACTAAGAGGTAAGGAGGAATCTGGCTAAATTGACCAATAGGGGTCTAGTTGAAAGCAGGCCAGGGTGATCAGACATTACCTCAGAATGTTGGAGGATGAGGAACCTGATCAGCTATTGATGGTGATCAGATGTCCAGGGTGAGGGTTTCTGGTTAAACCGACTTAGCAGGATTCTTGCAAAAATGAGATTTTACAAGGACATGTACAGAGATGGTCCTAGAAGAAAGTTCAGGAGCCTGACTAAACTTTTGAATGTTTGTCAGTATCATTTAAAAAATATATTTAGTGTATGCTAGTCAGATTGATATGTTTGTAGTTTCAAGTATTTTTTGTTTGTTTGTTTCATTTTTAAATGGAGGGAAAGCATATTTAGCTTTCTTAAGGAAATTTAGCATCTTATGGAAATTCCATGGTCATATTAAACCTGATAGTAGGCTCTTCTGACAAGGAAAAAAGGACTTTACCGCCACCTGCTGGCCATATCCTCTTACTGCGACATGCCTAAGAGCAGCCCTAGGGGAAAGTCAGTGTTTGAACTTTGCCAAATCCAGAGGACACTAAGGCTCTGTCATGACAGGAAGAACCATGAACAACTGTGTCTTTTTCCCCCCAGTTCCCTCTCTCCCAAGACTTGAGGTTGAGAATTAGCAGTTGACTAGGGGAGGTGAAGAAGCAAAGCAGGGAAAATGGTGACGTCCATGCCCTCCTCCTCTGTACAGTGAGTTTCCAAGACTGAAGGGAAAAGCCAGAGAGGGAAGCTTTGCATCGATTGGGATTCTGATTGTTACGTTGGACTGGTCTTTTAAGGGCCAAGACAAAGGGCCTCTTTGTTTTATGCCTAAGAGTGGCCAGAAAATCCATGGTATTGTTCAGCTTTTATCCAAACGGCAGGGAAAACACAAATCCAGATAGTGGAGCTGAAAGGACAGAGGAAAAAGGAAAGGAAAAAAGCTTTTTACTTGCATTCTGTTGCATGCAGCTCATTCAATAAACATATTTCCAATGCATAGATGTATCGTAAGGGAAAAACCAGTGGGAAAGGAATCATAAGGATGCTGCCAAAGAACAGGCCAACTGAATTGTTTGGATCCAGCTTTTCATCGTAAATATGAACAAACTGAAGTTAAAATCAGGGGAGGCTTGAGTCCAGGGTAATGTTATCAGTGGAGTCAGAAATCTATTTTGTTTTAAATTAATTTGTTTTATTTATTTATTTTTGGCTGCATTGGGTCTTCGTTGCTGTGCGTGGGCTTTCTCTAGTTGCAGTGAGCGGGGGCTACTCTTTGTTGCGGTGCACGGGCTTCTCATTGCGGTGGCTTCTCTTGTTGCGGAGCACGGGCTCTAGGTGCGTGGGCTTCAGTAGTTGTGACACGCAGGCTCAGTAGTTGTGGCACATGGGCTTAGTTGCTCTGCGGCATGTGGGATCTTCCCAGACCAGGGCTGGAACCCGTGTCCCTTGTATTGGCAGGTGGATTCTTAACCACTGCGCCACCAGGGAAGCCCCAGAAATCTATTTTTTAAAAACCTTTAAAAATCCTTCAGTCCATTATAGCAGAGATGTGAGTGGAGTCTACTCCTGGCCCGACCCTGACCTGACCCTGACCTGGAGCTGTTTCCTTTTGTTCTCTCTTCCTGTCCCCATGGGTCTTTTGCAGACACTGCAGGGAGGTGTGGAAGCTAGTTCAATCAGTGTCTCTTCCCCAGCATTCATCCTCCTCTCTTTTCTATGAACTTTCTGTCTTCTGCCTCTATACCTGCAAATAATGCCTAGTCTTTGAACACTGCCTGGCAGTTGGCCCAGGCTTTCACACACACTAACTCAGTGACCCTTTCCCACTTCCTAGGGAGGCATTAATATCTCTGTTCACATGGGAGGGCCCTGAGAGCAGGGGCTGACTTGCCTAATGGCACACGTGGAAGTAGCAGGGCCAAGTGGAAACCTGGGTCTTTGGTTTATGTTCAGGCCTCTCTCCATTATATTTGCTGCCCTAGCCTCTCTGCCTTCAATTTCTGGCTTCCCGTTTTGGACTATGACGATTTTCTTGACTCTTTTCTTTTCTTTTTGTCGAGTGTGAAAGTTTTCAAGACGCCCACGAGTGGAAAATGCACTCCCCTCAGCCAAATTAAACTTTGCCAGATTCCTAACAGCTGTGTGCATTGAAATGACTAATGAAAGAGCCCTCCGCTAGCCTGTGGAACTTTCACACAGGGCATTGTCGCTGCCGCTCACCAGGACCCAACCCTGAGTATTTACATACTGGATGTCACCCTAAAAGCCCCCGACCAGGGGATTTCCGGGATGTAATAAGTAAGAACGCCGCTCTGGGCTTTGGAAGGTGCACTGTCTGGGCACCCATCGTGCAGGGAGGGGGGTAGCGTTTCAGACCCTACCCATGCCCCCTTGCCAAGGGTCCTTCTCCTGGGGAGATGTCCAGATTCAGTCATAGATCCGTCGGTGCCAAGGTACTGCCTGCCACTATGGATTGAGATGCTGGGAATACCTAGATGAGGAAGTCAGGGCCCCTGCGCCCCTGGAGCTTGATACCTGGTTAAGGCAATGGACATGAAAGCTTGGATACTTTCACCTGGTAGCATAGGTAGAGAGGGGGTGTTCTGGGAGCTCAGAAGAGGGGCACCTAACTTGGGGGTCATCAGGGGAGGCCTTCTGGAGCTCGTACTGACTGAGCAGAGTCTTTAACATTTTTGTAAAGAAGTTTTTCTTTTTTAATCTAGTTACAACGGTAATACATCTCATTGCAAATAACAAACCTTACAGAAATAGGTTCCTTTTGAAAAAATTCAGGGTGTGAAGAGGAAGAAAGAAAACTAGATTGGTAGGATTACTACTCAATTGGAGCATGTGGCTTTCTTCCTGAAAAGGAATTGTGCGTGTGTGAAGGGGTGGAGTAGTGCCCAAAAGAGGGAGGTGAAGACTCTAGGGGAGACCTTGTCCCTGTGGCCCCAAGCTCTTTGCGATGATGCCAGCCTGGGTGAGAAATCAGTAGGCCCCTTACTGGGGACCCACCCACTATGGGACTCTGGTTTTTCCAACCTCATTTTCCAAGTTTTGGTCTTAGCTATTGCTATCTTATAACTTCAGAGTCTCATCTCTGCCCACTCCTCCAAGTGGTTTATCAAGGTGTTTTCCTAAATGAAATCGATCTCCTCCTAAGAAGAACTATAGGACCATGTTTAAGATGTTAACAGTATTTAACCAGCTACAATGCCAGTAAGAGCTCACATTTATTGAGGATTTTCTTTGCGCCAGCTCTGTGCTTCACAACCAACTTATGAACCTGGTGTTTTATTATTCCCATTTTACAGATGAGGCAATCAAAGTTATTACTTCCTCAAGCTCCATAGCTAATAGTTGGCAGAACCTGGACTCAAAGCCAGGTCTCTGGGACTCCTGAGTCCATGTTCACGAACATGATACTCTGCTGCCTTATTTCTCAAACACGTTTGGCTACAGAAGTGTTTTTTAACTGTCTGCCCCTCATCTCTCAGCACTATTATTACCATCCCGTGGATCACCATTTGGGAAATGCTGACCCAGGAAACTACTTTGCCTTGTCTGTAAAATAGAGATAACAATGCAGTCTCAGTGTTGTGATGATTAAAGAGGTTTCAGGAAATGGCTGCTGGGAATATGAGTATTCCCAGGAATACTTTCCCAGGAATACCTTCCACCAGGAATGTGTGTGTTTTAAAAATAGCAGTCATCATGTCCTGGATGAAATGACACAGTGTTTTGGCTGGGATGACAATGAAGATGTTGGTTACTAGACCTGGAGACCCTCAGGCCCTGGAGGACAGGCTCTTGCATGCTGCCCCCTTCCCCCAAGGTCACTATGGTCTCCTTCCCTCCCCTGCCCTCAGGTTCTCTCCCCCATCCCCCTGCACTGCTTGTCCTTTTTCCACAAATAGTGATTCAGTTACCTGCCATTGGGGCTGGGGCCTCTCTCTGAAGCGCGCTGCTGCCCCGGAACCCCTCTTCTGCAAAGTTCGCTGTGTCCTGAGCCCCAGCTGTAGGCCAGGCCCCTGTCACAAACTGGTCAGACCACCCACAGCATGGCCGCTGCCACCTGCCCAACGGCCAGGCCTATGTCTGCCCAGAGAGCTATGCTGCCACTTCCCCATCGCCCACCACGTCCCGGAGAGAGCTCACCACGTTTGGAGATAAGGACCAACCTAGAAGATGCCTGTTGGCTACATCCCCTGGATGTTGATTTGGGCAGCTGACTAACCCCCAGAGGGGCCACTCTTTCAGCCTGGTTAGCTCTCTACCTGCTCCCAGGGTCCTCCCCCCGCATCAGACTGCTCTGGGTACGTGTGCCTGGCATCAAATCCTGACATTCCTTCTCTCCTATGAGTCAGTTTTACATAAGTCATTTTTCTTTCAGATTTTCATCAGGCCTGCAGATGTGCACATTTGGAAAAAGCCTACTGAAAACTAAATAAACAAGAACACGCACTCTGCCCAGCTCCTTAATTCTACCTGGAAAAAGCATTTGCATTCTTTTCAATAAATATCAAGCATTTCTAAAAAAGAAACAAGATCCTTTTACATAGTTCTCTCCTTACACCTGTGAAGGAGCTGTTAGTCTCATTTCACACATGGAGAGGATCAGAGAGGTTCAATGTCATACAACTAAAAGTAGCCAAGCCAGGGCCAGAGCAATCACCCGGTGTTTGTCCATCTGCCAAATGCTGCCTCTTAGACCTGGGGCTCTCAGGCCCAGCCCAGGGCCCTGGGGACCATCAAGGTTGGGGCCCTTTGCTTCTGGAGTGGCCCAAAACAGCAGTGTAAGGTGGTCCCCCTTGATTTTGACGTGTGTGCGAGGCTCCCCTGTTTCCCCCACTTTGTCCTCCTCCACTTTTCGGTTCCAAGTTGATCCTACCTGCCGCTCTTCATAGGCATCAAGGTGCTTTTGACTTTTCTCTGTAGCTGGTCCCCTGGGGTTCTTTGCTGTCGCTCAAATACCCACCCCATCACTCACCTCTTGACAAAGCAGCAGTTGGGCCACATGCTAAGTGCTGTGGTGATATGTAAAGAGAAATGTGAAATGTGAGTCTTGCCCCTAACGAACTGTTGAAGAAAAATTATTCTGAGATTTAAGATGGCAAGGAAGACGTTATTTAAGTTTATTGCAGTAGTGAGAGAGATTGAACTCGACTTTTAATACAACAGTGGGGACTCACTGCCAAAGGGCAGGTGAGGGAACGGATGGAAAATTATTAAGAGAAACTTGGTTAAGTGCCAAGGGTGGAGGAGCTTGATTGGATAGCAAAGGTGAGCCAATTCTTGACTGACTGGCTTACTGGGTACTTGGCTAAAACTGGGCTCAGCAGGCCAAGGGAGGCCTGGTGAAGTGGGTGTGAAGGAGGCTGACTAAAGTTGGCCCAAGGAGAGAGTTTTTGTCAGCGTTCACCAAGTAGTGCGAGTCAGGGCCCAAACATTGGTCTTAGAATGATGAGATTCAGGGCTGAACAGTGTGCCAGCCGTGGACACAGCTGGAGCTCGGAGAGGCGCCTGTGGGTGAGTTTGGGCTATTCCAGTCCCTGACTTCAGGGCTGATGATTGGACAGTCACACTGACTTCATCCCATGTTCGTTCATTTCTTACTACTCTGTGACAACCACATACTCTTTGTCTGGTGCTTTGCAAGCTTGTGTTTCTAGGGTTTGATACTTTCTACCACAAGTGAGGGTGGAAAGTACAAAGGCTTTATTTAGACCTTGGACAAGGATTTTAACCTCATGTTTCTCTTCTGCAGTGTTGCGACAGTACCTGTAATAGACTGAATCATGTCTCCCAAAATTCATATATTGAAACCCTAAGCCCCAACGTGACTCTGTTTGGAGATACGGCCTGTAAGGAGGTAATAAGGTTAAATGAGGTCATAAGGGTGGAACCCTAATCCAATAGGACTGGGGTCCTTATAGGAAGAAGAAGGGACACCACAGATCTCTCTCCTTTCTCTCTCTCTCTTTCTCTCACTCTCTCTCCATGCATGCAACAGAGGAAAGACCACGTGAGGATACAGTGAGAAGGTGCCTGCCAAAAGCCAGGAAGAGAGATTTCACTAGAAACTGAATTGTCCAGCACCTTGATCTTGGACTTCTTGCCTCTGGAACGGTGAGAAAATAAATTTCTTTTGTCTAAGCCACCTAGTATCTGGTATTTTATGGCAGCCCTAGCCATAAAATACCATCTCATGGGTCTATTACGAGAACCAAACGTAATGCAAGCGGAGGCCCTAACAGCCATCTACACTTATTAGTTAGCTTGTTCCCTTCCCTCCTGTCACGTGATTTGCGGGCTGGTAAAAGGCCTGTTTGCCACCAAACATCTTCCTTGTGACCGAATGATGGTCCGGGTAATTCATACAGTAGAATCACTTCTTTGGATTCAGGCTTTGTTTCTCCATGTTGCAAGTAACAGAACCTTCCAAAACTAGTATAAATGAAGGGGGGAATTTTCTGGAACTATCCTGTTATCAATTACGGTTCCTGGTTTTAAACAGCATAAACTAACTCGGGTTGATTTAGGCCACAAAGGAACTATTAAAAGGATGCTGAATCAGGTATAGGATTGCCAGGAAGGCTGGAGACCCAAGTGTGGGCCCTCAGTGGGCAAAGGGCCCAATATCACACCGTAGAATGGTGTGTGAGGACCGCAGGGCTGCACGGCTGAGCACCGGCCGCTGCCGCTTGCTCCTCTGACGCCCCGAGCACTGGACTGGACTGCATCAACACTGGTGGACCATGCTCCAGAATGAATGTGTCGTGTGGTCCCTGCGGTCCCGGCGCAGTGCACTCCTTGGCAGAGCCTACATCAACCACCTGCATTCTAGCTGCAAGAAAGGCTGGGAATGTGAGTATTTGGCACTTTCGGCATTGACAATGGGAGGTGGCCCTGCCTCCCACCAAGATTCATAATGTGGGGAACTTCCCCAAACAATAAAAGGAGGTTCAAAGTGCCAGATGGCCAAAAAGAATGAAAAGTTCCCCACAGACACAGGGGAATCTTACAGAGCTCCAAAATAAGAAGTGCAGCTTCACTTGCAGGACCGAGAACTAGGAATTGGAAAGTTAGGAGCCAGGTTACTCTGGGTGTATCTCTCTGTACTCTTTCTTTCTCTCTCTCTCTCCTTGAAGACTGGGTTTCTCCAATCCACTTGCTCATGGTGAGGGCCACCTCCATCCTGACTGTTGGAAATTAGTTGCCTGTCTCCCTTAGAAGATCTGTTTCCTTATCTTCCAGAAACACCTCCAAATTTCCTCCTTTGTCCATTCTGGGTCTGGGTGGGCTGCACCCCCAGCCCTAGGGATGAACCATATTGACCCAGGCCCAAGCCAGTCATTATACTCTATGGCCACAGTGATGGATCTAGGAGTAGGCATGTGAACTAAGACAGCCTGGCACTTCTATAAACATTGAACTATAACTTACATGCTGTAAGTGTGCAAATCTTAAGTGTATAGCCAATGAATTTTATATATTTATACATACATGGAACCGTCACCAAGATGGAGCTGTAGAATATTTCCAGCAGCCCAGAATGCTCCCTTACAGCCACTCTCTGTCAATGCACCATCCAAAGATAATCACTGTTCTGACTTATATTACCATAGATAGAAGTTTTACCTTTTTTGAACTCAACTTACATGGAATCATATAGTGTTTAATCTTTGGTATCTGGCTTCTTTGATCAAGATTACATTTGTGAAATTCGTCCTTGTTTTTTTTTTTTTTAATGAAGGGATGCTTTTTGCACCGAGATGTCAGAAGAGGCCTTTCTATTTTTTTAATTAATTAATTAATTAATTAATTATTTTGGCTGTGTTGGGTTTTCGTTTCTGTGCGAGGGCTTTCTCCAGTTGCAGCGAGCGGGGGACATTCTTCATCGCAGTGTGTGGGCCTCTCACTGTCGCAGCCGCTCCCGTTGCGGAGCACAGGCTCCAGACGCGCAGGCTCAGTAGTTGTGGCTCACGGGCCTAGCCGCTCCGTGGCATGTGGGATCCTCCCAGACCAGGGCTCGAACCCATGTCCCCTGCATTGGCAGGCAGATTCTTAACCACTGCGCCACCAGGGAAGCCCCCCGTCCTTGTTTTTTTATGTAGCATTTGTTCATTCTTTTTCACACCTGTATGGTATTCTATTAGATGAATCGTACCACAATTTATTTATCCATTCTACCATTGATGGACATTTGGGTTATTTCTGGTTTGGAGCTATTCAATAATGTTGCTATGTACTTTATTGTATGTACCTTGATGGATATAAGCATTCACTTCTTTGGGTATGTATCAGGAGTAGAATTTCTGGGTCATAGAAAAAATGCATATCTTTAGTAGGTATTACCAAATAGTTTTCCCAGGTGATTGTACCAATTTATACATCTACCAATAGTATATGAGACTTACAGTTGCTCTACATACTTGCCTACTTATTATTTTCAGCCTTATAAATTGTAGCTATTTTGAATGGGTATCACAATATCACATTGTAGTTTTAATTTGTATTTTTGTGTGACTAATAGTGCTGAACACTTTCATATACTCATTGGCCTTTGGATAACCTGTTTTGTCAAATGGCTGTTTAAGCTTTTGCCCATTTCTAAAAAACACTGAGTTGTTGGGTCTTTTCTTTATCATTGATTTCCAGCAATTCTTACTTTTTTTTTTTTTTGCGGTACGCGGGCCACTCACTTTTGTGGCCTCTCCCGTTGCGGAGCACAGGCTCTGGACGCGCAGGCTTAGTGGCCATGGCTCACAGGCCTAGCCGCTTTGCAGCATGTGGGATCTTCCCGGAGCGGGGCACGAACCCGTGTCCCCTGCATCGGCAGGCGGACTCTCAACCACTGCGCCACCAGGGAAACCCTCCAGCAATTCTTTATATATTCTGGATATGAGTCCAGATACAAGTGTTTGCTTCATACATATATTGCAAATACATTCACCTAGCCCATGGTTAACATTCTTACTTCTTTAATGATGTCTTTTTAGAAATGTAAGTTCAATTTATTATTCTTTTCTATGGTTAATGTTTGTTAATATTTTCTAACTCAGGGACCATGAACCAGTTAGCAACTTTTGAGGGAGGTAGAGATAAATGGTTCCTTCTTTTTGTTGAATTTGAGGTTGTGAGGAGCGGAGGCTGAGTCAGAAATGGAGGCAGGAAGCAGAAAGACTTGCAGGGCTGGCCTTGAGCGGGGGCAGTGTCAGAACTAGGCCAGTCTGAGTCTCCCAGGAACTGTCCACTGTGGTTGTGGCTGAAATTAAGAAGCAGGCTGAGAGGATGTGGCAGGGCAATTGATCTCTGAAAAGGTTCATTTAACTATTCTTCCATAAAGTATGTACCGAATGTATATTCTGCAATGTGACACTCTCATGGGGCTTATATTCTGGAGGATTTTAGAAATTATATAAAACATTTTCTTATAGTACAGATTCGAGAACCCAGGTGAGGACGTGATAAATAATTTGTCATCATAGCTAGGGCAGAACCACCGCTAAACCAGAGCCACAGCTGAAACCCAGGTCTCCTGGATTAAACCCTCCCCCAGCTCCTCCCCCAACACCTGTCTAGCAAATATATATTGCCTGAGAGGTGGTGATAATGAATGGCATGCCCTTTGTCTCAGGCTTAACGTAGACTAAGCCTATCTCAAGTGGGTGGAGGTTTTCCTCTCTTCCTTTTACCCTGGGCAAATGGAAAGTGAGATCCCCTCTGGTCTGCAGTGGCGGAGACTTCAGGAAGCCCACACAAGTCAAGGGGCCAAAGCAAACCAGTGTCAGCAGGGGGAAATCAGAGGGACTTCCCCCAAGTCCTTCCTGTCAAAGAAAGAAGCGTTAGAGACCTTCATGATGGAAAAAGCCACATCTCAAGGACTATTCCAGACTGGGTAAGTGTTACCTTAGTGGGGCTGCTACCCCTTGGGTTTTACTCCAGGACAATGGGCTTCATCCTTCAGCTCCAGGAATCTGGGATTTAAAGCAGGATTTCACAGCTTCAAACAATCTGAGGCTAATGCTCGCTTCCAAGGAGCATGAGGGTCTTCTCATTGGCAGCAGGTGGGAAGTGATGGGCATTTGGATCCCTTGGTATTCATGGATGAATTGGAGGCCAGTGACATGGTGAGCCAGTGACTCTATGAGGCGTCTTCTGACATTTTCTGCCCCTGCCTCTAACTTTCCCCACACGGACTGTAAGAACCAGCACTACAAGGACTCACTTAGACATGCTCATAACTGTTAAAGCATCACTAGGGTCTGTACACGGACCATGTCCCTTCACAACAAACATCTTTTGAATGTTCCTTCACATTATTAGAGGAAGGCAGCACATTTTGGCAATGGTTCCTAAATTCAGCTGGGTGGACTGGTGTCAGGCTGTGTAAGAATCACCCTTGTAGGTCTTGGCTTGGGCCCAGGAGTTTGTGATTTTAACAAGCCCTCCAAGTGATTATGATAAATAGATGATTCTGAAACTCATTTTGCTGTTTGGAGTTTGGGCTCTGACGGACCTGCCTTTCGATTCTGGC
The DNA here is from genome assembly GCF_964270905.1 of Leucopleurus acutus. NCBI lineage: Eukaryota > Metazoa > Chordata > Mammalia > Artiodactyla > Delphinidae > Leucopleurus > Leucopleurus acutus. The sequence continues at coordinate 63,988,911 of NC_139143.1, forward strand.
TCTGTTTTACCACTTAAGAATTGAATTTTCTTGCACACACATAGCCTCTGGAGCCCTTAGTTTTCTTGTCTGTAAAGTGGGGGATAATAGTAACACCTACCTCGACAGTGTTGTTATGGAGTGAGTGAGATAATGTGGCGCTCTAGCATGTAAAGTTGAAGTACAAGACTGGCCACTCAGTAAGTCATAATAATATTCCCTGCTACTGTTATTTATTATTATTATTATTATTATTATTCTGCCTGTATATCTCTTTCACCTCTTTTCTCCATTCTTGTGGCTTCTTTTTATGTCCTCACTACCCATTAACATTGCTTAGTTATATAAAATTGCTCAGACTAAACTTTACTTAATACAAGAAGAACAAAGTACATGTAATTATTTTGATTTATAGATGAGGAAAGAGGCACAAAGAAGTTAAGTAATTCGTCCCAAATCACATAACTTGTTGGTGCCAGAGCCTAGGTGTAACACAGGACTGTGGGATTCTATACCCATGAAGGGCAAAGTTGAGAGAAATACAGTCGTCCCTTTGTATCTGCCGCGCATTTAATCCTTGGATGCTCACGTCCTTTACGGTTGGCCCTCTGGTTCTGTGGATTCTGTTGATCCATCTGTGGATTCAATCAACTGAGGATGGAGTATTTTTACAGCAGTGGGAGGAGACACCATCTATTCACACCCTTCTCGAAGGCTTCATTATTATATGTTTTGAGTATTTGTGTAATTGTAAAGTAGCTCAATGGATTTATCGGTGTACTTAAAGTTTTACCAGCTGACCCCTTCCCCACAAAGGCGAAGCAAATGGATGAAATAAATGAGGGCTGGTCTCCAACACCTGGCTGACCAGGTGAGGCTGCTGACCAGGTAAGGCTGCTGATCAGCAGCATTGGCCCAACCATGTTAGAAAGCTAAATTGTCCCCAAACCCAGTCGGAACCTGCGTTTCAATAAGGTCCCCAGGTAAAATCTGAGAAGTCCTAAGAGAAGGCAAAACTGTTTGTTGTGTGTAGTAAAGAGCCTGATCTAGGCAGCAGGGGTCCCCTGTGCTTGCACAGTTGCGGTATTTTCCTGACTGAGGGAGTCGGAATTCTGGGTGAAAATTACTCACCCTCGGTGAGGGGGTAAGGGCTGCTACACTTCCCCCTCAGGGTGTGCACTGGAAGTTCATCCCTGCTACATCCATCATCCAGGAGTAGATGGGCTCCTGTATTTATTTTTATTTATTTTTACTTTTTGCGGTACGCGGGCCCCTCACTGCTGCGGCCTCTCCCGATGCAGAGCACAGGCTCCGGACGCGCAGGCTCAGCGGCCATGGCTCACGGGCCCAGCCACTCCGCGGCACGTGGGATTCTCCCGGACCAGGGCACGAGCCCGCGTCCCCTGCATCGGCAGGCGGACTCCTAACCACTGCGCCACCAGGGAAGCCCGCTGTATTTATTTTTACGCACATCCTTTGGAGTCCTACCACCGTCAATCCTTAGATACCAGCACCACGTGGGCTCACTTAGGCTCATAACTGTCACAGCATAACGGGGGTCTCCCCATTGACCAAGTCCCTCTCCAATAAACATGTTTGAATGTTGCCTCACATTGTTGGAGGAAAGCAGTAACAGTGGGTAGTAAAATTGGATCTTGATATCCATCTTCCACTTTTGCATGAGAAGATGACATGGACAACTGGTGAGTGTATTTTTTGACTATTCTTGGCCCCAGCGACCTTCTCCCTTGATTTTTGTTTAACCACCAATTTAGAGCTTCTTAGGTTAGTTTTATGGTTCATTGTTGATTTGTGAGTTTTAGATATGCAACTCTGACAAAATTGTCATCATCTGGAGTATATGATGGATTATGGATTTTTAAAAATTAAGGATTATGTCTTTTTTCATTTAAATTAGAATTTATTGAAGTATAGCACGTATAAAGAAAAGAGCAGAAATCTAAAGTGTACAGGGTGAGGGGATACATAAAGGATATACAGCCAGCACCCAGATCAGGAAACAATACTAGAACTGCAGAAACTCCTCACCACTTTCTTCTATCACTATTTCCCCATTATCCTCCCACCAGGGTAACCAAAGTCCTCACTTCTCATACTGTAGATTAGTTTTGCATGTGGGAGCCATATTTTTATATCAGGAAAAAATACTTGATTTAAAATATTATAAATCAGTCAAAGCAAATGTTGTTCAGGGAATACACAGTAGTTCAGTTACAAATTCTGTAGTCCTTGGCTTTACCTGTAAATGTTGGAAGATTTTTAATTTAATTTTGTCTTCTTATTTTGAAATAATTTCAGACTCAAAGAAAAGTTGCAAGAATATTATAATAACCTTTTTTCCCGAACCACTGAAGGGGACGTTGCTGGCATCATTACCCTGTCACCCACCCCCGCCGCCAGTATTTTAGTGTGTCCCTCACAGGTACATCCTACTACATAACAGTAGTACAACCATCAAAATCAGGAAAATAACACTGATACATTATTACCATATAATCTGCAGACACAGAAAGTTTCACCCACAAGTCCAGGGTTGCATATTGCATTTAGTTGTCACCTCTCCTTTAGTCTTCTTCGAAGTAGGGGAGTTTCTCAATCTTCCCTCAATTTTCAGGGCCCTCACAGTTAATTATATCGCAGGGCAGATATTTCTGTGGAATGTACCTCAATTTGAATTTGTCTGATATTTCCTCATAATTAGATTTAGGTCACGCTTTAAAAAAATTTATTTTTGGCAAGAACATCACAGCAGGGATGGTCTTCTCATTGCCTCCAATAGGTGGTGCACGATTCTAATTTGTTTTATCAGTGGTGAGGTTCACTTTGATCAGGTTTCCTCACTGTAAAAGTATTCTTTTCCCCTTTATAATTAGTATTTTGTGGGAGGTATTTTCGTAGTATTTGAATATCTCATTCTGCATCAAATATTCAGCCATCCATTTTAGAATCCATTGATTATTCTTGTCTGAATCAATATTATGATGATGATTGCCAGATTGTGATTTTCTTCTTTTTTTAAAATGTATTTATTTATCTATCTATCTATCTATTTGTGGCTGTGTTGGGTCTTCGTTGCTGCACACGGGCTTTCTCTAGTCGCGGCGAGCAGGGGCTACTCCTCCTTGCGGTGCGCGGGCTTCTCGTTGCGGTGGCTTTTCTTGTTGTGGCTCTCGGGCTCTAGACCGCAGGCTCAGTAGTTGTGGTGCACGGGCTTAGTTGCTCCGCGGCATGTGGGATCTTCCCGGACCAGGGATTGAACCTGTGTCCCCTGAACTGGCAGGCAGATTCTTAACCACTGTGCCACCAGGGAAGCCCAAGATCATGATTTTCTAATTTAACTTCTACATTGATTCATTAATTCATTCTTAATTCATTCTACATTTATCAATTGGCATTCTGCTGTAAGGAAAAGCTTTCTCTTCTCCTTATTAATCAATTAATGAATTTATTCATTTATATCAGTATGGCCTCATGGATTCCTATTTTATTTATTGGGTTCTAATCTGTTATCATCATTATTTATCAAATCTGTTATCACATTGTCCCAAGTTGGCAGTGCTTCCCTTGATCCACCTTGCTCAGGCTCTGACATTCCACACCGGACTGTGCTAATATCCTCTGCATCCTGCTTGGCCCCCACCCCAGGCTGTTGCTTCTGCTTCCCTATCCTTCCCAGAGGCCCTCCTCACTCCCAGTAGCTTCTTAATGGGCCACCACCACCACCTTTGCTGCCTTGTGTAGACATCTGCCTTACTCCACTCAGGGTTGGATAGCCTGCACTGAGCAGTGAGGCCACCCTCCTCGTGCACTTCCACTCGGCTATCCTGCCTTGCCATCATTATGGTAATGCCAACCCACAATTAGATTCCCTCCTCGCTCTTCTCAGATCCTAATACCTCTCACTGCTGTCACATTCCCTTCACACAGATGCCTTCCTCACCCCATCACCACAGGCCCCCCATGTGGAAGCTCTCCAGAAATACCCTTCAAGACTCTCACACCCTCTCACACCTGGAATCCCACCCACCTATCGTGCTCAGCCCCTGAATAATTTTCAGGAGAGAAGGCAGGAAAGCAGAGGCTGTAGTGCGGCTGACTTCTGTATAAGGCACAGTAGACACGGTACTTTCGGGGGCCCACCACGATGTTGTAGTTTTAATTTCTTTTAAATTCAGAAGAAATAATGAATATAATAATAATGATGAATATAATAATGAATCCAGCCTGAGTATGTATGTGTTTATATTAATGCAAAATAAAACTTTTATTATTTTTTTAATGGAGGAAGGGACCCATGAAGGCATAAGTGCCTAGAGCCCATGAAAAGTGCCTAGGATTCAGCCTTCTCTGTCTTGGTTAGCTTTGTAGGCCCAGTTCTTGGAAGAGTTTCTGAACATAGCATCTATTCAGTAAATGGTTGTGAAATTAGTGAATGAGTAAGTGGTTGAACATTGCAGCTTATATTTCTTTTTATTTTAAATTAATTTTTACTGGAGTATAGTTGCTTTACAATGTTGTGTTAGTTTCTACTGTACAGCAAGGTGAATCAGCTATATGTATATATATATATATCCCCTCTTTTTTGGATTTCCTTCCCATTTAGGTCATTGAGTAGAGTTCTCTGAGCTATACAGTAGGTTCTCATTAGTTGTCTATTTATACATAATATCAATAGTGTATATATGTCAATTCCAATCTCCCAATTCACCCCACCCCCCCTTTCCCCCCATGGGTGTCCATATGTTTGTTCTCTACGTCTGTGTCTGTATTTCTGCTTTGCCAATAAGATCATCTATACCGTTTTTCTAGATTCCACATATATGCATTAATATCTGATATTTGTTTTTCTCTCTGACTTACTTCACTCTGTATGACAGTCTCTAGGTCCATCCACAACTCTACAAACAACCCAATTTCATTCCTTTTTATGGCTGAGTAATATTCCATTGTATATATGTACCACATCTTCTTTATCCATTCCTCTGGTGATGGATGGACATTTAGGTTGCTTCCATGTCCTGGCTCTTGTAAATAGTGCTGCAATGAACATTGGGTTGCATGTGTTTTTTTGAATTATGTTTTTCTCTGGGTATATGCCCAGTAGTGGGATTGCTGGGTCATATTGTACTTCTATTTTTAGTTTTTTAAGGAACCTCCATACTGTTTTCCATAGTTGCTGTATCAGTTTACATTCCCACCAAGAGCACAAGAGGGTTCCCTTTTCTCCACACCCTCTCCAGCATTTGTTGTTTGTAGATTTTCTGATGATGCCCATTCTAACTGGTGTGAGGTGATACCTCATTGTAGTTTTGATTTGCATTTTTCTAATAATTAGTGATGCTGAGAAGCTTTTCATGTGTTTGTTGGCCATCTGTATGTCTTCTTTGGAGAAATGTCTGTTTAGGTCTCCTGATCATTTTTTGATTGGGTTGTTTGTTTTTTTGATATTGAGTTCCATGAGCTGTTTGTATATTTTGGAGATTAATCCTTTCTCCATTGATTTGTTTGCAGATATTGTCTCCCATTCTGAGAGTTGTCTTTTTGTCTTATTTATGGTTTCCTTTGCTGTGCAAAAGCTTTTAAGTTTAATTAGGTCCCATTTGCTTATTGTTGTTTTTATTTCCATTACTCTAGGAGGTGGGTCAAAAAAGATCTTGCTGTGATTTATGTCAAAGGGTGTTTTTCCTATGTTTTCCTCTAAGAGTTTTATAGTGTCCTGTCTTACATTTAGTTCTTTAATCCATTTTGAGTTTATTTTTGTATATGGTGTTAGGTAGTGTTCTAATTTCATTCTTTTACATGTAGCTGTCCAGTTTTCCCAGCACCACTTATTGAAGAGACTGTCTTTTCTCCATCGTATATTCTTGCCTCCTTTGTCATAGATTAGGTGATCATAGGTGCATGGGTTTATTTCTGGACTTTCTATCCTGTACCATTGATCTATATTTCTGTTTTTGTGCCAGTACCATACTGTCTTGATTACTGTAGCTTTGTAGTATAGTCTGAAGACAGGGAGTCTGATTCCTGCAGCTCCATTTTTCTTTCTCAAGATTGCTTTAGCTATTCAGGGTCTTTTGTGTGTCCATATACACTGTAAAATTTTCTGTTCTAGTTCTGTGAAAAATGCCATTTGTACTTTGATAGGAATTGCATTGAATCTGTAGATTGCTTTGTGTAGAATAGTCATCTTGATAATATTAATTCTTCCAATCCAAGAATATTATATATCTCTCCATCTGTTTGTGTTGTCTTTGATTTTTTTCATCAGTGTCTTATGGTTTTCTGCATGCAGGTCTTTTGCCTCCTTAGGTAGGTTTAGTCCTAGGTATTTTGTTCTTTTTGTTGCAGTGGTAAATGGGATTGTTTCCTTAATTTCTCCTTCTGATCTTTCATTGTTACTGTATAGGAATGCAAGAGATATCTGTGTATTAATTTTGTATCCTGTGACTTTACTAAATTCGTTGATTAGCTGTAGTAGTTTTCTGGTGACATCTTTAGGATTTTCTATGTATAGTATTATGTGATCTGAAAACAGTGACAGTTTTACTTCTTCTTTTCCAATTTGGATTCCTTTTATTTCTTTTTCTTCTCTGATTGCTGTGGTGAGGACTTCCAAGACTATGTTGAATAATAATGGCGATAGTGGACAACCTTGTCTTGTTCCTGATCTAAGAGGAAATGCTTTCAGTTTTTCATCATTGAGAATGATGTTAGCTGTGAGTTTGTCACATATGGCCTTTATTATGTTGAGGTAGGTTCCCTCTGTGCCCACTTTCTGGAGAGTTTATATCATAAATGGGTGTTGAATTTTGTTGAAAGCTTTTTCTGCATCAATTGAGATGATCGTGTGGATTTTATTCTTCTGTTTGTTAATATGGTAGATCACATTGATTGATTTACATATGTCGAAGAATCCTTGCATCCCTGGGAGTGGCTAATATTTCTTATTTTTCCCATGGCAGATAAGACTAGAACAGGGTAAATAATATTTGCTGATGGCCTATCTACTAGAAAGTGTGTTTTTTCCCCTAATATTTCAAAGCTATCCATATATTCATCCATTCATTCAAATATTTCCTGAGTACCTATTATATGCCAAGGCCCTGCTTCCTTTTTGTGTGCCAGGCGGGATTGAGAAATGTCTACTTTAGTCTTAAGAGGGCAGGATGTGTCTATAAGCCCTGAACTAACCAGCCAGTGTGGGAATTGAACTGGCCCCACCTCTTTAGCAAAGCTCTCTAATTCATGGGGTCCACAGGTCAAAAATACATTAAGTTAATCCTCTAGGTGCAATAATACACATCTTTGCTCCATGAAGCCTTTTCTACACCATTGAGATTAGCTAACTCTATCTTTTCTCAGTATGAGTCTGTCAGAAATGCACACATCATCATAACTGGTTTAGTTTCCAATACTGTCAGTTGCTTTTTTTTTAAAGTTTTTAATTTAAACTTTTTTTTTTTTTTGGCTATGCTATGTGGCTTACAAGATCTTAGTTCCCCAACCAGGGATTGAACCTGGGCCCACAGCAGTGAAAGCGCCGAGTCCTAACCACTGGACCACCAGGGAAGTCCCTGCTTTTTAAACAGTAGAACTTGGTTTTATTGATAAGGTACGATGTGAGTTGGATGAGATGTTTGGGGCCAGAATTGTTTACCATCTACTATTTTTATGGAGAATGTCCTTATTCCAGTCTCACTAATTTATACATATCACAGTTCATGGTGGATAAAGTTAAATTTTCCTCTGCACTGACTCTGACAAGGCACTTGGCAAACACAATAACAACATAAACATGATTGTATAAGTAATGCTTAATATACATAAAATAATATAGCACTTTAAAATACCCTTGAGTATTTTAGCATAAAAGCTTCCATTCGAACCCTTACAATGTTCTAGGTCAGTGGTTTTCAAACTGACGCATGGCCAAATCCAGCCTACCGCCTGTTTTTGTATGGCCTGTGAACTAAGAATGTTTTTTACGTATTTAAGTGGTTGAAAAAAAATAAAAAGAAGAATATTCTGTATGTGAAGATTATATTAAATTCAAGTTTCAATATCCATAAGTAAAGTGTTATTGGTCCCAGCCACACCTGTTTGCTTATGTATTATCTGTAGGTGCTTTCGAATTATGAGGGCAGAGTTAAATAGTTGCAACAGAGACCATATGGTCCACAAAGCCAAGATGTTTGCTCTCTGATACTTTATAGAAAAGTTTGCCTCTTTCTGTTCTGGGTACATCAGTGATCATCAGTGATACATTGTGATACATCAGTGAACAAAACAAAGATCCTTGTATAGGAGGAGGTCGTTGAGAGGACATCACTGCCAGTTGACCGTAGAGCTAGACCTGGGCAATTGAAGGCTCCTTACCCGCTGCCCTGTCCTTGGAATATATATTCCACCCACACCGTCCCATAGCTGGAGCTGTTTCAAAGATGCAGTCTTAAAAACGTAAGGTGTTGTTAAGACCATCTGGACTGTGTATGTGGCTGAACCCCATTAAAGCATCTATATAAACTTTTTTTTAAATTAATTAATTAATTTATATTTTGCTGTGTTGGGTCTTCGTTTCTTCGTGCGAGGGCTTTCTCTAGTTGCGGCGAGTGGGGGCCACTCTTCATTGCGGTGAGCGGGCCTCTCACTGTCGCGGCCTCTCTTGTTGTGGAGCACAGGCTCCAGATGCGCAGGCTCAGTAGTTGTGGCTCACCCAGTTGCTCCGCGACCTGTGGGATCCTCCCAGACCAGGGCTCGAACCCGTGTCCCCTGCATTGACAGGTGGATTCTCAACCACTGCACCACCAGGGAAGCCCTATATAAACTTTTAAGGTTCTAGCAGGCAGATGTGGAAATCTATAAGACAAGACTTGTATATAAGTTCCCTTGCTTAGTAAATCTGCCACCTACATTTAATAGGGGAGGATAGTAAATGATAAATGTAAGTAAATTATATATAGTATGTTAGAATGTGATAAATGTGCTGGAAAAATAAGTAGAGGAGGGTAAAGTGGATAGGGATTTTTTTGATGGGGAAGTTGATGTTACATTTGAAAGAGAGCAATTAGGGTAGACCTACCAAAAGGAGGAATATTTGAGCAAAGACTTGAAAGAGTTGAGGAAGTGAGCCATGTGGGTGTCGGGGGGAAAACATTCTAGGCCAGAAGGATAATGGTGGCTCCTCATGGGGTTGTTATGTAGGTTAAATGAATTAATACATTTAACTGAAAATAGTGCCAGGCACATGATAGGTAAATTCTCAGAAAATCATTCTTCTTCAGTACCAGCTGGTTGTAGTTGCTACTTTCCTCTCTGCAGTCGGCTGCTGCACTGGGTTACCCTCGGTAGACAGTCACTGTAGCAGAGGGGCTCTATACATGTGTAAAAGTACATGGGGTCCTGATATCTTAGCTTTATCTGTCCCAGGATTAGCTCCCATCCCTGGGGATTAGCTCTTAGGGACAAAACTGTTCCCAGAGAATCATGGTCCCAGGAGGTATCATTTCCGTGGTTTGCATAATTACAAAACACAGGTCTGAGAGTCTGTCATCACACAGAGTCAAAGGGTTTTGCCCCACCATCACACAAAAAGTCAGTAGTGAGGCGTCAATAGACACAGGGTCTCTTGCTTCCAAGTCTAGTGCTCTCTGTTCTTGGTCTTTACTCCACTCCTTGCAATAACCTCCTCTTATACATCTTATTTCTTCCAATAAATTTTCAGGTCTCTGTGCAAAGGACCACGTCTTATTCATTTCTGTTTTCCCCTGCAGAATCGGGCGCTAAACAAACAAACAAAAACTCAAAACTGGTGAAAGAATACTCAGTACTTTTACCTGTTTGATGATACCATTTCAAATCTTAATTGCTATGTGTGTAAATCTGTCAGAAGATGTCATTGTGGAACTGATTGTCCTTCGTTCCCTGTGCCTATATAAAGCACGGGGAGATAGATTGTCCTACAAACTAGGGAGTTCCCAGACATTCACCATTTTCAAATTTATGTTGCTAAATATCATATGAAGATCCTGGAGCATAAAAATACATTCATGAGCTTTGGGCTTTGATGATCTCCACAAGGCTATTAGATAAGAGATGGCATTTCCAGGACGAAATAATTAGGCAGATGATGCAGGACAAATACCCGGTTATCCTTTATCTTAGTCCAGGGTGGCTCTCAAAATATGGTCTACAGAACAGCAGCATCAGCATCACCTGAAAACTTGTTAAAAATGCATATTCTCAGGCCTCACCTCAGACTCACTGAAACTGAAATTCTGGGCTTGGGGCCCAGCAATCTGTGTTGGAACAAGCTGTCCAGATGATTTTGAGGCACACTAAAGTTTGAAAGTCACTGACCACTCATTTGTCTTTATAGATTTCCAGCCAGGACTCGCCCTGCCCTGCCAAGTGCCTAAGCTATGTGTTGGATGAACAAGGAGCTTCTTTTGTAGACCTTGGTAATGACCTTGAGGCAGGAAAGCCCTCTGGGGAAAGTTGAGATTGTACCACTTTTACAGTTGTCTTAACATATTCTCTCAGGCTAATGAAGGTAGGATACACATTGGAGTGAAGAAAAGCCCAGGGCATTGCATAATTAGGTCAGACGTTGAAATAAAGGGAGCTTTAAAATCTTAAAATATTACCTCTGTCTGGGCTTTGGTTGTGGCTGGATGTGTATACCAGCTGGGCTTTGACAGGAATAGTGTGGAATTCCAAAAGCTCTGCTCTAGTTTGGGTGGACTATTTGAAACCTCCTCTTGCAAAGTGCAGAAGGACAATTAACATTAGATAAAGTGCCTTTCCAGGTTCTTATGACAAATCAGCCTGTAGGAAGTACAGGTATTAATCATTTCAATCTTGCGGGATTGCAAATGTAGTGTACCTTTGGCTGAGGTATGAGAAGAATAACCTAGGAATGCATCTTTGACCTAGGATAAAAGACACTGACAAATTTTACCCCTCAATATAAAATTTCTGAGCACAGGAAATGAGGCTTAGAATTTGAGACAAATTATAAAAATATTGTTGTAAAGAAGCCATGGTTTTTCAAGGCAATATTAACAAAGCAAGTACAAGTGAACAGTAAGAAAACGAGAGAGCTCTAGCACCACAAGCTTTACATTGGCCACATTTACAAGGCAAAAATAATGATGATCTAATCAGTTCTGACAAACAGTTGGCCATATGATATGACATCATCAACAATTTTTGAAAAATGGATTTATTATTAATAATGAGCTTTGCCCAAATATATAGTGTGCCTTGAAATATAAACAATAGAATGAGGCCAGCTTGATTAGCAAGAACTTTGAAAACAGAAACATGAAGCAACCATTTCAATGATGTTTAAAGTCATGCAAACCTCAGGCCATTATAACATTTCACCAAACTCACTGATACAATTTTAGAAGTCACTTAGAAGTTTCTTGCTTGTAATGTCGAAAGACAAAAAGCTACATACCATGAGGGAAAAGCATATGCTTCCTGCTGAAATATAAATACTTGAAATAATTCAAAGGAAAAATGGCATGAAATTAAATTTCATTCTTTGTCAGGAAATAGTATTGGAAAATGTATGGAAAATACTGCTGCATATCATACGAAGAAAGAATTATTATGACACATTACTCAGTATGGGATGCTTGTTATACAAATTGGATGAAAGTAAAGATGTTTCTCATATCTCAGCTAATGGTAAGTGCTAGATTTTGTTTCAGGAGTGGAATTCAGGAAGAACTACATACTTGAATGAATTACTAAAGGAAAGATATACAGATATTAATTGTATATGATTTACTTAAAAGCATCTTTCTCTAGGAAAACTGTATCCTACTTTTAAACTATCTTCTTTGGATGAGTCTCAGAAACACCACTCTCACCATTTCATCAATTAAACTACCAATTTTTCACCACAGTGCAGAAGAATCTCCTGGTGGCAGCTGTGAGCCCTCAGGGCCAAAGAGTGGGATTTTGTGCTCTGCTAAGGGGAGTGAACATTATACTAGCGGTACGTGGATCAGATTTATTTTGGATAGTCATAAGCTGGAGGTGACAAAGGGCCCAGAAGGGGCAAGTCAGAGGCAGGGACAGGTGGGAAGCAGTGAAAATGATCGGATGACAGATGAAGGCATCCTGAGCTAGGGACGTGGCGGATGACACAGGATGTTGAGTGAGGGTGAGAGAAAGTCAGGAATGGCTCCCAGGCTCCTGGCAGTGAGTTAGGGAGGGAGGACTTCTGGAATAGAATTCTGGGAATAGATACAGGAGGCAGGCTGAGCTTTCAGCAGAATCTTAGTTGTGGAGGACCCTTCCTGCATTTAGGGCTCACCTCCCTACTGCATCCAGGTATCCTCCCATACTCGGGTGTCCTCCCGCATAGGGCCAGTGGGACATTAGGAGGTACATTAGGTACATTAGGAGGTCGGTGCCTCATGCCCATCTCTGACTATCCAGACCTTCCTTCCCCACCCAGTCTCTAACTGTGGCACTCCACTAGGGCCTCAGCTCCTCCAGTGTTCCCGTGTGTCTCATAATCTTTTCTTCCTCACTATACCCACCAAACATGCATTCCCTCCCAGCTCTGGGTTAGGAAAATAAAATGGCCTGACTACAGGATGGAAACTCCAAAATTTAGGGCCTTGTGATTACATTTCAACTTTGGGGTGAAATCCCTTTCTTTAAGTAGTGTTAATGGTGATCATAAGTGGTTTTGTGAAATGTTTATTTATAGTTAAGAATTGTGGATGGTATGGTTATAATTTTTAAATATTAAACTAAATATAAGGCTTTTTCTTCTATTATTGCCCAAACTATTTTCCATCCAAACTGCCTGATTTAGCAGTTAAGGATGGGCTTTCTTATATTGCTTGTCCGATCTGAGGAAAGTCTGATTTTTTGCCTCCTTTTTTTTTTTTCCTAAGAATAAGTTTCTTGAGAAAGATTTTTTCTGTTTAATTTCAGTATCACCTCTCAACAAATATATGTTCAATGAGCGACAATGAATGAATGAATAGGTTTTTGGGACTTAAGCTAATAATAACACAAACAATAATTACCAGTTGGTGAATGTCAAGCAATGTACTATAATTTAAAACTATTATTTCTAATCTTAAAAAAGTACTCTAATGCAGACAGTTGCTTGGAGGGTGGAGATGGGGTTTGCAAGTAGTTTTTTCTTTTCCCTTTGTAGGTTTCTCTCTTCCAGTTGACCATGGTAAAACTTAGTTTGGTTGTACAACAATAGTCCTGTGTTTATTAACATTTATTTAAGTTTGGAAATTTTTTCTTTCTTTTTTTATTGAAGTAGAGTTGATTTACAATATTATATTAGTTTCAGGTGTACAACATAGTGGTTCAATATTTTTATAGATTATACTCCACTTAAAGTTATTATAAAATATTGGCTATATTCCCTGTGCTGTAATCACATCCTTGTATCTTATTTGTTTTATACCTAGTAGTTTGTACCTCTTTAATCCCTACCCCTATCTTGCCCCTCCCCATTTCCCTCTCCCCACTGGTAACCACTAGTTTGTTCTACATATCTGTGAGTCAGTTTCTTATATTCATTTGTTTGTTTTATTTTTTAATTCTACATATAAGTGATAACATACAGTATTTGTCTTTCTGACTTTTTTCACTAAGCATAATATTCTCTAGGTCTATCCATGTTGATGCAAATGACAAAATTTCATTCTTTGTGGCTGCATAATATTCCATTGTGTGTGTGTGTGACTGTATGTATACACCACATCTTCTTTATCAGTTCATCTGTTGATGATCACTTAGATTGCCTCCATATCTTGGCTATTTTAAATACTGCTACTATGAACATTGGGGTGCGTGTATCTTTTTGAATTATCATTTTCATTTTTTTAGGATATATACCCAGGAATGGAATTGCTGGATCATATGGTAGTTCAATTTTTAATTTTTTGAAGAACCTCCATACCGCTTTCCGTAGTGGCTGCACCAATTTACATTCCCACCAACAGTGTACAAAGGTTGCCGTTTCTCCACATTCACACCAGTGTTTGTTATTTGTGGTCTTTTTGATGATAGCCATTCTAACAAGAGTGAGATGATATCTCATTGTGGTTTTGATTTGCATTTCTCTGATGATTAGCGATGTTGAGCATCTTTTCATTTTCCGTTGGTCACCTGTATGTCTTCTTTGGAAAAATGTCTATTCAGTTCTTCTGTCCATCTCTTAATTGAGTTGTTTGCTTTTTTTGATATTGAGTTGTATGTGCTATTTATATATTTTGGATATTAACCCCTTATCAGTCATATCCTTTGCAAATATTTTCTGTCATTCATTGTCTTTTTGTTTTGTCAGTGGTTTCCTTTGCTGTGTGAAAGCTTTTAAGTTTAATTACCTCCCATTTGTTTATTTTTGCTTCTGTTTCCTTTGCCTGAGGAGAAAGATCCAAGAAAATATTGCTATGATTTATGTCAAAGAGTGTTTGCCTGTGTTTTGTTTTAGGACTTTTATGGACTCCGGTCTTCAGTTAGGTCTTTAATTCATTTTGACTTTATTTTTGTATATTGAGTGAGAAGATGTTCTAATTTCATTCTTTTACATGAACTGTCAGTATTCTCAGCAAAACTTACTGAAGAGACTGTCTTTTCCACATTGTATATTTTTGCCTCCTTTGTCATAGATTAATTGATCATAAGAGTGTGAGTTAATTTCTGGGCTTTTTATTGTTCCATTGATCTATGTGTCTGTTTTTGTGCCAGTGCCATACCGTTTTGGGTACTATAGCTTTGTAGTATAGTCTGAAGTCAGGGAGCATGATACTCCAGCTTTGCTCTTTTTTCTCAAGGTTGCTTTGGCTAATTGGGGGTCTTATGTGGTTCCATATAAATTTTAAGATTATTTGTTTCAGTTCTATGAAACATGTCATGGGTATTTTGATAGGGATTGCATTCAGTCTGTAGATTGCTTTGGGTAGTATGGACATTTTAACAATATTATTTCTTCTAATCCATGAACACAGGATATCTTTCCAGTTCTTTGTATTATCTTCAATTTCCTTCATCAGTGTTTTATAGTTTTCAGAGTAAATGTCTTTCAACTCCTTGCTGAATTTTATTCCTAAGCATTTTCTTTTTGATACAATTTTAAATAAAATTGTTTTCTTGCTTTCTCTTTCTGATAGTTTACTATTAGTGTATAGAAAAGCAACAGATTTCTGTGTATTAATCTTTTATCCTGTAACTTTATTGAATTCATTTATTAGTTCTAATAGTTTTTTGGTGGAGACTTTAGGTTTTTCTATAAATAGTATCATGTCATCTGCAAATAGTGACAGTTTTACTTCTTCCCTTCCAATTTGGATGCCCTTTATTCTTTAACTTGTCTGATTTCTCTGGCTAGGACTTCCAATACTGTGTTAAATACAAGTAGTGAGAGTGGACATTCTTGTTTTGTTCCTGATTTTAGAGGAAAAGCTTTCTGCTTTTTACCATGGAGTATGATGTTAGCTGTGGGTTTATCATAAAGGGCCTTTATTATTATAAGATATGTTCCCTTTATACCCACTTTAGTGAGACTTTTTTTTTTTTGGCTGTGCTGCACAGCTTGTGGGATCTTAGTTCCCCAACCAGGGATTGAACCCATACCTCTGGCAGTGAAAGCACAGAGTCCTAACCACTGGACTGCCAGGGTATTCTCTGGTGAGAGTTTTTATCATGAATGGATGTTGAATTTTGTCAAATGCTTTTTCTGCATCTATTGAAATGATCACGTGATTTTTAATCCTTTCATTTATTAATATGGTATATCATATTGATTGATTTGGGGGTATTGAACTATACTTGCATCCCTGGAATAAATCCCACTTGATCATGGTGTATGATCCTTTTTATATACTGTTGAATTCAGTTTGCTAATATTTCATTAAGAATTTTTGCATCTATATTTATCAGAGATATTGGCCTGTAATTTTTTTTTTTTGGTAGTGTCTTTGTCTACTTTTGGTGTCAGGGTAATAGTGGCCTCATAGAATGACTTGGGAGTGGTCCCTTGTCTTCAATTTTTTGGAATAGTTTGAGAAGGATAGCTCTTCTTTGCATGTGTGGTAGAATTCCCCTGTGAAGCCATCTGGTCCTGGACTTCTATTTGCTGGGAGTTTTTAATTAGTAATTTAATTTCACTATTAGTGATTTGTCTGTTCAGATTATCTGTTTATTCCTGATTCAGTATTGGAAGAGTATATGTTTCTAGAAATTTATCCAGTTCTTCTAAGTTGTCCAGTTCGTTGGCATATTCATTGGCATACTGTTCATAGTATGCTCTTATGATTTTTTTGTATCTGTCATATCATTTGTAATTTCTCCTCTCTCACTTCTTAATTTGTTTACTTGGGTCTTCTGTCTTTTTTTTTTTTCTTAATGAGCCTGACTAAATGCTTATCAATTTTGTTTATCTTTCAAAAATTTAGCTCTTGGTTTCATTGATCTTTTCTATTCTGTCTCTATTTTATTTATTTCCTTCTTGATCTTTTTTATATCCTTCCTTCTGCTGACTGGCTTTGTTTGTTCTTCTTTTACTAATTCTTTTAGGTGATAGGTTAGATTGTTTCAGATTTTTTTCTTGTTTCTTGAGGTAGGCCTGTATCACCATCCCTCTTAAAACTGCTTTTTCTGCATCCCATAGATTTTGGAAAGTTGCATTTCCATTTTCAGTTGTCTAGAGATATATTCTGATTTATTCTTTGATTTCTTCATTGCCTCATTGGTTTTATAGTAGCATATTGTTTAGTCTCCATGTGTTTCTGCTTTTCCCATTTTTGTTTGTGTAATTGATTTCTAGTTTCATACTGTTGTGGTTGGAAAAATGCTTGATAAAATTTCTATCCTCTTAAGTTTGTTGAGACTTGTTTTGTGATCAGCATGTGACCTATTCTGGAAAACATTCCATGTGCACTTGAAAAGAATGCATATTCTGCTTTTTTTTAAATGGAATTTCCTGTAGATATCTGTTAAGTCCCAACTGGTCTAATGTGTCATTTAAGACCACTGTTTCCTTATTGACTTTCTGTCTGGATGATTAGTCCATTCATGTAAGTGGGTTGTTAAAGTCTCCTACTATTATTGTGTTACTGTCAATTTCTTCCTTTTTTGTCTGTTAATATTTGCTTCATATGTTTAGGTGCTCCTATATTAGGTTCACATATGTTAATGAACATTATATTCTCTTCTTGTATTGATCCCTTTATCATTATATAATACCCTTCTTTGTCTTTGGTTATAGACATTGTTTAATGACTACTTTTTGATATGAGTATTGCTACCACAGTTTTCTTTCCATTTCCATTTGCAGGAAATATCTTTTTTCCATCCACTCACTTTCAGTTTCTGTGTGTCTTTTAGCTCCGAAGTGGTTTTCTTGTAGGCAGCATATTGATGGGTCTGTTTTTATTCAATCATTCACCTATGTCTTTTGATTGAAGCATTTAGTCCATTGACATTTAAAGTGATCATTGATAGGTGTGTACTTATTGCCACTTTGTTACTTGTTTTCTAGTTCTTTTGTAGTTCTTCTCTGTTTTTTTCTTCCTTTTATAGTTCCTTCCCTTGTGGTTTGATGATTTTCCTTATTGGTTTGCTTGTTTTCCTTTCTCTCTAGTTTTTGTGTATCTATTGTAGGTTTTTGATTTGTGGTTATCATGGGGTTCATGTATGAAGACCTATAACTATGTCTACTTGTTTTAAACTGATAGTCATTTAAGTTCAAACACTTTATAAAAGATCTACATTTTTACACCTCTCCACCACATTTTGTGGGGTTTTGTTTTTATTTTATTTTTTTATTGGAGTATAATTGCTTTACAATGTTGGGTTAGTTTCTGCTGTACAATGAAGTGAACCAGCTATATGTATACATATATCCCCTCCTTCTTGGACCTCCCCCCTATTCCACCCATCTAGCTCATCAAAG
Organism: Leucopleurus acutus; assembly: GCF_964270905.1. NCBI lineage: Eukaryota > Metazoa > Chordata > Mammalia > Artiodactyla > Delphinidae > Leucopleurus > Leucopleurus acutus. The sequence continues at coordinate 64,006,858 of NC_139143.1, forward strand.
AGCACCAAGCTGAACTTCCTGTGCCATACAGCAGGTTCCCACTAGCTATCTATTTTACACATGGTAATGTATTTAGATCAAACCTAGTCTCCCAATTCATCCCACCCTCCTCTTCCCCACCTGTGTTCACACATCCGTTCTCTACATCTGTGTTTCTACTCATGCCCTGCAAATATGTTCATCTGTACGATTTTTCTAGATTCCACATACATGCATTTATATATGATATTTGTTTTTCTGACTTACTTCACTCTGTATGACAGACTCTAGGTCCATTCACAACACTACAAACAACCCAGTTTCATTCCTTTTTATGGCTGAGTAATATTCCATTGTAAGCATGTACTACATCTTCTTTATCCATTCATCTGTCAATGGACATTTAGGTTGCTTCCATGTCCTGGCTATTATAAATAGTGCTGCAATGAACATTGGGGTACATGTGACTTTTTGTAAAAAATATATATATATTTTTGTGTGTGATACGCGGGCCTCTCACTGTTGTGGCTTCTCCCATTGCGGAGCACAGGCTCTGGACGTGCAGGCTCAGCGGCCATGGCTCATGGGCCCAGCCGCTCCGCGGCATGTGGGATCCTCCCAGACCAGGTCACAAACCAGTGTCTCCTGCATCGGCAGGCGTACTCTCAACCACTGCGCCACCAGGGAAGCCCTAAAAAATAAATTTATTCATTTATTTATTTTTATTTCTGGGTGTGTTGGGTCTTTGTTGCTGCACACGGGCTTTCCCTAGTTGTGGCTAGTGGGGGCTACTCTTCTTTGTGGTGCACAGGCTTCTCATTGCTGTGGCTTCTCTTGTTGTAGAGCACAGGCTCTAGGCATAAGGGCTTTAGTAGTTGCAGCATGTGGACTCAGTAGTTGTGGCTCATGGGCTCTAGAGCACAGGCTCAGTAGTTGCGGCACATGGGCTTGGTTGCTCCCCAGCATGTGGGATCTTCCTGGACCAGGGACATGTGACTTTTTGAATTATAGTTTTCTCAGGATATATTCCCAGTAGTGGGGTTGCTGGGTCATGTGGTAATTCTATTTTTAGTATTCTAAGGAACATCCATACTATTCTCCACAGTGGCTGTATCACTTTACATTCCCACCAACAGTGCAAGAGGGTTCCCTTTTCTCCACACCCTCTCCAGCATTTACTGTTTGTAGATATTTTTGAGGATGGCCATTCTGATCAGTGTGAAGTGATACCTCATTGTAGTTTTGACTTGCATTTCTCTAATGATTAGTGATGTTGAGCATCCGTTCATATGTTTGTTGGCAATCTGTATATCTTCTTTGGAGAAATGTCTATTTAGGTCTTCTGCCCATTTTTGGATTGGGTTATTTGGTTATTTGTTTCTTTGATATTGAGCTGCATGAGCTGCTTGTATATATTGGAGATTAATCCTTTGTCTGTTGCTTGGTTTGCAAAGATTTTCTCCCATTCTGAGAGTTGTCTTTTCGTCTTGTTTATAGTTTCCTTTGTTGTGCAAAAGTTTTTAAGTTTACTTAAGTCCCATTTGCTTATTTTTGTTTTTATTTCCATTACTCTAGGAGGTGGGTCAAAAAAGATCTTGCTGTGATTTATGTCAAAGAGTGTTTTTCCTATGTTTCCTCTAAGAGTTTTATAGTGTCCTGTCTTACATTTAGTTCTTTAATCCATTTTGAGTTTATTTTTGTATATGGTGTTAGGTGGTATTCTAATTTCATTCTTTTACATGTAGCTGTCCAGTTTTCCCAGCACCACTTATTGAAGAGACTGTCTTTTCTCCATCGTATATTCTTGCCTCCTTTGTCGTAGATTAGGTGATCATAGGTGCATGGGTTTATCTCTGGACTTTCTATCCTGTACCATTGATCTATATTTCTGTTTTTGTGCCAGTACCATACTGTCTTGATTACTGTAGCATTGTAGTATAGTCTGAAGACAGGGAGCCTGATTCCTCCAGCTCCAGTTTTCTTTCTCAAGATTGATTTGGCTATTTGGGGTCTTTTGTGTTTCCACCGAAATTGTAAAATTTTTTTGTTTTAATTCTGTGAAAAGTGCCATTGGTAATTTGATCGGGATTGCATTGAACCTGTAGATTGCATTGAATCCGTAGATTGCATTTTCGCAATATTGATTCTTCCAGTCAGGAACATGGTATATCTCTCCATCTGTTTGTGTCAGCTTTGATTTGTTTCATCAGTGTCTTATAGTTTTCTGAGTACAGGTCTTTTGCCTCCTTAGGTAGGTTTATTCTTAGATATTTTATTCTTTTTGTTGCAATTGTGAATGGGATTGTTTCCTTAATTTCTCTTTCTGATCTTTCATTGTTAGAGTATAGGAATGCAAGAGATTTCTGTGCATTAATTTTGTATCCTGCAACCTTGCCAAATTCATTGATTAGTTCTAGTAGTTTTCTGGTAGCATCTTTAGGATTTTCTGTGTATAGTATCATGTTATCTGCAAACAGTGACAGTTTTACTTCTTCTTTTCCAATTTATATTTTTTCTTTCTTTTTCTTCTCTGATTGCCATGACTAGGACTTCCAAAACTATGTTGAATAATGGTGAGAGTGGACATCCTTGTCTTTTTCCTGATCTTAGAGGGAATGCTTTCAGTTTTTCACCATTGAGAATGATGTTTGCTGTGGGTTTGTCATATATGTCCTTTATTATGTTGAGGTAGGTTCCCTCTATGCCCACTTTCTGGAAAGTTTTTTATCATAAATTGGTGTTGAATTTTGTCAAAAGCTTTTTCTGCATCTATCGAAATGATCATATGGTTTTTATTCTTTAATTTGCTAATACGATGTATCACATTGATTGATTTGCATATATTGAAGAATCCTTGCATCCCAGGGATAAATCCCACTTGATCATGGTGTATGATCCTTTTAATATGTTGTTGAATTCTGTTTGCTAGGATTTTGTTCAGGATTTTTGCATCTATGTTCATCAGTGATATTGGTCTGTAGCTTTCTTTTTTTGTGATATCTGTGTCTGGTTTTAGTATCATGTTGATATTAGCCTTGTATCACGAGTTTGGGAGTGTTCCTCCTTCTGCAAATTTTTGCAAGAGTTTGAGAAGGATAAGTGTTATCTCTTCTCTAAATGTTTGATCGAATAAACCTGTGAAGCCATCTAGTCCTGGACTTTTGCTTGTTGGAAGATTTTTAATTACCCTTTCAATTTCATTTCTTGTGATTGGTTGTTTATATTTTCTAATTCTTCCTGGATCAGTCTTGGAAAGTTGTATCTTTCCGAGAATTTGTCCATTTCTTCCAGGTTGTCCATTTTATTTCGTACAGTTGCTTGTAGCAGTCTCTTATGACCCTTTGTATTTCTGTGGTGTCAGTTGTAATTTCTCCTTTTTCGTTTCTAATGTTATTGATCTGAGTCCTCTCCCTTTTTTTCTTGATGAGTCTGGCTAAAGGTTTTTCAATTTTGTTTATCTTCTCAAAGAACTAGGTTTTAGTTTCATTGATTTTTGCTATGGTTTTTTCATATCTATTTCATTTATTTCTGCTCTGAGTTTTATGATTTCTTTCCTTCTACTAACTTTGGGTTTTCTTTGTTCTTTTTCTAGTTGCTTTAGGTATGAGGTTAGATTGTTTATTTGAGATTTTTCTTGTTTCTTGAGGTGAGATTGAATTGTTATAAACTTCTCTCAACTGTTTTTGCTGTGTCCCATAGGTTTTGGGTCATTGTGTTTCCATTGTCATTTGTGCTAGGCATTTTTTTATTTCCTCTTTGATTTCTTCAGTGATCTCTTGGTTATTTAGCAGTGCACTGTTTAGCCTCCATGTGTTTGTGTTTTTTACAGATTTTTTTTTTCCTGTAATTGATTCCTAATCTCATAGTGTTGTGGTTGGAAAGATGCTGATATGATTTCAGTTTTCTTAAATTTTCTGAGGCTTGATTTGTGACCCACGATGTGATCTATCCTGGACAGTGTTCCATGTGCACTTGAGAAGAAAGTGTATTTTTCCACTTTCGGGTGGAATGCCCTATAAATATCAATTAAAGCTTTCTGATCTACTGTGTCATTTAAAGCTTTGTTTCCTTATTTTCTGTCTGGATGACCTGTCCATTGGTGTAAGTGGGGTGTTAATGTCCCCACTATTATCGTGTTACTGTCAATTTCCCCTTTCATGGCTGTTAACATTTGCCTTATGTATTGAGGTGCTTCTGTATTAGGTGCGTAAGTATTTATAATTGATATGTCTTCCTCTTGGATTTATCCCTTGATCATTATGTAGTGTCCTTCCTATCTCTTATAATAACAGACTTTATTTTAAAGTCTGTTTTATCTGATATGAGTATTGCTACTCCAGCTTTCTTGTAATTTCCATTTGCATAGAATATCTTTTTCCATCCACTCCCTTTCAGTCTGTATGTGTCCCTAGGTCTGAAGTGGGTATCTTGCAGACAGCATATGTATGGGTCTTGTTTTCATGTCTATTCAGCCAGTCTGTGTCTTTTGGTTGGAGCATTTAATCCATTTACATTAGAGGTGATTATCGATATGTATGTTCCTGTTTCCATTTTCTTAATTGTTTTGGATTTGTTTCTGTGGGTCTTTTTCTTCTCTAGTGTTTCTCACCTAGAGAAGTTCCTTTAGCATTTGTTGTAAAGCTGTTTCGTGGTGCTGAATTCTCTTAGCTTTTGCTTGTCTGTAAAACTTTTGATTTCTTCATCAAATCTGAATGAGAGCCTTGCTGGGTAGAATATTCTTGGTTGTAGGTTTTTCCCTTTCATCACATTAAATATATCCTGCCACTCCCTTCTGACCTGCAGAGTTTCTGCTGAAAAATCAGCTGGTAACCTTATGGGGATTCTGTTGTATCTTTTTTGTTGCTTTTTCCTTGCCGCTTTCAATATTTTTTCTTTGAATTTAATTTTTGTTAGTATGATTAGTATGTGTCTTGGTGTGTTTTTCCTAGGGTTTATCCTGTATGGGGCTGTCTGCACTTCCTGGACCTGGGTGACTATTTCCTTTCCCATGTTAGGGAAGTTTTCGACTATAATCTCTTCAGATATTTTCGCAGACCCTATCGCTTTCTCTTTTTCTGGGACTCCTGTAATTTGAATGTTTGTGTGTTTAATGTTGTCCCAGGGGTTTCTTAGACTGTCCTCAATTCTTTTCATTCTTTTTCTCTTTATTCTGCTCCTCGGCAGTTATTTCCACCATTCTATCTTCCAGCTCACTTATTAGCTCTTTGCCCCAGTTATTCTGCTATTGATTCCTTCTAGCAAATTTTTCATTTCAGTTATTATGTTGTTCATCACTGTTTGTTGGTTCTTTAGTTCTTCTAGGTCTTTGTTAAACGTTTCTTGTATTTTCTTGATCTGTGCCTCTATTCTCTTTCCGAGATTGTGGATCATCTTTACTGTCATTACTCTGAATTCTTTTTCAGGTAGGTTGCCTATTTCCTCTTCATTTATTTGGTCTTGTAAGTTTTTACCTTGTTCCTTCATCTGAAACATATTTTTTTGTCATCTAATTTTTTTTTTTTGATGCGTAGGGTTGTGTTCCTGTCTTACTGATTGTTTTGCTTGAGGCATCCAGCACTGGAGTTTGCAGGCAGTTGGGTAGAGCCAGGTCTTGGTGCTGAGATGAGGACCTCTGGGAGACCTCACTCTGATTAATATTCCCTGGGGTCTATGGTTCTCTGTTAGTCCAGCAGTTTGGACTCCCACTGCAGGAGCTGAGGCCTGACCCCTGGCCTGGGAACCAAGATCCCACACAACAAATGAAAAGAAAAAAAAGGAGCCGTACAATAACAAAGAATAAAAAATAAAAGGAAATTGGAAAAATAAAAATATATTAGAAAAAATAAAAATATAATTGAAACAACAAGAACTAGGTAAAACAGAACCATAATGGAAAAAAAAAGCTTGGGGGCAAATCAAAAGGAGCAGAACAATAACAAAGAATAAAGAATAAAATAAAATTAGAAAAAATTAAAATATAAATGAAACAACAACAAAAAGGTAAAAGAGAACCACAACCTCAAAAAAAAAAAAAAAAAGAAAAAAGGGCTAGAAAATGTCTTGGCTGTGGGGGATGGAGCTTAGGTGGGGTGGGGCTTAGGCAGACGGAGTTGGAACGGGGGTGGGGCCTAAGCTCAGGACCCACACATCCAGTAAAGGGAGCACGGCTAGAGGGGGCCTCAGAGTGCAGAGTTCAGAGGTAAGGCCCTGGGTGGAGGTGTGGGGGCAGGGCTCAGGCTCAGCACAGCTGGAGGGAGCCTCAGAAGGTGAAGGATTAGACCTGGGACCTCAGCAGGCTCCCCAGGGCCCAAGGCAGCAGGGGAAATGCTGGCCACATTCCCTTCTGATCCCCTGATCTCCCAAGGGTCTCTGCCTGTGTTTGTTGATCCCCTCACTGTGGGTGGGCCCCTCAGAGCTTGGGAAACCCTCCCCTCTCCCAGCTGCTGCTCAGGGATGCTGGTCCCATCCCGCCTCCACTTCTCCTTCCTGCCTCCCTCCCCCCCACATCCTACCCAGTCACCTGGGGGTTCCTCCCATCCCCTTAGGTGTCTGTGGTCCCCCACCAGTGCATGGTGGGTGCCCTAGTTGTGAGGAGACATGAACTCCATGTCTTCCTAGTCCACCATCTTGACTCTGCCCCCACATTTTGTGTTTTTGGTGTCATAGTTTACATCTTCATGTCTATCCCTTAACTGTTTATTGTAGTTATTTTGATTTTACTATTTTTGTCTTTTAATCTTTGTACTAGCTTTTTTTAAATGGTTGATGGTACTGCCTTTACTATATATTTGTCTTTACTAGTGGGATTTTTTTTCCCTTCCTATATATTCTTACTTCTTTTTGTAGCCTTTTCTTTTCCACTTAGAGAAGACCCTTAACACTTCTTGTATTATTGGCTTGGTATTGGTGAACTCTTCTAGTTTTGCTTGTCTGAGAAGTTCTTTATCTCTCCTTCAATTCTGAATGATATCCTTGTTGGGTAGAGTATCCTAGATTATAGGTTTTCCCTTTTAGCACTTTTAATATATGATGCCACTCTCTGCTGGCCTGCAAAGTTTCTGTGGAAAAAATATATCTGATAACCTTATGGGGCTTCCCTTGTATGTGACTATTTGTTTTTCTCTGCTGCCTTTAATATTCTCACTTTAACTTTTGACATTTTAATTGTATGTCTTGGTGTGAGGCTGTTTGCTTTCATTTAATTTGGGATTCTCTGTGCTTCCTGTGCCTGGAAATCTGTTTCTTCAGCTCTGGGAAGTTTTTGGCCATAATTTAATCAAATAATTTTCTACTCTTTCTCTTTCTCTTCTCCTTCTGGGACCCCAGTAATGCAAATGCTAGTATGCTTGATGTTGTCCCAGAGATCCCTTAAACTGTCTTCATTTTTTAAAGTTTGTTTTTCTTTTTGCTGTTCCAATTGAGTGATTTCCATTATTCTAAATTCCATATCACTTATGCATTCTTCTGTATCACCTAGTCTACTGTTAATTCCTTCTAGTGTGTTTTTCATTTCAGTTATTATATTCTTCAGCTTTGACTGGTTCTTTTTTTTTAAATTTTCTAGTTCCTTGTTAAAATTCTCACTGTGTTCACCTATTTTTCCCCCAAGTTCAGTTAGCTTTCTTATTACTAATGCTTTTAACTCTTTACATGGTAAATAATTTCTCTCTCTTTCATTAGTTGTTTTTTCAGGGGTTTTTCTTGTTCTTTTGTTGGAAACAAATTCTTCTGTCTTCTCATTTTGTTTAACTTTCTCTATCTCTATAAATTAGGTGAAACAGTTATCTATCCCAGTCTTGAAGTGGTATCCTTGTGTGGATGTGTCCCTATGCAGTTTGTGTGTGCCCAGTGGCTTTGGTGGAAGAAATGGGTCTGAAGTGAGCATGGGTCACATCTCCCCTCAGGGTGTGCTGGCAGCTATCACCTTGGTGGGAGGTGGAGCTGGAGATGGAGGGGCTTGAGCCAGAGCCAAGCATTGGCTGGCACTTCTCCTCTGCTCAGTGGCCATCGCTACCCTATCAGGTGTCAGAGGCAGGTCCCAAGGTGCTGGAGCAGAAGCCCTGAGGGTCAGGTCCAAGCTGGTTCTATTCCCTCTGTGTGTCTACTCTTCCTCCTTGCAGCAATGGCACCTTCACCCCTGTAGGGAGCAGCGCTGGGGCAAGAGGGGCTGAAATGGGTGCCCAGTGTAGGTCAGGACGTGCGCTGGGATGGCCCCAGCATGCCACTCAGAGCTCCAGACATCTTCTGACCTGTTGCCTCTGCGAGCACCAGCACTAGCTGCCCTTGCCCGGTTCAGATGCAATGCTGGGTCCATACTGGCTTTATCTCTCCCAGGTGCACACTCTCCTTGGCAACAGCAGCCTTTGCCCTACTGGGGAGTTGTACTGGAGCAAGAGGGGCTGGAGCAGATGCCCAGTGAAGGAAGGGGCGTGCACTGGGGTGAGTACTGGAAACCACCCAGTGCCCCAGAGCAGTTTCAGTCTGCTTCTTCTGCCTTGTTCCTGGGAGTAAGCATGTATGTGAGTACATTCTTCATGAGTAGAGTCCTGTTTCTTATAGCCCTCTAGTAAGTCCCACTGGTTTTCAAACCAGCTAAGGTGACTCATCTTCCCAGTATCAGACCCCAGGGCTGGGGTGTCCAAAATGTGACTCAAAGTCCTCACACCCCGGCAGGAGCCCATGATATCCCCTCCTTCTGTGTCCCTTGGTAGGGGTGTGGAGCTCTGATCTGATCACTTCTCTCCCCTTCCTACCCAACGCAGTGTGGATCTTTCTTTACAGTCTTGGCTGTAGAAGAGCCTTTCTGCCAGTCTCCAGCTTATTTTCAGTGAGAGTTGTAGATGTATTTTTGATGTATTCATCGAGGGATGTAAGCTCAACATCCTCCTACTCCACCCTCTTGATCTCCTCCTGGAAGTGTTTTCATGTAAAATATTTATTTATTAGGACAATCCTATGAGATATGAATCCTCATTTGATAGATGAGGAAATCGAGATCCTCCGGGTAAACAGATTAGCCACAGAGCTGATACAAGAGACCAGGCCTTCTGATTCCAAGACTGGCTCTTTTTCCACTTCACTGTGTTTATATATGTGCTGGATTAATCATTTATTTTAATACTAAGCAGTGCTTAGACATGCTAGTTGCTCAGGGTTCATTACCTATTCCTCTTACCATGACATCTTAGTAAAGCATTTAAGATGTTTGTTGCATCCTGTATCCTGTCCTCTAGGATCTGTCAATATAGACAGGAACAAAGGAAAAAAACCTAGTACCCAAATCAACAGGGGTATACAGAATTTCAGGGGCTTTATGAATCTTGTCTATTAAGGAAGTCATGTATATAATATCAGCAGTAGTGGGTTATGGTTATGGAAATCCATTCTTATCCTCTAGGTCCCCTTGGTCTCTGGCATTGGCTAACATGGGAGAGTAAAATGGGGAGACAATAGGCATTATTTCTCATTCAAGTTAATTTTGACTGAGGTGCTGCTCTTGTTTCTATTGTTTGGCTTGGGAGGAATTGCTGCCCCAAGGTGTTCTTAGGGTTCTTCCTATAATGATAGCTCTTATTCTATAGGTCAGGGCCAATGAGGGAATTCTGCTATTTTATTCTCTTAAACTGAAGAAACAATTACAGGATATGTGAACTCCCTGGGGAATACTATAAGTTGCCATTGGGTTAGAACTCCATTTATCACCTGACTCCCATAAGCCCCTGCTCAGACTGGTATATTGTAGAGTGGTATTACAGGTCATAAGGAATTAGTGTTAGCTGAGAGTTTGTGGCCAACATTCCCCAAAGATTTGGGAGTATTTTTCAGGTAAATGGCTAGAGGCCCATTTGGGCAAAGTCATGAAATTTAAAGGTCTTGATACTTGAGCATTCTGTTTTATATAAAGTATTTGTAAAGTTCTTCTTTTTATTTCTATTTTTGTAATAAAAGTCACTCAAAACTCTTAATTTTATCCTTGGAAGCTCCATGGTCTATAAGTCAGAGTTAGGCATCTCAGAGCATCAGGCCACTGATTACTATATATATTTCATGGTAATTGATAAGCATCCTCACTTCATTTAGGGGTTGGTTTAGACATTCCAGCTGGGTCACCAGGATGGAGTGGGTTAGACTGAGGTAGACCGAGGAGGAGAAGCTATCTGAATTGTAGGGAGAGGGAGATAAATTGTGGCTCTCTGGGGTGGTGGGAAGGGAGGGAGATGAACTACTAGTTCAAGTTCAAGAAGGAACAAGGTCACCGTAGATTTAATCTTGGTCTAAAGCCCCCTAAGAGATTTAAGAGGATGGGAAGCAATTCTGGGACTATAGAGTTGAGCATTTTTATTTATTTATTTATTTATTTTGCTTTCTAAGGAAGATGGACTATGCCAGTGGGGAAGCCTTAGATATATCACACATCTAGATGAATTTTTATATGTTCATTTGGAAAGGAACCAGAGAGAGACCTAATCTGGAGTGCACTGGAGGGAGGGAGGAGGGGAGGGAAGGAGTGAGTAAGAGAGGGAGAGAGAGAGAGAGGATTGATTTGAATCTGAGGCTGTCGATTATAAACAGGGAGGGAGAAAAAGAGGCCTGTGAGACCAGGTGCTGCACAGGGGAAGGCCAGAGCAAAAATCCTCTGATGGCAAGACTGCCTGGAAGGCTGAGAATAGAAATGTTGAATATAGATTGTTTTTTTGGCCTGCGTTGGGTCTTCGTTGCTGTGTGCGGGCTTTCTCTAGTTGCGGCGAGCGGGGCCTACTCTTCGTTGCGGTGCACGGGCTTCTCATTGCGGTGGCTTCTCTATTTGCAGAGCACGGGCTCTAGGTGCTCAGACTTCAGTAGTTGTGGCACGTGGGCTTAGTAGTTGTGGCTCGCGGGCTCTAGAGCACAGGCTCAGTAATTGTGGCACACGGGCTTAGTTGCTCCATGGCATGTGGGATCTTCCCAGACCAGGGCTCGAACCCTTGTCCCCTGCATTAGCAGGCGGATTCTCAACCACTGCGCCACCAGGGAAGCCCTAGATTTTTAATATTTGCTGTGGTTGTGTACTCTTTAGTAGTCAAAGCAAGAGGAAAACACGACCAGTTCTATAATTTACAGTTTTTCATAAAAGAAGAATGTGGAAATTAGGTCGATAATAATAACATTGACAATGGATTCTGCCTTTCCACTGTCTTACAAAGTTGGGGAAGTATGGTGATTTAGATTTTAGAAGAGAAATAATTTGGAGGATAAATTTGGCTTTGTCTTTAGGTGACCTAAACTTGAGCAATAAAGAACGATGAAGACTTCTGTTTCTGGCAATATAGTGGACCAGAGTATCTGGTACCTTTTCCAATGCAAAACATCTAGAAATGCTAGACAAAGTACAGCAGGCATTCTTTTCAATGCATATTTACAAGAATTTACAAGAAAGGAGGGGAAATTCCCATGGCCAAAACTCGAGAGTAAAATAAAAACTTGGAAGGGTTTGTAGGTCTTAATAACCAATGTGATTGGGTTTTAATGGCCTCACAAGGACAGGAGACAAGGCCTTATGTCTACTGGAGCTGACATTGAGATCTTTGTGCATGAAGCAGAGACCTACAGTGGCAACCACAGTGAACAGGGTGGACTGAAAAATAACTTCTTTTGTCTGGGCACTGACTGAAAAAAAGTGTTTCATGATAAATGGTAACTACAGGACTATTCTCACATGGTTTAGGAGTTCAAATTTATATTGTTCACATACTCTAGTAACAGCCAAACCAATAAATTACCAAAAAAGTGAATCCTTGACACCTAGTAGAAGCAAGTGCAAAATCTGTCTGGAAGGACATACCCTCAATCCAGGCCCTGCAAAACAAATCACAGTTAATTCCCAGAAACTTCAGATATTGGAATTATTCGAATTTTAAAATAAATATGTGCAAGTGAGTAAATAAATCAATGAAAGAATAAAAATATAAAAGGAAATAAAACCTTACAAACAGAAGAGATTAGGTATTTGAAAAAAGAATTAAACAGAAGTTTTGGAAAATATAGAGTAATTAATAATAGAAACTCAATGGAGAGAAATCAGCTGATACCCTTATGGGAGTTCCCTTGTAATAGCACAGGGAACTATATTCAATATCCTGTGATGAACCATAATGGAAAAGAATATAAAAGAGGATGTGTATATTTGTATAAGTGATTCACTTTGCTATACAGCAGAAACTAACACATTGTAAATCAACTATATTTCAATAAAAAACCTCAACGGAAGGGTTAAATTGCAGACTATATGCAACTAAAGAGAGAATCCAGAATATTTAAGTTAGAAATTCAGAAATAATCAAGAATGTACCAGAGATAGTTAAAGAAGGATATTTTCTTTGGCTAGATTCCATACATCTCTTTGGGTTACATTCTGGTTATTTTGGCATAGGAGCATTTATTACACCCCTAAAGAGAAGAAAATGAGTTAGTGCTCTAATTATTTAGAACTATATTATTAGCTCAAAGATAAGGTGATGTTAAAAAATATTAAAAATGGAAATTTTCTTATAGTCATAGACATGATATAGATTTTTCTCACCCTGTCATTGGCAGATGGGCATCCAAAGAGAAGTGTGTGCCCTTGAATGCCTCAGTAATTTCTGGAAGAGAAAACACACAGTGTGTTTCCAAGAACATGGAGAAGGAAGAGTTGGAAAGTGTGATGAAATGATGGTAACTACTTTTTCTTATTCCAAAATTTTCAGGCAGTGTGCGTAATATACTACCATTTATAAAAAGAAAAAATATGTGATGCATTTACTTACATATGCATGTAATACATAGAAAACTGGCAAGAGGGGTTGCCTCTGGTGAGGGAAACTGGGTACCTGTGGGAATAAATAGGTAAGGGAGAGAGACTGATCTCTCTCTGTATATCAGTAATTCCCAAACTTTTTAGTCTGAGGACTCCTTTAATTTTTTAAAATTATAGAAGTTACCAAAGAGTTTTTGTTTATTTGAGTAATACATTTATTGAAGAGACTATCCTTCCCCCATTGTATATTCTTGGTTCTTGGCTATATATGGATCAGTTTATAGCTGGGGTCTCTGCTCTGTTCCACTGATCAGTGTGTCTGCTTTTATGCCAGTACCATACTGTTTTGATTACTATAGACAGAAAATCAGTAAAGGTACATTGATCTTAAATGACATATTAGAAAAGATAGACTTAACAAACATACAAAACATTCTGTCCAAAAGGAACTGAATACACATTCTTCTTAAGCATACATGGAATGTTTTCCAGGATAGATCATATGTTAAGCTACAAAACAAGCTTTAATAAATTTAAGGTGATAGAATCATATCAAGTATCTTTTCTGACCACAGTGGTATGAAACCAGAAAACAATTACAAGAAGAAAACTGGAAAATTCACAAATATGTAGAGATTAAACAACATACTACTGAGCGACCAATGAGTCAAAGAAAAAATCAAAAGAGAAATAAAGTACCTTGAGAAAATGAAAATACAACATACCAAAAATTATGGAATGCAGCAAAGCCAATTCTAAAGGGAAATTCAGAGTGATAAATGCCTACATTAAGAAATAAGAATGGTATCAAATAAAGGACGAAATTTTACACCTCAAGGAGCTAGAAAAAGGAAAACAAATGAAGGCCAAAGTTGGTAGAAGGAAGGAAATTGCAAAGATCAAAGCAGAAATAAATGAAATAAAGAGTAGAAAAGAACAATGAAATGAAGAGCTGGGGTGTTATTTTGTTTGTTTGAAAAGATAAAGTATACAAACCTTTAGCTAAGAAAGCCTTTAGGTAAGCAAACAAAATATACAAACCTTCACCAAGAAACAGAGAGGACTCAAATAAATAAAATCAGAAATGAAAGAGGAGATGTTACAACAGATACCACAGAAATACAAAAAATTATAAGAGACTACTATGAACAATTATTTGCTAGTAAATTAGACAACCTAGAATAAATGGGTGAATTCCTAGAAACATAAAATCTTCCAACACCAAACCATGAAGAAATAGAAAATTTGAACAGACTAATAATGAGTAGGAAATTGACTCAGTAATCACAAACCTCTCAACAAAGACAAGACCAGGACTAGATGCCTTCAGTGGTGAATTCTACCAAACATTTAAACAAGAATTAATATCAATTCTCCTCAGACTCTTCTGAAACGTTGAAGAGGATGGAATACTTTCAAACTCATCCAGGATTACCCTGTTCCCAAAACCAGACAAGAATACCACCAGAAGAGAATGTTACAGCTCAGTATCTCTGATGAACATAGATTCAAAATCCTCAATAAAATATTTAGCAAATAAAATTCAACAATACATTAAAAGGATCATATACCATGATCAAATGGAATTTATTCCAGGGATGCAAGGATAACTCAACAACTGTGAATCAATCTATATGATAAACAACATTAACAAAATAAAGGGAAAAATATGATCATCTCAATAGATGCAGAAAAAGCATTTGACAAAATCAACATCCAGTTATGATAAAACTCTCCACAATGTGGGTATAGAGGGAACATACCTCAAGATAGTAAAGCCATATATGACAAGTCCACAGTTCCTTTAAAACCAGAAACAAGGCAAACAAGACAAGGATGCTCACTCTTACGACTTTTATTCAACATAGTATTGGTAGTCCTAGCAATGGCAATTAGGCAAGAAAAAGAAAAAAAAAGTCATCAGAAATCAGAAAGGAAGAAGTAAAACTGTGAATATTTGCAAATGACATGATATTATATATAGAAAACCCTAAAGACTTCACCAAAAAACTATTAGAACTAATAATAAATTCAGTAAAATTGTAGGATACAAAATCAATATACAAAAATCTGTTGCATTTCTATTCAGTAAAAATGAACTATCAGAAAGAGAAATTAAGAAAACAATTCCATTTACAATTGCCTCAAAAAGATTAAAAAACTTAGGAATAGATTAACCAAGGTTAAAGATCTGTACATTGGAAAATATAAGACATTGATGAAAGAAATTAAAAAAACACAAATAAATGGAAAGATATTTCATGCTCATGGATTAGAAGAATTAATATTGTTAAAATATCCACAATACTCAATGCAACCTATAGATTAAATTCAATCCCTATAAAAATTCCAATAGCATTTCCCACAGAAATAGAATTAACAACCCTAAAATTTGTATGGAACCACAAAAGACCCCAGATAGCCAAAGCAAGCTTGAGAAAGAAGAACAAAGCAGGAGACAACAAGCTTCCTAATTTCAAACTATATTACAAAGCTATGGTAATCCAAACAGTATGGTATTGGCATAAAGACAGACACAAAGATCACTGGAGCAAATCGAAAGCCCAGAAATAAATCCAGACATACATGTCAATTAATTTATGACAAAGGAGCCAAGAACATACAATGGTGAAAGGATAGTCTCTTCAATAAATAAACAAACAAATATATATATAATGGAATATTACTCAGCCATAACAAGGAAGGAAGTCTTGCCATTTGTGACAACATGGATGGACCTTGAGGGCATTATTCTAAGTGAAGTAAATCAGAGAAAGACAAATATTGTATGGTCTCACTTATATGTGGAATAAAAAACCAACCCCCCCCAACACCCCTCAAACTCATAGATACAGAGAACAGATTGGTGGTTTCCAGATATGGGGTGGGGGTTGGGTAAAATGGGTGAAGGTGGTCAAAAGGTACAAACTTCTATTTATAAAATGAATAAGTTCTGGAGATGTTGTAGGGTAGGAGAGAGGAAAGAATGTCTTATACTCTTTTATCATACTTTATGGTGATATAATTAGTCTAATTTTGATACAATCCTGATTGATACCAACATAAAAGTAATATCATTTTAACTTCCTTAAAAAGTGTCTTTACTGGTTTTTAAAATTACAAAAGTAACTCACAGTTTAAAAAATTCCAATAATACAGAGGTAATATAACAAGGATAAATAAATAAAAGTCATTTCCCCCCCATTCCATTCCCCTAGAGGTAATCACCGTTCATTGTTTAATGTGAGATCTTTTCATGGTTTTTCTATGTATGTATATGCAAATAATATGTATACATATGTATGTGTATACAAATATATATGTGTGTATATATATTTATATACACACCCTAGGATATATGTATTTATAAATCTACTTAAAAATTTTTAAATGTTAACAAAAAGGAGATGATAAAATACGTTCTTTTTCATATATTTCATTTCTCTGAACAATGTGGTATGAACATCTTTCCATATCAGTACATATGTATCTACTTCATTCTTCTTAGGTATAAAATATGGATCTAACATAATTAATCCCCTATATATGGACAATAAGGTTATTTTTATTATTATAAACAATGCTGCACTAAAATACAAGTATCTTTATACACATTTGTGCTTGTTTCTGGAGTCAGATTTCTAGAAGTTAGATTTCTGGATTAAAGGCTATGGACTTGAATATTTCTGTTATTTATTATCAAATTGTCCTTCCAGAGTGGTTGGCTTCCACATGGTTACAAACTCTTCCTGTGAATAGGACCAGACTGCGATATGTGATTGTTTTCCACAGGCTGGGAATGTGGTGCCTCAGAATTCCTTAAGCCTTTAGTCTTACTCAGGTAAGGGGAGGCTCAGTGATGTGTGGGCAAGGGCAGAGAGGCAGGGCTCATGCAGCAGAACTCTGCTTCTTCTCTACTGTCCTGAGCAATTCTGTTTTGGCCCAAATTTGCAGATCCACTCAGCATATCAAAAACTGCAGTTGACCAGACCCACCTATCTTAACAGTTTAACACTAGTTTTATTCAGGCATACTTTTGAGGGAATTTCACCTCCCATTTCCTCCTTTGCAAGAAATAAGTTATCAGTTATTCAGTAATCCCTGAGATGAATTCTAATACACGTAATTTCCTGCATCTCCTTCTATTTCCAGGATTGTTGTCCTGCGGTCATCCTGGCTAGCCCATTTGTCTTCTTTGTCCATTGACCATCACAGCAACCTGTGTGAAAAGCTTCCTTTGTCCTATCAGCAATGTCAAGTGTTGGCATGTGTTGTCTCTCAGTTTTCCTTGCAGGCCTGTTCTTGTTCATGTGATGACTTTAATAATTTTTGTGGTATTACTTCCCCCTCACCCCCTACTTTCTCACAAGTGGGTTTGTGGCCCGCCCAGTGAGTCCTGCTCTGAAGTTTCTTTTCTACAAGCCGTGCGTCAGTCTTCTTGTTTAAATTCTTTCCTAGTTCTTTGGATGTCTTCCTGTTTCTGTCACCTGCAGTACCATAGCTAGATCTGCTATCCATCTTTAGGAATCCAGCAATAAAAACCAAAGAAACAGGCTAGTTGGACCTTCACTGCTGGGCTCAGGATTTCTACCTCTCTTTCGTAAATATAGATCAAACATGGTAGGTAGAAGTAACCATATTCTTTTTGAAGGGAATCTTTGATCTTCAAAATTGTTGTATTTTATCGCTGTATTGAGCCATTGCAGCCCACATATAGTGGGAGGAAATGTTTAAGTTTTAAGCACTTGAAAGGCTTTTCTGCCAGAGTTAGCAGCGACTTCTCAGGCAAACAACATCTGAGGAGCAGATTTGATCTTGACAACCCTCATATGATAGGGCACAGGCTTTGAAATGAGAAACCAGGAAAGACTTTAGCGAGAAGGTGTCTATTTCATGGCCTTATGGGTCTTTACCTGTCAATAGGTAATTTTTTAAAAAGCCTCCAAACAAAGGATATAGACATTTAGATCTTTCATAGGGTGGAATCAGAACTGAATCTGTGTTATCAGCCAGGCTAGTCAGACTAGGGAGAGGCCAAGGTTAGTGGCTGGTAGTATGGCTGCTACCTGTGTTATCATCATAGCCAGGGTGCATGGTATAAGTGAATCACTGACCCTGTGGTTAATGGTCTGACCAATGTCCTTAGATCAATAAGCTTCCCATCCAGTGTGCTATGGATAATGGTGTGCAGAGAATGAGTTATAAGAATGCCAAGATGTTGACCTGATAGGACCTGGAGCATCAGGAGCACCTGGGCTGCTCACCTCTGGCTTCAAGTAATTTCTCTCATTTAAGTGTATGTTACAAATAGCATAATTTTCTCTGTGTTCCCTGAAGTGGAAAGATTGGAAACATTACAATGGCCTTGGTAAACCTGTCCTTGAAGTCTAGTGGTTAATGAAAGTATGGGATTGAGGATGGATAGAAATGCAGCATAAGAAGAAAACATGAAGTAAAATGAGCCCAGAGTAGTGCACTACACTAATGTGAAAAGAGTAAGGAGAGAAAGAGGAATGCCATTGGATGGTTGGATGAGAGCAGATACAGTGATTTCTTGTTCTTGTTCTGGTAACAGAGAAAAAGAAAGTCCTTGAATTTTCCTTAAAGAAAAAATAACTCCTAGACTCTGAATGGCATTTGTGTTTGCATCCATTCCGCTAGACTGTGGACTTCTTGAGAACAGGTTCTGTGTTTTAAGTCTTTTTATCCCAAACACCTAACACAATGCCTAATAAATAAATATTTGTTGAGACTCCAGGAAGGCTCATGCCAAGGAGTACTTCCCAGAACTTCTGCTGCCAGTGTCCTTGTCCTCAGAGTGAGACACAGCCACCCCCCACCTCTGCAGGAGACCCTCCAACACTAGTAGACATTTTACAGGTCCTGGAACACAGGATTGCAGCACTTGAAGGTTCTGATCTTCTCATCCTACCAGAGGAGAGACCAAGGCACAGCAGGGACGGAGGCATGGTACAAGGGACCTTATAAAAATGATGCCCAATATTGAGAGGGCAGACAGCAGAAGCAAGAAGAACTACAGTCCTGCAGCCTGTGGAACAAAAACCACATTCATAGAAAGATAGACAAGATGAAAAGGCAGAGGGCTATGTACCAGATGAAGGAACAAGATAAAACCACAGAAAAACAACTAAATGAAGTGGAGATAGGCAAACTTCCAGAAAAACATTCAGAATAATGATAGTGAAGATGATCCGGGACCTCGGAAAAAGAATGGAGGCAAAGATCGAGAAGATGGAAGAAATGTTTAACAAGACCTATAAGAATTAAAGGACAAACACCTATAAGAATTAAAGAACAAACAGAGATGAATGATACAATAACTGAAATGAAAAATACACTAGAAGGAATCAATAGCAAAATATCTGAGGCAGAAGAATGGATAAGTGACCTAGAAGACAGAATGGTGGAATTCACTGCTGTGGAACAGAATAAAGAAAAAAGAATGAAAAGAAATGAAGACAGCCTAAGAGACCTCTGGGACAACATTAACACAACAAATTTCACATTATAGGGGTCCCAGAAGGAGAAGAGAGAGAGAAAGGACCCGAGAAAATATTTGAAGAGATTACAGTTGAAACTTCCCTAACATGGGAAAGGAAATAGCCACCCAAGTCCAGGAAGCGCAGCGAGTCCCATACAGGATAAACCCAAGGAGAAACACACCGAGACACATAGTAATCAAATTGGCAAAAATTAAAGACAAAGAAAAATTATTGAAAGCAGCAAGGGAAAAACGACAAATAACATACAAGTGAACTCCCATAAGGTTAACAGCTGATTTCTCAGCCGAAATTCTCAAGCCAGAAGGGGGTGGTATGATATACTTAAAGTGATGAAAGAGAAAAACCTACAACCAAGATTATTCTACCCGGCAAGGATCTCATTCAGATTCGATGGAGAAATCAAAAGCTTTACAGACAAGCAAAAGCTAAGAGAATTCAGCACCACCAAACCAGCTCTACAACAAATGCTAAAGGAACTTCTCTAAGTGGGAAACAAAAGAAAAGGAAAGGACCTACAAAAACAAACCCAAAACAATTAAGAAAATGGTCATAGGAACATACATATCGATAATTACCTTAAATATGAATGGATTAAATGCTCCAACCAAAAGACACAGGCTTGCTGAATGGATACAAAAACAAGGCCCATATATATGCTGTCTACAAGGGACTGACTTCAGACCTAGGGATACATACAGACTGAAAGTGAGGGGATGGAAAAAGATATTCCATGCAAATGGAAATCAAAAGGAAGCTGGAGTAGCAATACTCATATCAGATAAAATAGACATTAAAATAAAGAATGTTACTAGAGACAAAGAAGGACACTACATAATGATCAAGGGATCAATCCAAGAAGATATAACGATTATAAATATATATGCACCCCACACAGGAGCACTTCAATACATAAGGCAACTGCTAACAGCTATAAAAGAGGAACTTGACAGTGACACAATAATAGTGGGGGACTTTAACACCTCACTTACACCAATGGACAGATCATCCAAACAGAAAATTAATAAGGAAACAGAAGCTTTAAATGACACAGTAGATCAGATAGATGTAATTGATATTTATAGGACATTCCATCCAAAAACAGCAGATTACACTTTCTTCCCAAGTGCGCATGGAACATTCTCCAGGATAGATCACATCTTGGGTCGTAAATCAAGCCTCAGTAAATTTAAGAACATTGAAATCACATCAAGCATCTTTTCTGACCACAATGCTATGAGATTAGAAATGAATTACAGGGAAAAAAACAAAAAACACAAACACATGGAGGCTAAACAATACATTACTAAATAACCAAGCGATCACTGGAGAAATCAAAGAGGAAATCAAAAAATACCTAGAGACAAATGACAATGAAAACACGACAATCCAAAACCTTTGGGATGCAGCAAAAGCAGTTCTAAGAGGGAAGTTTATAGCTATACAAGCCTACCTCAAGAAACAAGAAAAATCTCAAATAAACAATCTAACCTTACACCTAAAGGAACTAGAGAAAGAAGAACAAACAAAACCCAAAGTTAGCAGAAGGAACGAAATCATAAAGATCAGAGATGAAATAGAAACAAAGAAAACACTAGCAAAGATCAATAAAACTAAAAGCTGGTTCTTTGACAAGATAAACAAAATTGATAAACCATTAGCCAGACTCATCAAGAAAAAGAGGGAGAGGACTCAAATCAATAAAATTAGAAATGAAAAAAGAGAAGTTACAACAGACACCGCAGAAATACAAAGCATCCTAAGAGACTACTACAAGCAACTCTTTGCCTATAAAATGGACAACCTGGAAGAAATGGACAAATTCTTAGAAAGATATAAACTTCCAAGCCTGAACCAGAAAGAAATAGAAAATATGAACAGACCAATCACAAGCAATGAGATTGAAACTGTGATTAAAAATCTTCCAACAAAAAAAAGTCCAGGACCAGATGGCTTCACAGGTAAATTCTATCAAACATTTAGAGAAGAGCTAACACCCATCCTTCTCAAACTGTTCCAAAAAAATTGTGGAGGGAGGAACACTCCCAAACTCATTCTGTGAGGCCACCATCATCACCCTGATACCAAAACCAGAAAAAGATACTACAAAAAAAAAAATTACAGACCAATATCACTGATGAATATAGATGCAATAATCCTCAACAAAATACTAGCAAACAGAATCCAACAACACATTAAAAGGATCATACACCATGACCAAGTGGGATTTATCCCAGGGATGCAAGGGATCTTCAATATACGCAAATCAGTCAATGTGATACACCATATTAAAAAACTGAAGAATAAAGACCATATGATCATCTCGATAGATGCAGAAAAAGCTTTTTACAAAATTCAATACCCATTTATGATAAAAACTCTCCAGAAAGTGGGCATAGTGGGAAACTACCTCAGCATAATAAAGGCCATATAGGACCAACCCACAGTAAACATCATTCTCAATGGTGAAAAACTGAAAGCATTTCCCCTAAGATCAGGAACAAGACAAGGATGTCCACTCTCACCACTGTTATTCAACGTAGCTTTGGAATTCCTAGCCACGGCAATCAGAGAAGAAAAAGAAATAAAAGGAATACAAATTGGAAAGGAAGAAGTAAAACTGTCACTGTTTGCAGATGACATGATACTATACACAGAGAATCCTAAAGATGCCACCAGAAAACTACTAGAGCTAATCAATGAATTTGGTAACGTTGCAGGATACAAAATTAATGCACAGACATCTGTTGCATTCATATACGCTAATGATGAAAAATCTGAAAGAGAAATTAAGGAAACACTCCCATTTACCATTGCAACAAAAAGAATAAAATACCTAGGAATAAACCTACCTAGGGACACAAAAGATCTGTATGCAGAAACGTATAAGACACTGATGAAAGAAATTAAAGATGATACCAACAGATGGTGAGATATACCATCTTCTTGGATTGGAAGAATCAATATTTTGAAAATGACTATGCTACCCAAATCAATCTACAGATTCAATGCAATCCCAATCAAATTGCCAATGGCATTTTTTATAGAACTAGAACAAAAAAATCTTAAAATTTGTATAGAGACAAAAAAGACCCCGAACAGCCAAAGCAGTCTTGAGGGAAAAAAACAGAGCTGGAGGAATCAGACTCCCTGACTTCAGACTATACTACAAAGCTACAGTAATCAAGACAATATGGTACTGGCACAAAAACAGAAACATAGATGAATGGAACAAGATAGAAAGCCCAGAGATAAACCCACGCACCTATGGTCAACTAATCTATGACAAAGGAGGCAAGGATATACAATGGAGAAAAGACAGTCTCTTCAATAAGTGTTGTGGGGAAAATTGTACAGCTACATGTAAAAGAATGAAATTAGAACACTCCCTAACACCATACACAAAAAATAAACTCAAAGTGGATGAGAGACCTAAATGTAAGACCGGGCACTATAGAACTCTCAGAGGAAAACATAGGAAGAACACTCTTTGACATAAATCACAGCAAGATCTTTTTTGATCCACCTCCTAGAGTAATGGAAATAAAAAATAAATAAATGGGACCTAATGAAACTTCAAAGCTTTTGCACAGCAAAGGAAACCATAAACAAGACAAAAAGACAACCATCAAAATGGGAGAAAATATTTGCAAATGAATCAGCGGACAAAGGATTAATCTCCAATATATATAAACAGCTCATGCAGCTCAATATTAAAAGAACAAACAACCCAATCCAAAAATGGACAGAAGACCTAAATAGATATTTCTCCAAAGAAGACATACAGATGGCCAAGAAGCACATGAAAAGCTGCTCAACATCACTAATTATTAGAGAAATGCAAATCAAAACTACAATGAGGTATCACCTCACACCAGTTAGAATGGGCATCATCAGAAAATCTACAGGCAACAAAAGCTGGAGAGGGTGTAGAGAAAAGGGATCCCTCTTGCACCGTTGGTGGGAATGTAAAATTGATGCAGCCACTATGGAGAACAGTATGGAGGTTCCTTAAAAAACTAAAAATAGAACTACCATATGAGCCAGCAGTCCCACTACTGGGCACATACCCAGAGAAAACCATAATTCAAAAAGACACATGCACCCCAATGTTCATTGCAGCACTATTTACAATAGCCAGGTCATGGAAGCAACCTAAATGCCCATTGAGAGACGAATGGATAAAGAAGATGTGGTACATATATACAATGGAATATTACTCAGCCAAAAAAGGAATGAAACTGGGTCATTTGTAGAGACGTGGATGGATCTAGAGACTGTCATACAGAGTGAAGTAAGTCAGAAAGAGAAAAACAAATATCGTATATTAACACATATATTTGGAACCTAGAAAATGGTACAGATGAACCAGTTTGCAGAGCAGAAGTTGAGACACAGATGTAGAGAACAAACGTATGGACACCAAGGGGGGAAGGCAGCGGGGGGTTGGGGGGGTGTTGTGATGAATTGGGAGATTGGGATTGACATGTATACACTGATGTGTATAAGATGGATGACTAATAAGAACCTACCGTATAAAAAAATAAATTAAATTCAAGAAAAATTTGGTCTAAATGATCAGGCACTAACTAATTGTAAAAGAAGAAATTAATTTAACTCAACAAACGTTTGGAGCCACTTATTATTACATACTAGGCTCTGGGCAATCAGATGAGTTAGAAATGCCATAGTCTTTAAGGAGTTCAGTTTAGAAGAGGAGACAGACATATACTACATTGTTACAGGTGGCTTACAGAGACTAAAAAAGAGAAAATTAAATACCAAAAAGGCAATGATCAATTTTATCCTGGGGAGTGGTTAGGAAACCAGAGGTGTTGCTTTAATTGGGCTTATTTTTAAAAATTCATTGAAATATAATATATACATAGTATACATGTATATAAATGTACAGCTTAATGAGTTTTGGCAAATTGAACACACCATGTAATCCAGTATCCCAGAAACATCCCTCATTTTCCCTCCTAGCCACTAACCCCTCAAATTAACACCTATTTGACTTCAAACAGCTTAGAGTATTTATGCCTACAACTAGTGCTTTAAATAACAGGAATCATACATGTGCTCTTTTGTGTGTCTGGTTTCTTTAACCGAATATTATATCTGTGAGATTCATCTGTATTTTGGGGTATAGGTGAGGATCATTCAGTCTCCTTGTTGTATAATATCCCATGATGAATATTAATTATTTATCAATATATTCAACCTTAGTAGATCCTTCAAACAGTTTTCCAAAGTGGTTGTACTAATTTATACTCCCAACAGTAGATGAGAGTTTTGGTTGCTCTACTTCCTTGCAAACACTTGATATTTTTTGTCTTTTCATTTCAGCCATTCTGGTGGCCAATCATGTGGTAGTTTAGCAGATTTTGAAAGATGTACTGTGTGTCATCAGGCAAATTGGCTGGTGGAGGGGGGGGCCCTGGGGAGGATCAGAAAGGGTGCTCAAAAAAGGAGGACCAGTGGGAGTCCTCAGATGTGAATTCTGTGAGCCTGGTGAGTTGCAGGTAAATCATATACACAAAAAAATATGTCTCCAAAGTATTGTTTGTAGTAGAAATTTGTAGTAAAGTTTGGAGTTAAAATGGACTTTATATCAATACAATTTGCCATCAGCTGATGAGTCAAGCACAGTTATAAGCTTGCAACCCTGAAAGGAATAAACAAATGGCATCTCAAATCAGACACTCTGTGACATTAGTGGCTTGTATATAAGTACAGGTTAAAAAAATTATGAAAATAATAATAAAGTGATGCTCCAATAGGTACTCACCTACAGGATGTCTTTGCCTAGGGAAATAAGGAATGCATGTCCTACACAGTACCTCCAGAGTGCTCCTGGCATCTACCACACTGCTTGGTAATGTGGCTGTGTTTTCCAGTTGCCAATCACGTGAATAATTGTTTCTATCATCTTTAGTAACAGAACACCCAGTTTTATTTTGGGGGGAGGTGTTGTCAATATGCCTGGTTAAAGACTATATTTCCCAGTTTCCTTGCAACTAAGTTCTGGCCTAATGAAATTTAAGTGTAAATATTGTATGCCACTGGGGGGGCACTATCCTTGCCAGGGAGAATATATACCCTTCTTTGCCCACCCTTTTTCCTTTTGGCTTGCATAGGGATGTGATAACAGGAGCTTGAGCAGCCATTTTGGACCAAAAAGTGGAAGCCACATGCTGAGGATGGCAAAATGAACCCAAATGCCTTACTTGATAAAGCCACCATACCAGCTCTGGACTGCCTACCTCTGGATTTCTTTTTCTACGAGAGAGAAGTAAACCTCCATCTTGTTAAAGCAGTGTTATTTTGTTCCCTCTCTCTCTTTCTCTCTCCCCTTTTCTCTCCCTCTCTTTGGTTATATGTAGCCCAGTATAGTATTAACTAATAACTGTGTATTAGGAAGAGGAAAGCTCTGCTGGGAAACCAGTGTTTCCAAGTAAAAAAGAAAGGACATGAGCTTTTAAGTAAATGCACTGCCTGTAGTTCTCTATAATACTATAGGTGTGGGGTTTGTGTGGGATCTGATACACTGCAAATAAGCCCTTGTAGAATTGAATTGAATTGTTGCCCAAACCAATATAAAATGATCATTTTATTAGTTTCCTATTGCTGCTGTAACAAATTACTACAAATTTAGTGGCTTAAAACAACTTTATTTTCTTACGGGCATAAGTCTAAAATCAGTTTGGGCTAAAATCAAGGTGTTAGCAGGCTTGTGTTTCTTCTGGAAGCTCTAGGGGAGAATGTATATCCTTGTCCTTTTATAGGTTCAAGAAGCTGCCTACATTCTTTGGCTCATGGCCACACATCACTCCAACCTTGGCTTCGATCATCACACAGCCATCTGCCTCCCTTTTATAAAGACCCTTGTGATTATGTTGAGCCCACCTGGATAATCCAGGGTAATCTTCTCATTTCAAGTTCCTTAACTTAATCACCTGTTAAGTAACATATTCACAGGTTCTAGGGATTAGGACATGCCCATCTTTTGGGGGGCCGTTATTCGGCCTACCATAGTCATGTTATAGCCTCACCTTATCTATAGTGTGAGTTCTTCTCATTTATAGGGGTCAGGTGCTGGGAGGAATGGTGTGATGGAAGGAATATGGTTTGGAGTTAGCACACCTAAGAGTCCCAGAGCTGCTTCTAAGTAGCTGTGAAGCCTTGGACAAGTCATTTAAACTCTCTTGGCTTTCATTTTTTAGTGAAATGAGGGTATTGGACTGGATCAGGGAGGCAAATACCTGGTAGGCATACTGTCAACCCTTCCTCCTATACCTATAACAGAGATAACTACTTTTTCAAGGCCCTTTCTCTTGTGAGCTTGTTCCCAGCCTTCTAAACAGCTACTGCCAGGTGGCCAAAACTGAGAAAAAATGTATTTTCTCTCCCTGAACAAGATCATCTCTAAGGCCTGTGACCTAAACTGTTAAAACACATACACAGCTAAAACTTAAGTAGCCTCATCATGGATCATTGAGTGCTCAAATTCCACTGATTCCCTTTCTTTGCTAAATATTTTCTCCCCCAGATTTTCCCTAGATCAATTAACTTGGCTAATCAGTATTTCTTATCTCCCTATTTTTCCTCTGAAGAGAGCAGTTAGGAACCAAAAGAGAAATAAAGGTTTGAAAGGTCTCCTACCTGTCTTATCAATCAGGTATAAATGCGAGTTGCCCGTACAGAAACCCTGCCCTGCCATCACACCTAAGACCCCATGTGCTACCAGACTGTGCTTTAGCTTGAACTTGTAATTTATACTTACACTTCCACTTACACCTGTACCTATACCTACATTTACACTTATACGTAAAAGCTCATGTCATTTCTTGATGGAGCTTTTCTCTCTCTTATATACAGAGGACACAACAACAAATTATACTTTTACTGCCAGACCCCAAAGCTAGAAAGAACTCATTCAAAAAGCAGTTTTGACCAGACATGACCAGGCATGTGAAGCGTCTCACTGAGGGTAGGTGCAAAACATTAAAGTCATATAGCTTAGATCATGGAAAAAACTGCGAGACAGGATGTAAACTCACTTCTGTTGGAAGGAGTGTAATGTATAAAAAGAAAAGCAACACACAGCTAGAGTTAAGTTGCTCACAAGGAGCAAAGTCAGGTCCCAGACAAACCTCAGAAGTGTCAAATGATCAAACTGTCTATAATATGTGGTTTCTGTCATACATTATGAAAAATGAAAGGGTAATTTTCTGTTAAGACGATTGTCTCTTATCAGATTCTGCGCAGACTTACTGAAGCCTGACTCTTTCAACTCTTTTTAGTTTGTAAGGTTTTCCAAAGAAAAGACAGTCTTTCTGTTTATTCTAAAAGCCCTCCTCATCAAAGTAGAAACTTAGATTGCTTCATTTTGTAACCACGGATCAGAGAAGATGCCTCTTCTGAGATGTGAGTTCTGCACTGGAAATTCTTGGTAGAGGTGCAGAGGTGTGCTGCTTTGGAGTGGGCTGCCTTCCCTGAAAGCTAAAGCATCCCTCTCCATAATTAGGTATTTGCCATCCCATAAGCTTGTTTTATTATCCTTACAAAACTTATTGGTATCTGAAATTATTTTGTTTACCTTGGGAGTGGCAACCCATGTGTGATGAGTGGGAGTGCTGATCTAAGTTGCAGGCTTGTTTTCTTTGGCCAGCATAGTGATATATATCAATTTTGAATCTGAAAGTCTTTAGGCATGCAGAACTCTTCAGCTCAATATAATAATCACCACTCCCTATAGTCTCAAACATAGCTTCTTCACATATTTTAGTTCTCTACCTGGTACAGTGAGGCATTGGAATGTGGGAACTGTGGCTTCCATATAGCAGGTCTGCTGAGAGACCTATAATATCATGGAGTGGGAACCTCGTCTGTACCCGTGTGTATAATGGTAAGCATTCACTGGGGTACAAACTGAGAGGTTTTATTTCTGGCTCCTTCTAATTTGTTGTGGGTCAAAGAGAGGACATTTTACCCTTTTCACTATTTTCGCTTTCTCATCTGTAGGAAGGTTAGTCGTGCAACAGGAATTGAAAGGAAAATGGGTAGAGGCCCTGTTAAGACTTTTTTTTTTTTCCGAGAATCAGTACGCTTCAGATGATGAGGAATGCCTTCTAGGCAGGCTTTTTCAGAGAACTGAACTGCCTCCTTAGATGGGGAACAAAAGTTTACAAGTCTTATTCTTGTAATACCCATCTCTGTGAGAGATGAGGTAAAGAAGAGCCAGGCAGCATGGTAGGAAGAATAATGCTCCCCCCCGCTTCCAAAGATGGCCACGTCCTAATCCCTAAAACCTGAGAATTTGTTACCTTACGTGGCAATAGGAACTTTGCAGATGTGATTAAGTTAGGGTCTTTGACATAGGGGAGATTATCCTGCATTATCCATCCAAGAGGGCCCAATATAGTCACAAGGCTTGTTATAAGGAAAAGGGGGAGGTAGGAGAGTCAGAGTCAGAAAAGGCTATGTGATGATAAAAGCAGAGGTCACAGTAATGCCATTGCTGAAACAGGGCCATGAGCCAAGGAAGGTGGGAGGCTGTTAGAAGTTGGAAAAGGCAAGGAACATGCTCTCCTCTAGAGCAACTGGAAGGAATGCAACCCTCTCTCCCCCTGAATTTTTGCCCAGTGAGACCCATGTCACCCTTCTGACCTTCAGAACTGTAAGACAATAAATTCATGCTGCTCTAAGAAACTAAGTTTGTGGTAATTTTTTATAGCAGCTTAGGAAATGAATACAGTGAATCAATATTTATTGAGCATCTATTGTGAGCCAGGAACTGTGCTATGTTCTCAAAATAAAAGATAGACATGGTCCTTAAACATACTTTATTAGGGAAGGAAAACATTAAACAAATGCTTATAAATAATAGTTGAACAATTAGAAGTGTGAGAAATGCTGCAACAGAGAAATTCAGTGCTATGAGACCATAAAACAAAGACAAACATGACCTTGACTGGGGTGAGTCAAAAGGGATACTTAGGCTGAGATTCAAATGCTGAATAGCAATTAGCTATGAGAAGAGATGAAGCAAGAGTCCAGGCAGAGGGGCCAGAATGGTGAAGGCCCAGAGTGTACATGGTGTGTTCAAGGAGAAGGAAAACCCAGTGTAACTGGTATGCTCAGGATGTGGGGAAGAGAGGTAGGAGATGAAGCTGGGAAGGTAGGCAGGTCCAGATAACACAGGGCTTTGATGAGCACATTAAGCTCATGTTGAGATTTTGGACTTTGTTTTTCAAAACCATAGGAAGCGCCTAGATTGTGTGTTTTTCCAATGGGCTAACTGGACATCAGAACTGGATTTTCTAGGTTGACACATTTAATTGCCAGCGTGAGACCCTCCAGCATATTTTTTCTCTGTTGTGTCTACCAGGGTGGCTGCAAGTGTTAAATGTTGCAGCTAGAGGATAGTGAAGGCATCAAGAATCTGAATTGCTGAGGTGCTGGATGGAGGAGTTTCTTCGAAGTCCCCTGGATCTGCAGCAAACTTTGAGTTAGAAATGAGCCTCTGTTGTGTTAAGCTCTTGATGTTTTGGTGTTGTTACTGCACAGCCTAGTGTTTCTTGATTAATTCAGTCATTTAACACAGTGACTCCTTGATCATCAGAGTGAACCTGGGGAACAGGTGAAACAGAGACTTCTGGATACTCACCCACCCTGTTCTGATGTAGGCCTTAGATAGAGCCAGGAAATTTATTGGTATGTTTCATAGTAGAAACTACTGATTCTGCTAGTCTGTCTTTAGCTAGGATGACCAGAACTGGGCATGTGGGTTGAATTGTGCTGACCTGCCTTGTGGGCGGCAAACATTATTCAAAATAAGAAAGAAAACATTTTAATGTCAGTTGTTATCTTGGGGATCCTGGGACATCTTTTGAGATAACAGTATATTTAGGAATATCAGAGAAACCAGATATATTAGTTTGCTACAGCTGCTGTAACAAAGTACCACAGACTGGGTGGCTTACACAACAGAATTTTATTTTCTCATTGTTCTGGAGGCCGGTTGTCTGAGATCAAGGTGTTAATTTCCTCTAGACCTCTCCTTGGCTTATGGATGGCATTTTCTCCTTGTGTCTTCACATGATCTTCCTGTGTGTATCTGTGTCTTAATCTCTTCTTATACAGATGACAGTCACATTGGATTAGAACCCATCCTAATAACCTCATTTTGCCTCTTTAAAGACCCTACCTTCAAATAGAGTTAAATTCCAAAGTACTGGGGGTTAGGACTTCAACATGTGAACTTGGGGAGACATAATTCAACCCCTAACACTAGACTTTAAGGAAATGCCCTTAGTTTATGCAGCCTGCAAAGAGAGTAACTTAACTCAGAGATGGAGGTATTTCTAATTAAGAGAGGAGCTACATGATTTATGTGGTGATGAGTCTGATTCACACAATTCACTTACAACTTAAGTAAACAGATGCCATTTTCTACAATAAATATATTTTGCATAGTGAATGTACTATATATGCTTCTAGGTTGAAGATTACATTCCAAGGAAAGTTTGCACAGGAACTTTGAAATTCAATGTTGAATGCATATCCCAGAAGGAGTGGAAGTCTCTTGAAAATCTTGGTAAGTATCTTGCTTTTTCTTAGCAAGTATAGCAATAGGTGTAGCTGTCTTACATTTAAATGCTTGCATGCATGCATATATTTATATTTTTAATTTAAATTTTAAGAAGAGCTTTTGCCCATTTGTCTGTTCTCATAGTTTCTTATGCTCCTGAGGATCTGGAATATAAATATTTTTCCTTGAAACTCTCACTTATCTTACTGAGGAGGGAATAACCAGTCCAGTCTTGAAAGATTTTAAGCACTATGCCCAAAGTTTACAACTGTGACCTATAGTGTCTTTCAAGTTTAACCAGGGTATCTTCAGAATATGAGAAAAGTGAGACTGGGGAAATTAGGTGACTGGTGAAGCCCACTTTGTCACCTAGAGACAGAGCCAATATTACAGGTCGTATACCTTAAGGCTTATTATAGAGCTGTTGGCTCCACATGCATCATGGCAGAAGAGATTTATGGCATGTTTACAGTATATGTATGGTACATTTATAATGTAGTTCAAAACGTTTATTTAATACCTTGAATACATTTTGGGGCTTCACTAGCTTTCCAATTAAATACCAGGTAGAGTTCTATTGTAAAACACCAAACAACCAAGCAAAAACAAATGAGGGGAGCATAGAGTATAGAGTTGGAAACATTTTTCATTGCTCACCTTTCTTCAGATCCCTACTGAGAAGAATACTTTGTCAGTTGAGATAGGCTAGGTTGTGTTACAATAAAAAACAATTCTAAATCTCAGTGGCTTGACTCAGCACAGGTTTATTTATCACTCACAAAGTGAGTGTCCAAAGTGGGTCAGCAGAGGGTTTACTCTGCTCCAAACAGATCTGGGTACCTGGGCCAATAGGGGCTCTTCCCTCTTGTAATGGCACCGTCTGGAAAACATGGCCTTTGTGGCCACCTTAACAGGGAAGAAAGTACTCAAGGGTCTCACTGGCAGTTAAACACTCTGGCCTGGAAGTGATACATGCCATTTCCCCTCACAAACCATTAGCCAGAAATGGACATATGCCCTGTCTAACAGCAAGAGGGTAGAGAACTATAATCTTCTGGATTTCAGATAGGAGAGGGGGACTGAATAGAGGTGAGCACTAGAATTCTCCACCCTAAATGCTTTTCCTCTTTGGGACCCCATTTCTTCATTTATTAATTTATTCAACCAAGATGTGCTCGATATGGAGTTATGTACATAGCTGAACAAGACAGACATTATCTCAGCCTTTTTGGAGCTTACAGTTTTGAGGCAGACAAAAAATAATGCTGTTATAAATTTTAATAAGTGCTCTGAAGAAAAGGAAAGATCAATGATAGATAATAATGGTTATTAGAAGAGACCTACACAAGTAGGTGGAAAAAAGAAAACTAAATCACTAAATGGTTTCATGAGTGAGGCCAATTAAAAAGAAAGGTGGGCTTCCCTGGTGGCTCAGTGGTTGAGAGTCCGCCTGCCGATGCATGGGACACAGGTTCGTGCCCCGGTCCGGGGAGATCCCACATGCCGCAGAGCGGCTACGCTCGTGAGCCATGGCCGCTGAGCCTGCGTGTCTGGAGCCTGTGCTCTGCAACGGGAGGGGCCACAACAGTGAGAGGCCCGCGTACCGAAAAAAAAAAAAAAAGAAAAAAAGAAAGGCAACTACAGTTGACTTAAATAGCATGGGTTTGAACTGTGAGGGTCCACTTACATGTGGATGTTTTTCAATAATATGTGCTATAGTATGACATTATCTGCAGTTGGCTGAATCCAAGTCTGCAGAACCAGGGATATAGAGGGCTGACTGTAAAGTTATAGTCACGGATTTCGACTGTGTGAGGGGTGGACACCCCTAACCCCCATGTTGTTCAAGAGTCAACTGTATATGCAGGTGATTTTCAGATTCTCTCCTTAGTTAGTAAATCACCGTAAACATTAGAATTATTCGTGGTTTGGGTTCCATCACAAGCGGATCCTGAGATAGAGATTTAAGTATAAGTATGCAGTTTATTTTGGTAGGAGAGGTGAAAGGAAGCATTGATAGAGGAGTGAGGAAGCAAGAAGGAAGGGACGGCAGCTTATGAAGGGGGCATTATAAAGCCAGCTACCACTGTAGGTGACTGTAGCTTAATTTCACTGGGGAAACTCTGAGTGTCAGTGTAAAACACATGTTAATATACCATTTCCTGTTAGTCACTGGTTGAGGGCTGCTCTCTTGGGATGTAATGCCAGTGTGTACTGCACATTATGATTTCTCTGGAGTTTTCTTTAGATGGAGCATCTCAATGCTACCATTTGTCACTCCTTCATTCATAAAAGTTTTATAGGGTCTGTAGTGATGTCTTCTCTTTCATTCCTAATTTTAGTAATTTGTGTCTTCTCCATTTTTTTTTCTTTTTAGTCTACTTCTAAGTTCTAAAAATTGTTGATCTTTTCAAATAAGACACTATTGCTCTATTGATTTTCTCTATTATTTCTTTTTAAAATTTTATTGATTTCCACTGTGACCTGTATTATTTCTTTCCTTCTATTTACTTTGTATTAATTTGTTCTTTTTTCTCTAACATAAGCATTTAAAGGTATAGATTTTCCTTTAAGCACTGCTTTAGATGTATCCTGTAAATATTTATTTATTTATTTATTTATGACTGTGTTGGGTCTTTGTTGCTGCATGCAGGCTTTCTCTAGTTGTGGCGAGCAGGGGCTTCTCTTTGTTGCACTGCGTGGGTGTCTCATTACGGTGGCTTCTCTTGTTGCAGAGCACGAGATCTAGGAGCATGGGCTTCAGTAGTTGTGGCACGTGGGCTCAGTAGTTGTGGCTCTTGGGCTCTAGAGCACAGGCTCAGTAGCTGTGGTGCACAGGCTTAGTTGCTCCGCGGCATGTGGGATCTTCCCGGACAAGGGATCAAACCCGTGTCCCCTGCACTGACAGGCAATTCTTAAACACTGTGCCACCAGGGAAGTCCCTATCCTGTAAATTTTGATATGTTGTATTTTATTGTCACACAGGTTAATTAGAAATACATTTTTAAATTTCCAAATATTTGGGCGTGTTCTTTCTATTATTGATTTCTAATTAATTTCATTGCTGTTGAAGAAGATATCTGGTATTATTTCAATCTTTTAAAATTTATTGAGACTTGTTTTATGGCTTAGCCTATGGGCTATCCTGGAAAATGAGCCATGTGCACTTAAAAAAATGCACATTCCACTCTTTTGGGTGGGGTATTCTATATAGGTCAGTTTGGTTAAGTTAGCTGGTAATGTTGTTCAAATATTCTTTATCCTTAGTGATTTTTCTGTCTGGTTGTTCTATTAATTAGTGAGAAAAGAGTATTGCGATTCTAATTATAATTGTTGAAAAGTCTATTTCTCCTTTCTATTTTGTCAGTTTTTGCTTAACATATTTTGGGGCTCTCTTGTTAGATACATAAATATTTTTACTTTTATATCTCCCTGCTTTATTGACTCTTTTATCATTGTGAAATGCTCCTCTTGTTCACAATATTTATAGCCTGATGTCATGTTGTCTGATAATAATTTAGCCATTCCAGCTCTTTTATGGTTACTGTTTTCATAGTGTATCTTTTTCATCAGTTTACTTTACTTCTATTTATGTTTAAAGTGTGTTTCTTGTTGATTGGACATAGTTTGATGTTGCTTTTTATTTCAGTTTGACAGTCTCTGCCTTTTGATTAGAATAGTTAGTCAATTTACATGTAATGTTATTATTGATATGGTTGGATTTATGTCTGATGTGTTGCTTTTTGTTTTCCATTTTCATATCTTTTTTTGGGTCCTATATTCCTGTTTTACTGCCTTCGTTTGTGCTAGTGTACTTTTTAAATTCCTTTGTTGATTTTTTTAAAGCTGTTTTGAACTATTTCCCTAGTGGTCACCATAGAGATTATAATATGCATATTTAAGTTTTCACAATCTACTTCAAGTTAGCACTGACTTAAATCTCATAAATTATAGCAACTTTGTTCCATTATAGCTCCATTCCCTTCTCCCTCCTTTGTGTTATTATTGTCAAATATACTTCATCTTTTGGGTTAGATGTAAAAACCTAACAATACATCATTACAATTATTGTTTTAACCAATCTGTTTTTTAATGATTTTTTAAATTAAGAAAAATACAAGAAAAAAGAAAGAAAAAGAAAAATATATAGGCAGTCTTTTATATTTACCCACATATTTACAATATCTGGTACTTTTCCTTCCTTCCTTCATTTTCATTGCCATCTACTGTCATTTTCTTTCAGCTTGAAGGACTACTCCTATTATTTCTTGTAGGTTAGGTCTACTAACAATGAATTCTCTGTTTCTGTTTATCCATGAATGTCTTTATTTTTTGTTTATTTTTGATGAGTAGTTTGCTGGATATAAGTCTTTTATGGACAGTTTTCTTAACACTTTAAATAATTAATTCCATTGCTGGCCTCCATAATTTCTGATGAGAAATCACCCATTAACCATTTTGTTGCTGAGTTGATTTCCTCTTAATATTTTTGGGATTTTCTCTTTTTCTTCCAGAAGTCTGACTATAATAGGTCTTGGTGTGGATCTCTGTATTCATCCTACTTGTCTTTTTTTGAGCTCCTTGGACCTGTGGATTGACATTTTTCATATAATTTTGGAAGTTTTTGCTCATTTCTTCGCATATATTTTCTGCTCCTTTCTCTTTCTTTCAGACTTTTCATTATAGAAAAGTCAATCTACTTGGCCTTGTTCAACAGATCTCTGGTCTTTTTTCTCAGTTTTTTTTTTTCCCTTTCTTCTATGGATTACAAACATTTTATCAACCTATCTTCAAATTCACTGGTTCTGGGACTTCCCTGGTGGCATAGTGGTTAAGAATCTGCCTGCCAATGCAGGGGACATGGGTTTGATTCCTGGTCCGGGAAGATCCCACATACCGCAGAGCAACTAAGCCCGTGCACCACAACTACTGAGCCTGCACTCTAGAGCCTGTGAGCCACAACTACTGAGCCCTTGTGCTACAACTACTGAAGCCTGCACACCTAGAGCCCGTGCTCTGCAACAAGAGAAGCCACTACAATGAGAAGCACGCCCACCGCAACAAAGAGTATCCCTGCTCTCCACAACTGGAGAAAGCCAGTGTGCAGCAACAAAGACCCAATGCTGCCAAAAAAAAAAAAATTCACTGGTTCTTTGCCTTTTCAAATGTGATGTTAAATAAATCTGGTAAATTTTTCATTTTGGATGTTGTGCTTTTCATCTCTAAAATTATCATTTGTTTTATTTGATATTTTTACTTTCTCTATTGACATTTTGTACTTGTTGAGTAATTTTCAAAATAATTTCTTTTAATTTGCTGAATGTAGTTTTCTTTAACTCTGAACATATTTATTAGATCTGCTTTGAAATCTATATTTGGTGAATCTAACATCTGTGCCTAGTCAGAATCAGTTTCTGTTGGCTTTCTCTCTTTCTCCCTCCCTCCCTCCTCTCTCCCTCCCTCCCTCCCTTCCTCCCTTCCTTCCTTTCTATCTCTCTTTCTTTCTTTCTTCCTTCTTTATCACCTATCTATCTATCTGAGTCTGGATCACATATTTCTGTTTCTTTGCATGTCATATAATGTTTGATTAAAAGACTGGACATTCTCATACTATCAGTATATTATAGGAACCCTGGATTTTGTTTTATAACCTTTTATGTAGCCAAACAGATGCAACCCATTTCATACATGCTCTCAAGATAAACAATAACTACTCCTCAAATAAGAGCACTTGATTAGCACATATAGTTCATCCTAAATTTGCCTGGTAATTGAGGTAGCAAACATGTTTACTAATTTATCCAAAGGGAATATCCAAATATCCCTTTATCCAAAGGGAAAATAAAATAAAATAAAATTCTCATTTATTTATGACAGGAGGATGATATATCTCTTTACCAGATTACACATGACATACATCACATTTTGGTTTAATGCATATTCAACTATAAAACTGTTTTTTCCTCTTCTACTATTGTGGACAGGTTTTCCAAGTTGGCAGATTTTCTTTTTTAATTTAGTTTCCCCAAAAGTAGTTGCTGGCCATGCCAGGGAGGCGCTATACTGCATGTTTTTCTTGTTGAAACTAATAGCCTTCTCCTTATTTTTCTTTCTCTCTTTCTTGGTAGCTGTTTTAGGAGCATCAGTGCTTCTGCATCTTAGGGAGACTCTAGATTTCATCAGTTCCTTTCTCCCATATCACCTAGGTATGCTTTCACAATTGTCTGTAAAGTGCTAAGCAAACTCAACTGTAAGGTAGGAAATAAGTAACAATTAATACACAAATGGACTCTCCTTTTGATCCTTCAGTGGATATGTTTTAGATAAATCCTTTGTAAGAGTAAGCACAGAAATCAGAGGGATTTTTATTTTTTTAGCCAATATGGTTATCATGGATTGGTACTCTGGTCTAGCAATTCAGTGGGGTGTGCAGATATTTTTCCTACAATCTCATCCTTTCTGAAGACGTGTCTCCTTTTCTGATTTAAGATTTTAAGGAACTCTTGTACTGAGGGGCTTGAGTAAGTGTCCTACAACTATGTAGTGTTGGGATGAAGATGAGAGGATCATCAGTTGTGCTTTTGTTTGACCTACATACTCACAGAGAGGTGAGGGAGTTGGGAGCCATGAAGGGTGGATAAGGCCTCATCTCAGGTCCTCAAGAAGGTGAACCATACATATGCTTCCTCACTCCTGTACTCTCTTTTTCTTCTAGTACCACCCATGTTCTCTCTTCAGCCCTCTCTTTAAGCCCTCTCTACCCAAAGTCCCTGCCCTCACCCTCACTTATCACTCTTGTACTTCCTTCAGGATAGTGAAACAGTAGGCTCAGACACATTCTAGACCCAGCTCTGCCTTCCCCTGACTTCCCTGTTGGTCACAGGGAACAGGAATTCAGTTCCATCTCTCTCTGCTGGCAAAGCTAAAGCCGGTTTTTCTCCTAAAATACTTGATGACAAATGTGCTTCTCCACTGGAATAATTTAATTTTTTCCAGAAAACATTTTGGTCCGTTCTGTATGAATCATGTATATTCCTCTTATCCTTTGACCCTACTATTTACGAAAAAACAAAAACAGACCCTGGTTTTGTTATGCTGTAGGCACATTTTCCTTTGTTCTCACCTAATTTTCATTACAAAGCGTCACTGGATTAACTGAGACTGCCTCTATATAACTTTTTGGATCAAAGGGCTCCATATTCAAATAGTTTCTCTCTCTCTGACCCCCAAATTTCTCCTGTGACAGATGGGGTTGAAATTTCAGTACTTCCACCGTGTAAATATTCAGTATTGAAAAATGTACTTGCAGCTATAAGTGGCAGAAGTGTTCCAATGAGAGAGATTGCACCAACTCTTTGAAGAGCTATCTTTATTTCTGTATGTGGCTTTGCCAATGATTCAGTGGAAACATAATAGTGATTTTGATGAGTCCTAAGTGTACATTATGAGTTTGTACAAAACTTTAAAAATTATTTTTAGTTTTTGTGAGTTACCTGAATATAAAAAGTAATTTGGTATCTGCTCTCTTCCCTCCCATCTTCTCATAATACATTTGGTCTCCAGATGTTGCAGTAAGAAATATTTTCTCTGGAAAATAAAGCTATCAGTGTGCATTATAACATGGACAATACTGACGCATGTCTAAAAATTAGGCTGATACAAATTTTAAATCCCTACCATATGCTGAACTTTGGGCTAAAAGAGAAGGAAGCCAAATGATATTGTTAAAGCTCCTAGTATTCCAAGGTGTCATTGCAGATGTTTTCCCATACATTATCACATTACGTTTTTTTAAACAACATTACAAAGTAGGTTTTATTCTCTCTTGATTTGCAGTGGGAGAGAGAAAGTCAAGTTTAGAGACTTGAGATAGTTTTCTCAGGGTCCCAGATATTTAGGTGCAAAGTTGGAATTCAGGACCCTTTGACTTAGAAGCCCTTGCACTTTTCCCCATGCCATTGTGCCAACTGAAGAGTTGAAAGTCCTTCATATTCAGCTATACAATAGTACCCTCAAATGTTACTTCAGTACAAGTATAGCCTTGCTTTGTATAGTCTTATGCCTCTATGCCTTAAAATGCAGAGATCATGATTTATCTAGTTTTTTCTTACCAGCACTTAGCACAGGAAGTGAAATTTAGAAGAAGCTCAGTAAAAGGCTGTTAAAATCGACGAATGAATTAGACTTGGTCATCATAAAAAACTTTTCCAAAGAAGCTCCTCCTTTAAGAATTTCTCTTTCTCTTAAGCTTTCCATTTACTAGAACCCATGAGATCATTCAAGGGACTTTTTCTCCTTGACTACTTTAACATTCATAAAATTATCAGACATGTCATTTTACTTTTATAGTGTCTCTAACACCTGGCTCTTCCTTTTTATTTCCATTGTCACTACTTCTATTCCATCTATCTTCAGGGACTGTTTTCTCTCTCCGATTCACTCTCTCTTTTATTCTATCCATCCATCCATCCATCCATCCATCCATCCATTCTTTCATTTCTTCAACAAATATTTTGGTAGCATTTATTAAAAACACAATAAGCATTCATTAAAAACACAATACAGTGTGATAAGTGCTGTAAGAAAAGATTGTTTACAGTGCTGTGAGATCACAGAAAAGGATAACTCTTACCCAATTTGGGGAGGGAGATTCAGTGACAACTTCTTGGAGGAGTGGTTATCTGAGCTGAGCTTCAAAGAATCAGTTGAGTTAGAAAGGCAAAAAATGGAAAAAGGCAAAAGAACAACAGTGTTCCTCCTCTGTTGCATCACCATTTATTATTATTTTTTATTAAAAATTGATGTATAGTTTACCTACAAATATATCATATTAGTTTCAGGTATACAACATAGTAATTCAATATGTTTGTAGATTATGAACGATACAAATTTATAATATTATTGACTATAGTCCCTGTGCTGTATATTACATCCCTGTGACTTATTTATTTTTTAACTGGTAGTTTGTACCTCTTAACCCCTTCACCAATTTGTTCATCCCCCACCAGTCTCCCCTTTGGCAACGAGTAATTTGTTATCTGTATCTGTGAGTCTGATTCTGTTTTGTTATATTTGTTCATTTGCTTTGTTTTTTAGATTCCATATATGAATGAAAAATACAGTATTTGTCTTTCTCTGACTTATTTCACTTAACATAACACCCTCTAGGTCTATCCATGTTGTCTTAAATGGCAAGATTTCATTCTTTTTTTATGGCTGAGTAATATTCCATTGTATATATACACCACATCTTCTTTATTCACTCATCTGTTGATGGACACTTATATTGCTTCCATATCTTGACTATTGTAAATAATGCTACAATGAACATTGGGGTGCATACAAATTAGTGTTTTCATTTTCTTTGGGTGAATACCCAGGAGTGGAATTGCTGGATTGTATGGTAGTTCTATTTTTAATTTTTTGAGGAATCTCCATATTGTTTTCCACAGTAACTGCACCAATTTATATTCCCACCAACAGTGCACAAGGATTCCCTTTTCTCCACATCATTTTCAACACTTGTTATTTCTTGTCTTTTTTATGATAGCCATTCTGACAGATATGAGGTGATATTATTGTGGGTTTCCTTTGCATTTTCTAATGGTTAGTGATGTTGAAAATCTTTTCATGTGCTTGTTGGCCATCTGTATGTCTTCTTTGGAAAAGCGCCTATTCAGGTACTCTGCCCATTTTAAACTCAGGTTTTGTTTTGTTTTTGATATTGAGTTGTATGAGTTCTTTATATATTTTGGATATTAACCCCTTATTGGATATATCATTTGCATATATCTTCTCCCATTCAGTAGGTTGCCTTTTTATTTTGTTGATGGTTCTCTTCACTGCTCAGAAACTTTTTAGTTTGATGTAGTCCTATTTGTTTAATTTTGTTTTTGTTTTTCTTGCCTGAGGAGACCGATCCAAAAATATATTGCTAAGGCCCATGTCAAAGAAGGTACTGCCTATGTTTTCTTCTAGGAGCTTTATGGTTTCAGGTCTTACATTTAAGTCTTTAATCCATTTTGTTTATTTTTGTATATGGTGTGAGAAAATATTCTATTTTCATTCTTTTATATATAGCTGTCCAGTTTTCCTAGCACCAATTATTGAAGAGACTCTTTTCCCAATTGTATATTCTTGCCTCCTTTGTCATAGATTAGTTGACCATATGTGTCTGGTTTATTTCTGGAATTTCTATTCTGTTCCATTGATCCATGTGTTTGTTTTTGTGCTAGTACTATACTGTTTTGATTACTACAGCTTTGTAGTATAATTTGAAGTCAGGGAGGGTAATACCTCCTGCTTCTTCTTTCTCAAGATTGCTTTGGTTATTCAGGGTCTTTTGTGGTTCCATACGCATTTTATGATTATCTGTTCTAGTTCGTGAAAAATGCCATAGGTATTTTGATAGAGATTGCATTGAATATGTAGATTGCTTTGGTAGTATGAACATTTTAACAATATTAATTCTTCCAATCCATGAGCATGGTATATCTTTCTATTTATTTATGTTGTCTTCAATTTCTTTCATTAGTGTCTTATAGTTCATGAATAGAGGTCTTTCACCTCCTTGGTTAAATTTATTCCTAGGTATTTTATTCTTTTTAATGCGATTGTTTTCTCCTTCTGGTAGTTCATTTTTGGTGTACAGATATGCAACAGATTTCTGCATTTTAATTTTGTATCCTGCAACTTTACTGAATTCATTTATTAGTTCTAATAGTTATTTTTTTTAAGTCTTTAGCTTTTCCCATAGTATCATGTCATCTGTAAATAGTGACAGTTTTACTTCTTCCCTTCTAATTTGGATGCCTTTTATTTCTTTTTCTTCACTGATTGCTGTGGCTAGGACTTCCAATACTATGTTGAATAAAAGTGGTAAGAATGCGTATCCTTGTCATGTTCCTGATCTTAGAGAGAATGCTTTCAGATTTTCACCATTGAGTGTGATGTTAGTTTGCCATACTAACATTGAGTGTGGGTTTGCCATAAATGGCTTTTATTATGTTAAGGTATGTTCCCTCTATACCCACTCTGCTGAGAGTTTTTATCATGAATGGATGTTGAATTTTGGTCAAATGTCTTTTCTGTATCTATTAAGATGATCACGTAATTTTTTTTTTTTTTATTACGCGGGCCTCTCACTGTTGTGGCCTCTCCCGTTGCGGAGCACAGGCTCCAGACACGCAGGCTCAGTGGCCATGGCTCATGGGCCTAGCCGCTCCACAGCATGTGGGATCTTCCTGGGCTGGGGCATGAACCTGTGTCCCCTGCATCGGCAGGCAGACTCTCAACCACAGTGCCACCAGGGAAGCCCCCGATCACGTAATTTTTATTAATGTTATGTGGTGTATCATATTGATTTATGTACAAATATTCAACCACCCTTGGATCCCTGGAATAAAATCACACTCAATCCTGATGTATGATCCTTTTAATGTATTGTTGAATTTGGTTTGCTAATATTTTGCTGAGGATTTTTGCATCTAGTTTATCAGGTATATTGGCCTGTAATTATTTTGTAGTGTCTTTGGTTTTGGTATCAGGGTAATGGTGGCCTCAGAGAATGAGTTTGGAAGCATTCCCTCCTCTTTAACACTTTGGAATTGTTTGAGAAGGATAGGTATTAACTCTTCTTTAAATATTTGGTAGAATTCCTCTGTGAAACTGTCTGGTCCTGGACGTTTGTTTATTGGTAGTATTAAAAAAATTACTCATTCAATTTTATTACTAGTAATCAGCTTGTTCAGATTTCCTATTTCTTCCTGATTCAGTCTTGGAAAATGGTATGTTTCTAGGAATATATTATTTTCTCTAGGTGGTCCAATTTGTTGTTGTATAACTGTTCTTAGTATTCTCTTATGATTGTTTGTATTTCTGTGATA
This sequence comes from Leucopleurus acutus, assembly GCF_964270905.1. Classification (NCBI taxonomy): domain Eukaryota; kingdom Metazoa; phylum Chordata; class Mammalia; order Artiodactyla; family Delphinidae; genus Leucopleurus; species Leucopleurus acutus. The sequence continues at coordinate 64,049,614 of NC_139143.1, forward strand.
TTGGTTATAACTTCTCTCTTATTTCGAATTTTATCCATTTGGGCCCTCTCTCTTTTTCTCTGGTGCATCACCATTTCTTTTCCGTTGTTTCTATTTTTCTCCATAGCAGTTCTCAACATCTGGCATACTGCATATTTCTACATATTCACCTGCCATGTCTCATATCAGAATTATCCAATGACTTCCCTCCTCACCCCTAATAAAAGCCAAACTATTCACAGTGGCTGAAAAAACTACCATGAGTGGCTTCTGTCAGCCCTCCGACCTCTTTTTTTCCTGTTTATCTCCTCAGTCACCCTGCTTCAGCCACACTGGGCTCCTTGTTGCTCCTTGAAGGCACCAGGCTGCTTCCTGCGATAGGGCCTTTGCACTTGCTTTTCCCTCTGTTCCTAATGTTCTTCTCACAGATATCTGCATGGCTTATACCCTCATTTCTTTCAGGATTTATTCTTATGGTCAGATAGGTCTTCCATGACTATCCTATTTGTAATTACATCAACCCCCCTCCCCACCAGAACTCCCAATTCCCCTTTTACTGCCTAGCAAACATCACCTTTTATCATACCATGCATTTATTTATTTATTTCATTTACTCCATGAAGACATGCATTTTCATGAAAACAGGGATTTTTTTTTAACATCTTTATTGGAGTATAATTGCTTTACAATGGTGTGTTAGTTTCTGCTTTATAATAAAGTGAATCAGTTATACATATTCATATGTTCCCATATCTCTTCCCTCTTGCATCTCCCTCCCTCCCACCCTCCCTATCCCACCCCTCTAGGTGGTCACAAAGCACTGAGCTGATCTCCCTGTGCTATGCAGCTGCCCCCGACTAGCTATCTATTTTACGTTTGGTAGTGTATATATGTCCATGCCACTCTCTCACTCTGTCACAGCTTACCCTTCCCCCTCATCATATCCTCAAGTCCATTCTCTAGTAGGTCTATGTCTTTATTCCCGTCTTACCCCTAGGTTCTTCATGACCTTTTTTTTTTTTCTCTTAGATTCCATATATATGTGTTAGCATATGGTATTTATTTTTCTCTTTCTGACTTACTTCACTCTGTATGACAGACTCTAGGTCCATCCACCTCACTACAAATAACTCAATTTCATTTCTTTTTACGGCTGAGTAATATTCCATTGTATATATGTGCCACATCTTCTTTATCCATTCACCCGATGATGGACACTTAGGTTGCTTCCATCTCCTGGCTATTGTAAATAGAGCAGCTGCAATGAACATTTTGGTACATGATTCTTTTTGAATTATGGTTTTCTCAGGGTATATGCCCAGTAGTGGGATTGCTGGGCCATATGGTAGTTCTATTTTTAGTTTTTTAAGGAACCTCCATACTGTTCTCCATAGTGGCTGTATCAATGTACATTCCCACCAGCAGTGCAAGAGTGTTCCCTTTTCTCCACACCCTCTCCAGCATTTATTGTTTCTAGATTTTTTGATGATGGCCATTCTGACCGGTGTGAGAGGATATGTCATTGTAGTTTTGATTTGCATTTCTCTAATGATTAATGATGTTGAGCATTCTTTCATGTGTTTGTTGGCAATCGAAAACAGGGATATTTGACTCTCATAAAATCATTTAGAAAGTCTCAATCAATAGTGGTCAAATTAATGAATGAAAGGCTGGAAAACAGGAAATGCAAAGGCAAAGATGTAAGGAATTTTAAGAAAATGCTAAAACTCTAATTTGACCTGATTCCTCTGAGATCCCAGATTGCATATAATACAGCAGTGTGGCACCTCCTTCCTTAGACGCTTGCTGAGTACTGACTTTGCTAAAGGGAAGGAAACATTTCATTTTGCTTGGTGGTAATGACTAACTTTCCCTCTCTCCCCCAGATAATGTTGTTTTGAGCTTTCACTACCACCAAAGGATCCAGATTTCTCTTTCTTCCAGATTTCTCTCTAGGGCTTTTCCCTTTGACCAACACATGAGATTCTATTCCTACAGAGCTATGAATTTGCTGGTTACTGTTCATAGTCACATAACAGACATTAGGAGGTGGAGGAAAGGGAAGTCGGAGTTTTTGGTTAATGGCCTCTGTTGCCTTGGTGTGTAGGAGGCAGATCATCTGCTGTGAAAGGATGAAAGTGGGGTAGAGGTGATGAAATATTAACCGTCACTGATGAGATTGGAAAAGGTGGCTGATGAGAGAAAACAGAGTGGTTGAGCAGAACGAAGTGTTTGGGAAATGCATAGTATGTAAGATGTTTGATGTTGGTTTTTATATAATGCATCATTTGTGCTGTTGTTTTGTTAGGAAGATCAATGAATTGAACCCCATTTCCTAATGTTAGGAAACTGTCAAGCAAGAAGTAACAATGTATTGTGATTTGCCTGTAAGGATCCTTGCTGTTCTCAAATTATAGGAGCTGCTAAATGTGGGATAATCTCATAAGACCAGGTAATCATTAGTACTTATGAAATGACCAGACATCCAGTAAGTATATGAGGAAGGGGCGTAGGGACCCTGGGCCTTCCGGAAGGCAGGCCTTGGGGTTACTTCCTAGTGCTAGAGAAAGTAACACTGAGACTGTGATTTACCAAGGGTTCCTTGTAGGAGCTGTGCCTGTTACCAGGCAAAGCCTCTGGAAGGAACATCCACACTCACAGCATCACACAGGTCCCTTCCCTCTGGAGGTAGGATAGACTGTTGGAGATCAAATGTCCTGGTTCCTACCTTCATCAGACTCCCGTAAATGTCAACAGTGAGAGCTGCTTTTCAGAACAGAAATGTGGATTAGCAGAATGTCCATGGGTGTGCTGTGATCATACTCTAGATAAGCAGAATAGGGATAGAAGTAAGCAGGGCAGGGGAGGAGCAGGAATTTTAGGGGTAAGCCTAGAGCCACTAAGACTTCCAGAAGGGATGAGGAGACATCTACAAGATCTAGGACCTGGGGTCCAGGACAGGAAATTGGGGGCAGGGAATGGTTATGGCAAATCTACAATGGAATATGAAAAAAATTTATGCCACAAGGGACAAATTTGAGCCCATACCAAAAGAGAAGGAAGGAAAATAACATTTATAGGGTACTTATTATACACCTGGAATTTGTCCAGTACTTGTCACGTAACACTAACTATTTATATCTCATAACAGTTCTGTAAAATTACTGTAATGCCTTGATTCTGCAAATGACAAAACTGAGACCTAGAAAAGCAATGTAAGTTGTTCAGGGGTATGTGCTAACAAGCAGCCAAGTTGAGATTAATCCTCAGTCTCCTGACTCCACATTCAGAGCTCTCATTAGCTCATCCCACTTGGGCAGGAGATTGTAGCAGCCGGGCCACTGGGTGACAAGATTTTAGTCATATTCTGGCAAGGGGCCTATGCTATACACACTTGTTAAATGTCTATTGATGAATAGATACAAAGCTTACTGCTTGTTTTTCGGTTTCTGGATCCTACTCATTGCTTGGAGTCTCCTTGTGTCTTCTTTCATAGCACATTGGCCCATGGTTGATCTTCCCCAGTGCTGTGGGCCCTATTTGCCACATATGGCTAAGAAGGAAGGGTCTTTCTCCTGTTTTTCAGGTTGTGCAGTACTAACAGACGTAATATCTCTTTGCTAGCAAAGCTGGGGGGATGGAGAAGGAAGAGGGAAGATGAAGAGGGAAGAGAAAGAATGTCTATCTGTTTCATCTCTTTCCCCACTCCCCACTCAATAGCTGTCTTTGCCACTCTCAGGCCAGGCTGAAATGAAAGCTTTCTCCTGTGTCTGCTTTCTCATTTGTTATCTGAAGAATATAGATTTCTTGAACTCTGCCCCATATCTCACCCCATTTTCCCGGAGATCTTCTGAGGGCTAGAGGCCTCTGAAAACAAACTTCCTCCCTCATTAAATTGTCTAACCTGTTTTTGAAGGGTCAATCTCACCATTTCAAATGGGATACACCCTTAGTGTAGCTTAGTGCGGCATATTGTTTCTGCTCTGCCCTTTTCCTTCCCTACTGTATTAAGCAGGGTACTCTGAAGAAAGAGAAACAACATGATATATATATCATGTTGGTTTATATATATAAATAAATAAGTAAGTAAGTAAATAAATAAATAAATATATATATATATAAATATTTTAATAAGGATTGGCTCACATGATTTTGGAGACTGAGAAGTCCCAAGATCCACAGTTGGCAAGCTAGAGAGTGAGAAGAACCAATGGGGTAGTTTCAGTCCAAAGGCCGACAGGCTTGGGACCCAGGAAGAGCAGATGTTTCAGTTTGAATATGAAGGGAAGAAAACCTATGTCCCAACTCAAAGGTGGTCAGGCAGAGGGAATTCCTCTTATTCATGGGAGGGTTAGCCTTTTTGTTGTATTCAGGTCTTCAACTGATTGAATGGGGTCCATGCAGATTGTGGAGGGCAATCTGCTTTACTCAGTCTACCAATTCAAATGTTTATCTCATCCAAAACACACCCTCATGGAAACACCCAAAGTAGTGTTTGATCAACATGGCCCAGTCAAGTTGACATATAAAATTATCCATCACACCTACTCTTGCTATCCTACTTTGTTACCCTTTGTGTCCTGAAGACCTTTCTATTCCTTCTGATCCATGTCCATATCCTACTTACTCCATGATATCACATGTAGATTTGAAAGGACAAAATTGTCTGTGATTCTTCCCTGGATATTTGTATCATCTCATCTACTAGATTCTATACTTCTAGATGGTGACAGCAAGGATTTTATTTGTTAAACAAAAGATGTATAAATCTATTATATTATCTGTATTCTTCTTAATGGCAAGCAGGTGGATGCTCACTATTTAGTGCTATACATTCCATCTAATTGGAGAGCATGTTTTCTGACCACTTAGCTTCCCAGGAAAGCAGCTAGGGAAGGTGAGTGTTAGGAAGCTTGAGACTGACAAGGATTTCTCAGCCCTTCCCTCAGCCCTGTGCAGGTCCTCACCCTGGGGCTCTGCCCTAGGGCAGAAAGGGAAGGACTGCTTTGCTCCTTTACTCTTGCTGGGTGAGAAGAACTGGATCTGAGAAGCTCCGTTTCAGGGTCACAGTCATTCTGGCACACCTAGAAGAGTTCCTGGGTCCGAGACATAGGTTGGGGAAGCTCTGGGTAGTTGACGTTTGTCTAGAGCAGGGATTTGCAACCTTGTCACTACCAACATTTGGGCTGAATAATTCTTTGATGTGAGGGATTGTCCTGTACATTGTCAGACGTTTAGCAATATACTTGGTCTTGACCTGCTAGATGCCATGTAGCACCTGCACCCCAGTTGTGATAATCAAAAATGTCTCCAGATATTGGCAAATGTACCCTGGGGAGAAAAGCATTTAAGAACCACTTGGGCTTTGTTCTTTACAAAGGAGTTCCACCTATGTTACTGCATCTGAGAGTCACTATAGCTCAGAATCAGGAAAGAACCTGTTCTTTTCTCTATTTTACACAGCTGGTCAAGTGGCAGGAAAAGAAATAGAACTCATAGCTGACTTTAAACTTAGAGCTCTTTCTTCTATATATCTCTGAGGTCAGGGTAAGAAAGCTCCCTCAGGATGACTGATTAGAAAGATAGTAACTTGACCCCACCCTGGTGGAGATGTCAGTTTTGAGTTGAAGAATAAAATCTTTATTAAATTACAAGTTTTAACAAAGGAATACTATTTAAACACTTTGCTATTTTCAGACTTTTCTTAATTTTATTTTGATGGCCTTTCATTTCACTGCTTTGAAAGGGAAGGAGTTTAGATTTCCTTTCTTAAGTGGCTAGTTTTATTTTTGACCTCTAGGGTTTCCAAATCTTTCAAACCTTTTAAGAGGAGGAGGAAGGTCCTAATAAAACTTGTTCACTTCCTCTTGGGGATGTGTCATTGTGATAACAGTGTATCCAGTGGTGTTTTCCAAGAAAACCAAAATACAATACTGCACTCAAAAACAGAAGTTTGCAGTAACTGTTATTAAGACTAGATCAGAAAACTGGAAGTACTGAAATGTGTCTGAAAGATACAAAATTTCTGAGACTATAAATAATTATTTTATTTTCTGCGTTTTGTAAAGAGAAAAGGTAGTGTGTTTTTTTAAATTGGTGTCTAAAGGTAAAGAACTAAAGTTGGCTAAGTAGGGTTGAAATGTAGTTAAACTTGAGATTTAATTAAAACACATTTATTTTTGTCAGGACATATTTTTTCACCTTTGAAATACAATTCAACAATGCTTAGGTATCAGACTTTAAATTCATCATTTTCAAAGTACGTGGTAATTAATGATAATTAGTAATCTTAAATGAGGGTCTACTTTGTGCCACTGCTGTTCCAGGAGCTTCGGTCTGAGGAGGCAGCATGCTGAAGCACAGGACATGGCTAGAGAGTTGCCAAGATCTGCCTTTTCTACATGTTTAAAAATGCTTTAGCGTTTTCAGACATTTGGCCTTATTTAAATTATGTAGCCTCTTTGAACCTCAGCTTCCTCATTTCTAAAATGCAGTAATAATATCAACCTATGTTGTGAAGACTAAATAAAAAAATCATGTGAAAGCTTAATTAAGATTAAATTAGTATCTAATATCAATAATTCACTGATAACATCACATACAATTATGTATTAATAATATATTAATGATTAATTAATAGGAAGTGATATAAAATGAAAATTATGTGAACAATAAATATCAGTATAAATTAATTAATATTAATCATTATTTTTGGGTATGTTGAATTGGTTTTGAATAATTATGAACATTTCTGATCAACAATGTGGGTTGGTATTTGAGGTTTTCCATATTTTTCTGTAAACTGGGTGTATTTATTTTTTATATTTTTATTTTTCTCATTTTATTTTTGAGCGTGCTGGTGTTACTTTCCTATAGCTTAAACAATCATGTAGATGGAAACCTATCTGTAGATATGAAACAAATATCATTGGAGAAATGGTGACTAGAACTTGTGTATCACTGATTACATTTGTTTGGGGAAAGATGTCAGGACTGCAGGTGAAGATGGCATTTTAAAAGTTAATTAAAATTTTAAAAAAATTAGATTTATTTTTTATTCAGGTAACATTGGTTTATATAACATTATATAAGTTTCATGTGTTCAGCAGTATATTTCTACTTCTGTATACAGTATAGCATGCTCACCACCCAAAATTTAGTTTCCATCTCTCACCATACAGTTGACCTCTTTACCCATTTCACCCTCCCCATCCTCCCTTTCCCTCTGGTAACCACTACTCTTTTCTCTGTATGTATGTGTTTCTTTTTGTTTGGTTTGGTTTGTCCATTTATTTTTATTATTTTTGTTTTTTATATTACGCATATGAGTGACATTATATGTCTTTGTCAGTCTGATTTATTTCACTTAGCATAATGCTGTCAAGGTCCATCCATGTTTTGCAAATGGCAAGATTTCATTGTTTTTATGTCTGGGTACTATTCCATTGAGTGTACGTGTGTGTGTGTGTGTGTGTGTGTGTGTGTGTGTGTGTGTGTGTATACCACTTCTTCTTTATCTGGTCATTCACTGATGGGAACTTAGGTTATTTTCATATATTGGCTATCATAAATAATGCTGTGATAAACATAGGGGTGCCTATATCTTTTCAAATTGGTGTTTTCATATTCTTGGATAAATACCCAGTTTTGGGATAGCTGGATCATATGGTAGTTCTAGGCTTAATTTTTTGAGGAACCTCCATACTGTTTCCCATAGTGGCTGTATCAATTTAAATTCCCACCAACAGTGTACAAGGGTTCCCTTATCTCCATATTATCACCAACACTTGTTATTTCTTGTCTTTTTGATAACAGCCATTCTAACAGGTGTGAGGTGGTATCTCATTGTGGTTTTGATTTGCATTTCCCTGATAATTAGTGGTGTTGAGTATCTTTTCTTGTGCTTGTTGGCCATCTGTATGTCTTTGGAAAAATGCCTATTCAGGTCCTCACCCATCTTTTAATTGGATTGTTTGCTCTTTTGTTTTTGAGTTGTATGAGTTCTTTATGTATTTTTGTTATTAATCCCTTATTAGGTATATAATTTGTGAATCTCTTCTTCCATTTGGTAGGTTATCTTTTCGTTTCGTTGTGCAGAAGCGTTTTAGTTTGGTGCAGCCCCATTTATTTAATTTTGCTTTTGTTTCCCTTGCTAGAGGAGACATATTTAGAAACGTATTGCTAAGACCTACAACAAAGAGCATGCAGCCTATGTGTTCTTCTCAGAGTTTTATAGTTTCAAGCCTTACATTCAAGTGTTTAATCCATTTTGAGTTGATTTCTATGTATGGTGTGAGATAGTGATCTAGTTTCTTTTGTTTTTTGCATGTGGTTGTTTAGTTTTCTCAAAAGCATTTATTTGAAGAGGCTATCCTATCTCCACTGTATGTTCTTTGCTCCTTTGGATGGTGGCATTTTTGAGGAAGTGCAGGACTATATTGTAACTCTGGGATAGCTCAGTAAAATATTTCTACTTTCCACCTTTCCTTTTTCTTTCCCTCCCTCCCTCCCTCCCCCCACCCTCCTTCTTTCCTTCCTTCCTTCCTTGTCAAGACTCAAATGTTTCATGGTTGAAACACATGTTTTCCTTTTGAAATTTTTTAGTAGTAGCACAGAATGCCATTTATAAATGATAGAACCTAGAGTACTGCCTGGCATTTATTAGGTCTCAATACTTGCTTATTGAAGTGAACAAATTGCCCAAATTACATTAAATTTGTTACAGCTGTGAAGTTTGTTTTCCACTTGTCATATGAAGAGGAAAACATCCACCCAAAGCTCTGCTCTAATACATAACTATATCTAATCTTGTATTGTTTTCTCTTTTTTTGGCTTATTATACATTGTTATGATTGTATTTTAGAATAGTGTATTTTCACTCTGCTTTTATTCTTTCATATTACAGCATAAGCATGTCTGTAGTTCTTTCAGGTATAATTTTAAAAGGATGCACAATAGTTCCTATACTTTATAATTGTTTACCTGTTACTGGATACTTATGTTATTTTCCAATATTTTAATGCTATAAAAAATGCTACAGGGGCTTCCCTGGTGGCTCAGTGGTTGAGAGTCCACCAGCCGATGCAGGGGACACGGGTTCGTGTCCCGGTCCGGGAGGATCACACATGCCGCGGAGCGGCTGGACCCGTGAACCATGGCCGTTGAACCTGCGCGTCCGGAGCCTGTGCTCCACAATGGGAGAGGCCACAACAGTGAGAGGCCCGCGTACCGCAAAAAAAAAAAAAAAAAAAAAAATGCTACAGTGATCATCTTAACATATAAGGCAATTTTCTTTGGTATTTTGCAATATTTCCTTAATATAGTTTTTAATATGTGTAATTACTGGGCCAAAGGGCATGAAGCATATTTAATTAATATTAATATTTAAGGTATAAAACATTTTTAAGTCTTGTGATACATATAGTCATATTGCTTTCTGAAAGGTTTTAACAGCTATATGTACAGATTCTTGCTTCCTTACCTTTGCCAGGATTGGGTATTCCCAGTAAAGTTTTTTGAAATGTAAAAATATATATCAATATTTAATATGCATTTTTAAGGATTTTGATGAGGCTGAAATTTCAAAATATATTCTGTTAATCATTTAAATTTAAATCACATATGATGCATTATGCAAAAACTTACTCAAACATCTTACATACTACGTATTTCCCAAACATTTCATTCTGTTCAACCACTCTGTCTTCTCTCATCAGCCACCTTTTCAATCTCATCAGTGATGGTTCATATTTCATCATCTCTACCCTAGCTCAACCCTCTCTCAACAGATGATCTTACCTCCTACACACCAAGGCAACAGAGGCCATTAACCGAAACTTCAAGTTCCCTTTCCTCCACCGCCAAATGTCTGTTATGTGACGATAAGCAGTAACCAGCAAATTCATAGCTCTGTAGGAATAGAATCCCATGTGTTGGTCAAAGGGAAAAGCCCTAGAGAGAAATCTGGAAGAAAGAGAAATCTGGATCCTTTGGTGGTAGTGAAAGCTCAAAACAACATTATCTGGGGGAGAGAGGGAAAGTTAGTCATTACCACCAAGCAAAATGAAATGTTTCCTTCCCTTTAGCAAAGTCAGTACTCAGCAAGCGTCTAAGGAAGGAGGTGCCACACTGCTGTATTATATGCAATCTGGGATCTCAGAGGAATCAGGTCAAATTAGAGTTTTAGCATTTTCTTAAAATTCCTTACATCTTTGCCTTTGCATTTCCTGTTTTCCAGCCTTTCATTCATTAATTTGACCACTATTGATTGAGACTTTCTAAATGATTTTATGAGAGTCAAATATCCCTGTTTTCATGAAAATGAAAGTCTTCATGGAGTAAATGAAATAAATAAATAAATGCGTGGTATGATAAAAGGTGATATTTGCTAGGCAGTAAAAGGGGAATGGGGAGTTCTGGTGGGGAGGGGGGTTGATGTAATTACAAATAGGATAGTCATGGAAGACCTATCTGACCATAAGAATAAATCCTGAAAGAAATGAGGGTATAAGCCATGCAGATATCTGTGAGAAGAGCATTAGGAACAGAGGGAAAAGCAAGTGCAAAGGCCCTAAGGCAGGAAGCAGCCTGGTGCCTTCAAGGAGCAACAAGGAGCCCAGTGTGGCTGAAGCAGGGTGACTGAGGAGATAAATAGGAAAAACAGAGGTCGGAGGGCTGACAGAAGCCACTCATGGTAGTTTTTTCAGCCACTGTGAATAGTTTGGCTTTTATTAGGGGTGAGGAGGGAAGTCATTGGATAATTCTGATATGAGACATGGCAGGTGAATATGTAGAAATATGCAGTATGCCAGATGTTGAGAACTGCTATGGAGAAAAATAGAAACAACGGAAAAGAAATGGTGATGCACCAGAAAAAATGAAAGGGACCCAAATGGATAAAATTAGAAATAGAGAGGAGAAGTTACAACCAATATCACAGAAATACAAACAATCATAAGAGAATACTAAGAAGAGTTATACAACAACAAATGGACCACCTAGGTGAAACATACCATTGTCCAAGACTGAATCAGGAAAAATAGAAAATCTGAACAGACCAGTTAATAGTAATGGAATTGAATGAGTAATTTTAAAATTACCAATAAACAAAAGTCCAGGACCATGCAGCTTCACAGACGAACTCTACCAATATTTAGAGAAGAATTATCATCAAGGGAATGCTTCCAAACTCATTCTATGAGGCCAACGTTACCCAATACCAAAATCAGACAAAGACACACACAAAAAATTATAGGCCAATATTCCTGCTGAACATAGATGCAAAACTCCTCAACAAAATATTAGCAAATTCAATTCAACAATACACTAAAAGAATCATATATTAGGATCCAGTGGGATTTATTCCAGGGATACGAGGATGGTTCAATATTTGCAAATCAATCAGTGTGACACACCACATAACATCAATAAAAACCACATGAACATCTCAATAGATATTGAAAAAGCATTTGACAAAGTTCAACATTCATTCATGATAAAAACTCTCAATGAAGTGGATATAGAGGGAACATACCTTAACATAATAAAGCCCATTTATGGCAGACCCACAGCTAACATCATACTCCACGGTGAAAAGTAGAAAGTATTTCTCTAAGATCACGTTTTTTAGTAGCATATGGTTTAGTCTCCACATGTTTGTGCTTTCCACATTTTCTTCCTGTATTTGATTTACAGTTTCATACTGTTGTGGTCAGAAAAATACTTGATGTAATTTCTATCCTCTTAAGTTTGCTGAGACTTGTTTTTTTTCCCTAGCATGTGATCTATCCTAGAAAATATTCTATGTGCACTTGAAAAGAATGTGTTTTCTGGTTTTTGGTTGGAATGTCCTGTAGACATTCATTTCAACTGGTCTAATGTGTCGCTGTTTCCTTATTGACCTTGTGTCTGGATGATCTGTCCATTGGTGTAAGTTGGCTGTTAAAGTGCCCTAATATTATAGTATTATTGTCAATTTCTTCCTTTATGTCTGTTAATATTTCCCTGATTGTTAGGTGCATATATGTTAATGAATGTTATTCCTCTCTTTGTATTGATCCCCTTATCATTATATAATGCCCCATTTTGTCTTTTGTTATAGACCGTTTAAAGTCTACTTTCTTTGACAAGAGTATTGCTACCACAGTTTTCTTTCCATTTCCATTTTCATGAAACATCTTTTTCCATCCTTTCACTTTCACTCTCTGTGTGTCTTTAGCTCTGAAGTGGGTCTCTTGTAGGCAGCATATAGATGGGTCATTTTAAAAAATCTAATCAGCCACATTGTGTTTTTTGATTGAAGCATTTAGTTCATTGACATTTAAAGTTATTATTGATAGGCATGTACTTATTGTCATTTTGTTACTTGTTTCCTGGTTGTGTTTGTAATTCTCTCTTATTTTAGTTTCTTCCCTTGTGGTTTAATGATTTTCTTTAGTGGTATACTTGTTTTCCTTTCTCTTTAGTTTTTGTATATCTATTGTAGATTTTTGTTTTGTGGGTATCATGGGGTTTATGTATAAGGAACTATAGCTGTATCTACTTGTTTTAAACTAATAGTCATTTAAGTTCAAAATCATTTTAAAAGATCTACTTTTTTTTTTTACTTCTCTTTCCCATGTTTTGAGGTTTGGGTGTCATATTTTACATCTTCATCTCTATCCCTTAACTGTTTATTGTAGTTGTAGTTGATTTTGCAGTTTTTGTCCTTTAATCTTCATATGGGTTTATTTAAGTTGTTAATCCACAGACTTTACTATATATTTGCCTTTATTAGTGGGATTTTTCCTTTCCTATAAATTCTTACTCTTGTTATAGCTTTTTCTTTTCCACTTAGAGAAGATCCGTATGGTCAGTTTAGTATTGATGAACTCTTCAGTTTTTGCTTGTCTGAGAACTTCTTTATCTCTCCTTCAATTCTGAATGATAATCTTGTTGTTTAGAGTATCCTAGATTATAGGTTTTTCCCTTTCAGCACTTTAAACATATAATGCCACTCCCTTGCTATCTGCAAAATTTCTGCAGAGAAATCAGCTAATAGCCTCATGGGACTTCCCTTGTATATGACTCTTTGTTTTTCTCTTGCTGCCTTTAGAATTATCTTTTTATTCTTAAATTTTGACATTTTAATTATGATATGTCTTGGCGTGAGTCTGTTTGTGTTCAACTTGTTTGGGACCCTCTGTGCTTTCTGTACCTGGATATGTTTCCATCTTCAGGTTTGGGAAGTTTTCAGCCATAATTTCATCACTTGTATTTTCAATCCCCTTCTCTCTCTCTTCTGTTTTTGGGACACCTATAATGCAAGTGTTGGTATGCTTGATGTTATCCCCAAAAAACCTTAAATTGTTTTAATTTTTTAATTAAAAAAATTTTTTAAAAAATTGGCCGTGCAGCATGCCTTGTGGAATCTTAGTTCCCTGACCAGGGATTGAAACCGCATCCTTGGCAGTGAAATCATGGAGTCCTAACCACTGGACTGCCAGGGAATTCCCTTAAATTTTTTAATTTTTGCTGTTCTGATTAGGTGTTTTCCATTATTCTATCTTCCAGATTACTTATGTCTTCTTCTGTATAAGCTAGTATGCTGTTCATGTCCTCTAGTATGTTTTTCATTTCAGTTATTGTATTCTTCAGCTCTGACAGGTTCTTTTTCTTTTTTTTTTTTTTTGCCATTGTACATGTATTTTATTTTTTTATTGGGGTATATTTGCTTTACAATGTTGTGTTAGTTTCTGCTGTACAATTAAGTGAATCAGCTATATGTATACATATATCCCCTCCCTCTTGGGCCTCCCTCCCATTCCCACCCCCCATCCCACCCATCTAGGTCACCATGGAACACTGAGCTGAGCTCCCTTTGTTATATGGCAGGTGCCCACTAGCTATCTCTTTTACACATGGCAGTGCACATACATCAATTCCAATCTCCCAATTCATCCCACCCCACCCATGTCCACACATCCATTCTCTACGTCTGTGTCTCTATTCCTGCCCTGAAAATAGGTTCATCTATACCATTTTTCTAGATTCCACATATATGTGTTAATATATGATACTTGTTTTTCTCTTTCTGACTTACTTCCCTCTGTATGACAGACTCTAGGTCCATCCATATCTCTATAAATGACCCAATTTATTTCTTTTTTATGGCTGAGTAATATTCCATTGTATATATGTACCACATCTTCTTTATCTATTCATCTGTTGATGGGCTTTAGGTTGCTTCCATGCCCTAGCTATTGTAAATAGTGCTGCAATGAACATTTGGGTGCAGGTCTCGTTTTGAATTATGTTTTTCTCAGGGTATATGCCCAGCAATTGGATTGTTGGGTCATATGGTAGTTCTATTTTTACTTTTTTAAGGAATGTCCATACTGTTCTCCATAGTGGCTGTATCAATTTACATTCCCACCAACAGTTAAAGAGGGTTCCCTTTTTTCCACACCCTCTCCAGCATTTATTGTGTGTATATTTTTTGATGGTGGCCATTCTGACTGGTGTGAGGTGATACCTCATTGTAGTTTTGATTTGCTTTTCTCTAATAATTAGTGATGTTGAGCATCTTTTCATGTGCCTAATGGCCACCTGTATGTCTTCTTTGAAGAAATGTCTATTTAGGTCTTCTGCCCATTTTTGGTTCCACCCATTTTGTTTTTTTTGATATTGAGCTGCATGAGCTGTTTGTATATATTGGAGATTAATCCTTTGTCCATTTATTTGTTTGCAAATATTTTCTCCCATTCTGAGTGTTGTCTTTTCGTCTTGTTTATGGTTTCCTTTGCTGTGTAAAAGCTAAGTTTTATTAGGTCCCATTTGTTAATTTTTATTTTAATTCCATTACTCTAGGAGGTGGGTCAAAAAAGATTTTGTTGTGATTTACGTCAATGTGTGTTCTTCCTATGTTTTCCTCTAAGAGCTTTATAGTGTCTGGTCTTACATTCAGGTCTTTAATCCATTTTGAGTTTATTTTTGTCTATAGTGTTAGGGAGTGTTCTAATTTCATTCTTTTACATTTAGCTGTCCACTCTTCCTAGCGCCACTTATTGAAAAGACTGTCTTTTCTCTGTTGTATATCCTTACCTCCTTTGTCATAGATTAGGTGACCATAGGTGTGTGGGTTTATTTCTGGGCTTTCTATCCTGTTCGATTAATCTATATTTCTGTTTTTGTGCTAGTACCATACTGTCTTGATTACTGTTGCTTTGTAGTATAGTCTGAAGTCAGGAAGTCTGATTTCTCCAGCTCTGTTTTTTTTTGCAAGATTGCTTTGGCTATTCAGGGTCTTTTGTTTCTCCATACAAATATTTAGATGTTTGTTCTAGTTCTGTGAAAAATACCTTTGATAGGGATTGCATTGAATTTGTAGATTGCTTTGGGTAGTATAGTCATTTTCACAATATTGATTCTTCCAATCCAAGAACATGGTATATCTCTCCATCTGTTTGTGTCATCTTTGATTTCTTTCATCAGTATCTTATAGTTTTCCGGGTACAGGTCTTTTACCTCCTTAGGTAGGTTTATTCCTAGGTATTTTATTCTTTTTGTTGCAGTGGTAAATGGGATTGTCTCTTCAATTTCTCTTTCTGATTTTTTGTTGTTAGTGTATAGGAATGCAAGAGACTTCTGTGCATTAATTTTGTATGCTCCAACTTTACCAAATTCATTGATGAGCTGTAGTAGTTTTATGATGGCATCTTTAGGATTTTCTGTGTACAGTATCATGTTATCTGCAAGCAGTGAAAGTTCTGCTTCTTTTCAAATTTGGATTCCTGATATTTCTTTTTCTTCTCTGATTGCCATGGCTAGGACTTCCAAAACTATGTTGAATAATAGTGGTGAGAGTGGACATCCTTGTCTTGTTCCTGATCTTAGTGAAAATGCTTTCAGGTTTTCACCATTGCGAATGACGTTTGCTGTGGATGTGTCATATATGGCCTTTATTATGTTGAGGTAGTTTCCCTCTATGCCCACTTTTTGAAGAGTTTTTATCATACACTGGTGTTGAACTTTGTCAAAAGCTTTTTCTACATCTATTGAGATGATCACATGGTTTTTATTCTTTAATTTGTTAATAAGATGTATCACATTGATTGATTTGTATATATTGAAGAATCCTTGCATCCTGGGGATAAATCCCACTTGATCATGGTGTATGATCCTTTTAATGTGTTTTTGGATTCTTTTGCAAGTATTTTGTTGAGAATTTTTGTGTCTATGTTCATCAGAGATATTGGTCTGTTATTTTCTTTTGTGTGATATCATTGTCTGGTTTTGGTATCAGGGTGATGTTGGCCTTGTAGAATGAGCTTGGGAGTATTCCTTCCTCTGTAGTTTTTTGGAAGAGTTTGAGAAGGATGGGTATTAGCTCTTTTCTAAATGTTTAATAGAATTCACCTGTGAAGCCATCTGGTCCTGGACTTTTCTTTGTTGGAAGATTTTTAATTACCCTTTCAATTTCATTACTTGTGATTGGTCTATTTATATTTTCTAATTCTTCGTGGTTCATTTTTTTTCTATACAGTTTTTTTCGTGATTCATTCTTGAAGGTTGAACGTTTCTAAGAATTCGTCCATTTCTTCCAGGTTGTCCATTTTATTTGTGTATATTTGCTTGTATTAGTCTCTTATGATCCTTTGTATTTCTGCAGTGTCAGTTGTAATGTCTCCTTTTTCTCTTCTATTTTTTTTTTTTTTTTTTTTTTTGCGATACACGGGCCTCTCACTGTTGTGGCCTCTCCCGTTGTGGAGCACAGGCTCCAGACACACAGGCTCAGCAGCCATGACTCACAGGCCCAGCCGCTCCATGGCATGTGGGATCTTCCCGGACAGGGGCACGAACTCGTGTCCCCTGCATCGGCAGGCGGACTCTCAACCACTGCGCCACCAGGGAAGCCCTCTTCTAATTTTATTGATTTGAGTCCTCTCCCTTTTTTCCTTGATGAGTCTGGCTAAAGTTTTATCAATTTTGTTTATCTTTGCAAAGAACCAGCTTTTAGTTTCATTGATTTTTACTATTGTTTTCTTCATTTCTATTTCACTTATTTCTGCTCTGATTTATAGTTTTTTTTTCTTCTACTTAGTTGGGTTTTGTTTGTTCTTCATTCTCTAGTTGCTTTAGGTGTAAGGTTAGGTTGTTTGAGATTTTTCTTGTTTCTTGTTGTAGGATTGCATTGCTATAAATTTCCTTCTTAGGATTGCTTTTGCTGCATCTCATAGGTTTTGGGTTGTGTTTTTGTTGTCATTTATTTCTATGTATTTTTTGACATCCTCTTTGATTTCTTCAGTGATCTCTTGGTTATTTAGTAGCATATTGTTTAGCCTCCACATGTTTGTGTTTTTTACTTTTTCCCTTTAATTCATTTCTAATCTCATAGTGTTGTGGGCAGAAAAGATGCTTGATATGATTCCAATTTTCTTAAATTTACCGATGCTTGATTTGTGACCCAAGATGTGATCTATCCTGGAGAATGTTCCGTGTACACTTGAGAAGAAAGTGTATTCTGTTGCTTTCAGATGGAATGTCTTATAAATATCAATTAAGTCTATCTGGTCTAATGTATCATTTATAGCTTGTGTTTCCTTATTTATTTTCTGTCTGGATGATCTGTCCATTGGTGTAAGTGCGGTGTTAATATCCCCCACTATTATTGTGTTACTGTCAATTTTCCCTCCCTTTTATGGCTGTTAGCATTTGCCTATGTATTGAGGTGCTCCTATGTCAGGTGCATAAATATTTATAATTGTTATGTCTTCTTCTTGGATCGATCCCTTGATCATTATGTAGTATCCTTCCTTGTCTCTTGTAACAGTCTTTATTTTAAAGTCTAATTTATCTGATATGAGTATTGCTATGCTAGCCATTTGCATGGAATACCTTCTTCCATCCCCTCCCTTTCAGTCTGTATGTGTCTCTGGATTTGAAGTTGGTCTCTTGTAGACAGCATATATACAGGTCTTGTTTTTGTATCCATTCAGCCAGGATGTGTCTTTTGGTTAGAGCATTTAATCCATTTACATTTAAGGTACTTATTGATATGTTTGTCCCTATTACCATTTTCTTTATTGTTTTGGGTTTGTTTTGTAGGTCTTTTTCTTCTTCTTCTCCTGTGTCTCCTCCCTAGAGAAGTTCCTTTAGTATTTGTTGTAAAGCTGGTTTGGTGGTGCTGAATTCTCTTAGCTTTTGCTTGTCTGTAAAGCTTTTGATTTCTCCATTGAAGGTGAATGAGATCCTTTCTGGGTGGAGTAGTCTTAGTTGTAGGTTTTTCCCTTTCATTACTTTAAATATATCCTGACACTCGCTTCTGGCCTGAAGAGTTTCTGCTGAAAAATCAGCTGATAACCTTATGGGAATTCCCTTGTATATTATTGTTTGCTTTTCCCTTGCTGCTTTTAATATTTTTTTCTTTGAATTTAATTTTTGTTAGTTTGATTAATATGTGTCTCATTATGTTTCTCCTTGGGTTTACCCTCTATGGGACTCTTTGTGCTTCCTGGACTTGGATGGCTATTTCCTTTCCCATGTTAGGGAAGTTTTCAACTATAATCTCTTCAAATGTTTTCTCAGACCCTTTCTCTTTCTCTTCTTCTTCTGGAACCCCTATAATTTGAATGTTGGTGCATTTAATGTTGTCCCAGAAGTCTCTGAGACTGTCCTCATTTCTTTTCATTCTTTTTTCTTTTTTCTGTTCCTTGGCAGTTATTTCCACCATTCTGTCTTCCAGCTTACTCATTGATTCTTCTGTCTTAGTTATTCTGTTATTGATTCCTTCTAGTGTATTTTTCATTTCAGTTATTTTGATGTTCATCACTGTTTGTTTGTTCTTTAGTTCTTCTAGGTCCTTGTTAAACATATCTTGTATTTTCTTGATCCGTGCCTCCATTCTATTTCCAAGATTTTGGATCATCTTTACTGTCATTATTCTATATTCTTTTTCAGGTAGCTTGCCTATTTCCTCTTCATTAATTTTGTCTTACAGGTTTTTACCTTGTTCCTTCATCTATAACATTTTTTTGTCATCTCTTTTTTATTTGATGGGTTGGGCTGTGTTCCTGTCTTGCTGGTTGTTTGGCCTGAGACAGCCAGCACTGGAGTTTTCAGGTGGTTGGGTGGAGCTGGGTGTTGGTGCCAAGAGGAGGACCTCTGGGGGACCTCACACCAATTAATATTCTCTGGGAGCTGAAGTTCTCTGTTAATTCAGCGGCTTGGACTTGGTGCTCCCACCACAGGAGCTCAGTCCTGACCCCCGGCCTGGGAACCAAGACCCTGCAAGCTGCGACAAAAACAAAAATAAAAGTCAAAAAAGCAACAGACAGAAAAGAGTAAAACAATAATAAAGAATAAAAAATTAAATTTAAAAATATAAAATGTGTTAGAAATAATAAAAATGAGACAACAACAGCAAAACAAAATGGAACCCTGACAGCAAAAAAAAAGTAAAAAATAAAATAAATAAAAATTAAAAAAAGAAAATTCCCTTGTTCCTCCTCTATCAGTGTCCTTGCATCCATGGTGAGCTACAGGCTACCACCGCCTCCCCAGTAGGGCTCCAAGACTTCTAGGTAGGTCTCTGGATCTGCTGTGTCAGCCCCATCTCTGTGTGTGTTCCTCTCACCAGTGTCTGTTCCTGGAGCTGGCCCAGAGCACATGTGCTCTTGGAGGCCAGCTGGGGTGCAGCACTCCACAAGTGTGCCTGCAGGGGCTGGTGCAGCTGAAGGAGGCCTTGGAGGGTGCCGCGCTTGGGCCACCTGGACCCGTATGGCCAGAGGAGGCCCTCTCAGGGGTAGCACATGGGCTGCCAGAACCTGTGCTGCCAGAGGAGGATTGGCAGAGGTGGAGCTTGGGCCTGGGACCCACGCAGCTGGAAGAGGCCTTTGTCGGGGTGGGGCTCAGGCCCAGGACCTGCTTGGCTGGAGGGGGCCCCAGGGGGGTGGGGTTTCAGGCCTGGGGCCCCAGCAGGCTTGCCGGGGCCCCAGTGGGCAAGGGAGATGCTGGACATGTTCCCCTCTGATCCCCTGATCCCCTGAAGGTCCCTCTCCATCCTTGCTGGTCCCCTTGCCATGAGGGACCCCCAGGGGGTGGGGGGTTCAGACCTAGGACCCCAGCAGAGTTGCTAGGGCCTGAGTAGGTGGGGGAGACACTGGCTGCACTGCCCTCTGATCCCCCAATTCCCTGAAAGTCTCTCCCCATCCCCACTGATCCCTGCACTGTAGGTGGGCCCCTCTGAGTGTGGGAACCTCTCCCTCCCCAGCCCCAATTAAGGGGTGCCAGTCCCACCCCGCCTCCACTTTTCTTCCCTTCCTCCTTCCCTCCCACATCCTACCTGGTTGTGCGGGGATTCTTCCCGCCCCCTTAAGTGTCTGAGGACCCCCACCAGTGCCTAGTAGGTGTCCTAGTTGTGAGGAGATGTGAACTCCTCATCTTCCTACTCTGCCCCCTCTCTGATTGTTTCTTTTTAAATTTTCTAGTTTCTTATTAAAACTCTCACTGTGTTCATCTATTCTTTTCCCTAATTTAGTTAGCATTCTTATTACTAATGCTTTGAATTCTTTATCTAGTAAATTATTTATTTCTGTTTCATTAGTTGTTGTTCAGGGGTTTTCTCATGCTCTCTCAGTTGAGACAAATTCTACTGTCTCCTCATTTTGCTTAGGTAAAACAGTTACCTATAGCTGTCTTGAAACAGTGTCCTTACATTGGAGTGTCCCTGTACAATCTGTGTGGTCCTGGTGGCTTTGGTGAGAAAGCTAGATTTGATGTGAACGCAAGTCACATCTTTCCTCATGATGTGCTGGCAGCTATCCACTCAATAGGAGGTGGGGCTGGAGAAGGAGGGGCTCGGGCTGGAGTCAGGTGTGAGGTAGGGATTTCCCTCTGCTCAGTGGCTGTCACTGCTCTGTTAGGGCTGGGGTCAGGTTCCAAGTTGCTGGAACAGAAGCTTGAGGGTTGGGTCCAAGCATGTGCTCTTACCCCTTCCAGCACTGGCATCCTCTGCCCCAGTGGGGAGCAGAGCTGAAGCATGAGGGGCTGGTGTGGGTATTCAGCAAGGGTTGGGGCATGAAGTGTGGTGGTCTGGCCACCATCAGAGACATGCTCTGCCTCTTATAAGCCACCTGTACAGTTGCCAATAATGGCTGTTTCCCTCCCTGTTCAGATGCTGCTTAGGGTTTGAGCCACCACAAGGAACACTCTGCTTTTGGTAGTGGAGGAAACCTGTATAGCTACTAAATGACAAGACAGATGAATATTACAGGCATAATGTTGAGCAAAAGAAGCCAGGAACCAAAAAGTACCTACTGTATGATTCCATTTATATTAAGCTCAATAAAGGAAAAATTAATCAACGGTGATAGAAGTCAGAATAGTGATTACCTTTGGGGGTATACTGACTGGGAGGGAGCCATCTGAAGTGGTGCAACTATTGTATGTTATGATCTGTTGGTGAATATTCATGTTGAGTTATGCAATTAAAATTTGTACTCTTTACTATACATACCTTAATAAAAAAGATAAAAGCAAATTCAAGTAAAAGTAATGACATAGAAAGAAAGAAAGAAAGAGAGAGAGAAAGAGAGCAAGAGAAAGAAAGAAAGAAAGAAAGAAAGAAAGAAAGAAAGAAAGAAAGAAAGAAAAGAATGAAAGAAAGAAAGAAAGAAAGAAAGCACTATGTAAATGCTCGAAGACACAGGGTATTTCTAGGCAGTCTATATGTCTGTTCATAACTGCTGCAGTCTGAATTGAACGTTTGTGCCCCCGCAACCACAAATTTCTATGTTGAAAACCTAATGCCCAAGATGATAGTATTAGAAGATGGGGGCCTTTTGGAATTGATTAAGTCATGAGGGCCCAGCCTTCATAAATGGGTTTAGTGCCTTTATAAAAGAGGCCTTGGAGAGCTGGCTTGCTCCTTCCACCATGTGAGGATACAACGGTATGTCTGCAACCTGGGAGTGGGCCCTCATCTAACCATGCTGGCACCCTGATCTCAGGCTTTGAGTCTCCAGCACTATAAGCAATAAAATTCTGTTGTTTATAAGCTGCCCAGTCTATGGTATTTTGTTATAGTAGCCTAAATGAACTAAGATGGTAACCATACCTGGATAGGCCCATTAACCTTGTATGTTACAGAAGTAAAAAAGGATTTGTTTGAAAAACTTAGATTCACAATATGAAATTTAAAAATTATGTATATTTAGTAGTACCTTAATAAGTAAAGGTAACAACAATGAAAATTATTCGTGAAAGTTGATATAAACTCCCAATTTTCTCTCTCTGAATGTCTGGGAAGAACTGTCTTCAGTGTGGTTAGGGAAATAATCTCCAGCCTGGTCTGATTTAATCTACAGTCCTTTTTTCCTTTGCCTCATTTGGTGTCTGCTGATTCTGTTTTCCTGCCATGTTTTAACTGTTTCCTACCGTGGATGTTGCAGATGTCTGATCTTGTATTCTAGCCTTATCTCCATTCTCTGCTTATAAATGTTGCTCTCTGCAACAAGCCCTGTGCAATGCAAGTGTCCTGTTGCTTCTCCTCTAGACTTTCCAAAGTGTGCCTTCTAAATTCATTCATTCATTTAACAAAAAGTCAATGTGTTTATACTTTGTGGACAGGGTTTTTAAAAAGATTTTTCAGGTCCCATGTCATTTCACATTTATTAAGATGTCTTCATAACCCATATAAACTTTTTTTGGCTATAAAACTTTTGAAAGGATTTTTTTTTCTTTTTAAATAACTTACCTGCAAATAACTCCCTTAAAATACCACTAGCTATGATTTCTTGCTGATATTGGAAAGTGATAAAATGTAACTTAAAAAAGGGTTTTCAAATATAATGATATTTTATGAACACTAAATTTAAAAATTACTAATAATTGATAATCATTAATTTAATAATCAATGCTATATTTTTAAGATTTTAACATTTGTTAATTTTTCTGTGTTTATTTTTTGGAGTCAGTTAATATATTTTAGCTCTCAAAAATTTTTATAAGTCCTGGAAATGCCTGAAAGTTTTTTCACTGGTCCTGTGATGATTATAGTGCATAAAAGAAGCCTGATTGTGTACTCTTTGTACACAAGTTTTCTTTCTATGTGTTTGTTTTCTTGCGTAATTGGTGTACTCTTGGTTATGCCAATGGGAGGAGTATTTTTGAATTTCTTTTGACTGTAAGAATGAAAGCCTCCGTTGAGTTGAGACACAAATGCCTATGTTGGTTAAAGCACTAACCAATCCCCAGCCCTGCCTAAGGAACAGGATAGGGGGTGTGGCAAACAGATAAGAATAGGAATTGAGAGAAAATATTTAGAACATTATAAAGGTAATTTGAGAATGTAATTTTATTCTGTGGAATTTAATAATAAAAAGTTGGGCTTCCTTTTTTGATGTTATTTTGTTTAGTAATTTATTCTTATTACATTTTTGAAAAATCATGATGGATTGGGGAAAAAATAGTCCTCTACCATAGATGGTTTGAAAAACAGTGATGTACACTACACTTTAATATAGTAAGTTCTTGATACATGTTTGTTTCAACAAATATATAAACTAATAATCATGTAGTTTTGGCAGTAAGCTACATTATGTTTCCTTCTAGATCTGGAGTTTTCTCACTTGAAAAAGAGGTCTTCGTTTAGAAACATCTGCTGTAATCTGTGATAGTGAAGAACTTCTGAGTACAAAGTATTTTAGAGAAAATTGATACAACTTTAAAAGCTACTCAGTGATAAAACAGTAAGTTTAAATATATCTCACTGTAGAAAGTCATAAGTACCTTCTTGCCCTTGAAAATTTGCCAAAGAATCAGTTTTTGCACCAAGAGTAGACTCCCTTTCATCATGTTCCTCTACAATTTAGGATATACTCAAGTGATATATATATATATATATATATATATATATATATATGTGTGTGTGTGTGTGTGTATTTTGCCTCCACATATGGCTGCAATGTGGTTTATTTCATGAGGCTTTCTAAATCCCCATTAGTCTTTTCCTGAAGTGGCTGTGGTTAAACACAAATAGGTGAAGAACTCCCCCATAATATTTATCTGGTATTCTTTTTTCCTTGATGACTAGACTGTTTACTCTTAAAGATAAGAATTTTACCCTATAAGAAATTTGAATTTATTTATTTAATCTTTTAAAGCAAACTTTTAGGGGATTGAGATAGAGAGGAATTGAAATGCCAGATTCATTTAAAAAATCCTTTTACCATGCAGGTGACTATAACTGAATTTTCAAATATGCTAATTGACTTATCTCAGCAAGTACCTAGACTGGTTAGAGCTTTTATTTATCTAAGTATTCATAGTTTTAAATCACAACTGACGAGCACAGAGAAGACAACCATGTAAAAAAATGTGGGAAACAAGATCATCAACTTCTAATGACCTTGCTTCTGGTCTCATCCTTCATCCTTCCTATATCCCTTAATTATTAGTTACTGTTGACCACTTTTGCCATCTTTGACTCTCTCCCACTTAAGTTTCCACAGCGTTGATTCACCCTGCTGCCTACTTCTCCTCCTCTTCACTCCATTCTCCTCCCATTTAAGTGTGGGCATAGCACATGTTTGGTGCTCAGCCTTCTTCTTGATTATACCTCACTTGGAGAGTGTGGCTTTGACTATCAGATGAATGGCTCCTTGAAGGGGTTGGTATCTCCAACTGTGATGTCATTCAGCCTTTTTTCCTCTGTGTTTCTGTCTACAAATTCAGCATTACAGCACAATACACAGAAGTACTGCAGTGTTCTCAGTGATCAAATATTAAATAATTCAGCTAATGATTTGCTTCTTTCAACAGTGACTGAGTCTCTATTTCGTACCTTCCAGGCTCTTTGCAACACACTGGAAAGAAAGTAGAGATGACAGAGAAAGAAATTGCTCTTAAGGCGCTTACATTCCAGTAATGCATGCACAGAATGAAATAAGTTCCATAACAGAAGTATGCACAATGGATGTGTCTTGAGAATACAGAATAGGACGTTGGCTATCATCAAATGGAGGGCATTGAAGGCTGAGAAAATAATGTGAGTAGAGTCAATAACATATTATCAGCAAGGAGGGAATTTTCCCAGTTACTCCTCTTGAATTCTTGTGGTTGGACTAATACTAAAATTGACAGAAGAAAGATTAATAGAAGAAAAAGAAACAAATATTAAATTGTGTGCACAAAGGTCTGATAGAAATGGGACCTAAAAAGTGTCCAAGCAGGCAGCTTTTATATGTATGTGTATATATATATATATTTTTTTTTTTTTTGACAAAGAAACAGTAAATTTGAGAGAAATTAACAGGGCACAGAAACTTAGATTTGGGTACTTAATTAGTAAGAAATTTAAGCAGTGTTTGGGTGTGAATAGTAAATTAGTAAAGAGGTAACAGGTATTTTATAGAGCCTACTTTGCCCTGAATTCCCTACCGCTGGTGATAAGGATGTCATTCTACCTCTTGGTACAGGGAGGGCACCTCTCACATCAGAGATTTATTTCCTGCTGTCAGGGAGACAGAGGGGAGGATCAGATTGTCCCTCCTGTATTGGCTATTTCTTTCTTTTTTTTAATTAAGGTGTTCAGTGATTATCTGACTTTTTATTTAAAAAGAAAGAAATGTGTAACCTTTAGTATGTGACAGTTTCAACTGGGAATGACATTAGCATATTTGGAGCACAAACAAAATCTTCTGTAGACAATGTTGGTTTATGTATATAAATGAACTAGTTTTCAAAAATATGAAGGTATTCTATTTGGAAGTTAAGGTGATTATTATTATTATTTTTAATATTTATTGGAGTATAGTTGCCTTACAATGTTGTGTTAGTTTCTACTGTACAGCAAAATGAATCAGCTATACATATACTTATATCCCATCCTTTTTGGATTTCCTTCCCATTTAGGTCACCACAGAGCATTGAGTAGAGTTCCCTGTGCTATACAATATTTTCTCATTAGTTATGCATTTTATACATAGTATCAATACTGTATATATATCAATCTCAATCTCCCAATTCATCCCACCCCCCCTTTCCCCCTTGGTATCCATACGTTTGTTCTCTATGCCTGTGTCTCTATTCTGCTTTGTAAATAAGATCGTCTATACCAATTTTTTCAGATTCCACATGTATGTGTTAATACACGATACTTGTTTTTCTCTTTCTGACTTACTTCACTCCGTATGACAGACTCTAGGTCCATCCATGTCTCTACAAATGACCCAATTTCGTTCCTTTTTATGGCTGAGTAATATTCAACTGTATATATGTACCACATCTTCTTTATCCATTCCTCTGTTGATGGACATTTAGGTTGTTTCCATGTCCCAGCTATTGTAAATAGTGCTGCAATGAACATTGGGGTGCATGTCTCTTTTTGAGGCTATTTCTTAAGTAACTTTAATTCAAAATAATCATTATGGCATTAAGGCATATTTTGGGGATGGCTGCCCTGGGTTCCAACAATTACATCCTGAATTAGCAAGTATTCTTTTGGTTTAGTAGGCTAAGAAGTGAATCAAAATTAAGAGCTCAAGAAAGGGAAGAATTATGTAAAATGAAAATCGGTAAGCAGAGAGGCCGGTAAGTTTTAGGGTTGTTACTAAGTTTATAAAACAATAAAAATGAAAATATTATTTCTTAGAAGATATGCTAAGAACCCAAGGTAAGAAGAAATAGAATAATTTGTATTAAAAAGCTCAGTTAAAGGTTATGAGATAGGCAGAGGGGAGGTTGTCATATTTCACAGATGGAAATCAATATTGATTTTGATCTAGAAATAAGGGCTCAAATATATTTATTATAATAATTATTATGTAAAGACAATAGGATAAATAGGATGTATGACTAGGAAATCACTAGAAAAGAAGAAAAAGCTAATAAAAGTCAATGCAGCAAAAGATAGAATTATAAAGAAGGGAAATAGCAAAGTGAATAAAAATAGAAAGCATACAAAATGATAGTAGTCATATCACTTAGAGTAATTAATATGAATGCTGCAAATATTCCTGTTATAAGACAAAATTCCTGGGCTGGGCCCTAATTACAAAATCTAAATATTGTTATCTACATACAACAGATACGCCTAAACCTAAATGACTAGACAGTTCAGAATAAGATGAAAAAAATAAACTGTATCATGGGAGATAAACTGATATCTTTAATGTATCAACATCCCTTACATAGAGGGGACCATTTTCTCTTCTTCCCGGAATCCCTAGATAGGCCACTGAAATAGAATTTTCAACCGTATATTAGAAAATGGAAGGGAATTTCCTCCCTACATTCTGTCCTTCTCAAACTTTCAGTGAGATTGAGAGAAAGAATTAGGCATGCAGGGCTACCACCTGCACAGGGCTGCCCATCTGTGCCAGTGGTGAGTAGAGGACTGAAACTCAGCTGCATTTTCAGGCCTTGTGCCCTGGAAGAGAGTTAGGTTTACCTGAAGGAAGGATTAATTCCAACAAGGATTTTGTGGACTCTAAACCCTGTGCAATAGGGTCTGGATCCACCTAGAGAAGGTATCTCTATCTCCAAAGTTGCCATTTGTGTTATCTGGGTACTGTGTGGATATGTGTATGTCAGCTGCTTCTGGGTTCTTTTCTCTTTTCAATCTGCCTGCCGCAGAGCCAGGGTATTCTAGTCTCCTTTCCTCCGTTTGACAAGCTTAATGGGGTAGACATTGTTTCCTGAATTAAGAGGCCTATGGTTTATGCATGTACTGAGGAGAGGGACTGGTGTTAAGTCTGATTAATTCAGGAGCCAAGTTTTAGGAAGTATTAGCATTTGGCCTCTGCATTCCGCAAATTATCTTTGTCAGTAAGAAAGCTGATAGTTTGTTTTGATTTCTATATTCTGAGTCTTTGTCTGCTATTCCTCATGATTAAATTTGGGTTATGCATTCTTGGCAGGCATACTACATTAGTGATGTTTTGTCCTTCTCAATATATCAACAGTAACATAAAGGACCCAGCATAAAGTAGATAGTCACTGTATCTCACCCTATTGTTATATCTTTTATTGTGAGCAGTTTCTCAGCATTTGGGGGGAAAAAGTAGAGAATTAATTGATTTAATAAATAAAATTTTATATATATATATATATATATAAAACTGAATCACCTTGCTGTCCACTTGAAATTAACACAATATTGTAAATTCAACAAAAAAATAAAACTAGCTATACACACTATAAAGATAATGGTAAAATTCATGCTAAAAATTTAAATTTTTGTATATATAAAGTGATATTAAATAGAAAATAAAAAGCACTATGACACGTAGAAAAAAATAAATAAACCTTTTTTCTTTTCTAGCATTTTATATGTGAGTGTGTTTGTCTTAAAGTTGATGATGAAACCTGAAACAGAAGTGAAGTTGCCTAAGACTGACCATTCCAAGAGGCAATTAATGAGATACTGTTCTCAGACCCAGTGATGATGCTTCTAGAGAACCACTTGGAGAGTTTTTCACGTGTTCCATGCAAGGACTGGCATCTGATTCACAACTACAAAATTTAAAGGTGAGAGTCAGTGGCCTGAGCTCTGTTGACTAGGAGCACAGTGAGGGAAAATGGCTCTGTTGGAATCCACCACAACTTCTAGCATCTGGTGTGACAAAGGATGTTTGAATTTCCCATGAACCCATGAGGCCCCCGAGGTAGGAATGTATTGGGTTGTTATGAGTGGATTTACTCCACGCAAGAGGAGTAAATCCAATGGAGGGGTGGGCCACAAAAACCAGTGGCTAAAGGGGAAGTTGTAAGAGGAGGCATAGTGTACGTCAGATGAACTATAGGTGAGAGATCCCCAATGATGGAAGTTGTCTCTGAAAAAGCCACAAAACCACTCCAAGAAAGAAAGAATTGACATTTAGAACATCCCTCACAGAGAGAATACCTATACCAGAGTATAACTGTACTGTGAAATAATACTATATTTACTTTTACTTCTTTTCAATCTCCTCACTCCAATCCCTGAAAGGTCCCAAAGCATCAGCTAGGGAGTCAAGGAAAAGGTAGAATAAGAGCTGAAGATGATTCTAACCATCCCCATCTTCTTTCATTATAGGCTTCCAAGACTGAAGTAGGCTAGAGATCAGAGAAGAGAGAAGTTTTAAATTTGATGAGAATAGGATTTTGATTATTATACTGACTAGATTTTTTAATACCTGGAAAAAGAGATTATTACATTTCATTGAGTCTAAGATGCTATTGATTATAAGATGTTCCATTATTTTATATAACACTTGGGGAAAAAAATCCCTTCCAATTATGACTACAAGATGACTTTGAGATTCAGAGATGAGATATTAAAATGGAAAAATATGTTCATCTTAGACTAGACAAAATAGAGTAATATTTTATTATCTGAGGGTGATTGGAAAAGCTGTGAGATCTGATTGAGATTTCATTGAAGGGAGGGTACGTGAATTAATAATAGAGCATTTAAAGGGGGGCAGTGGTGATAAAAAGTAAAATTTATTCCTGCCTTTACCCTGCAGTGTCCAACTGGTACAATAAACTGGTTAAACAATGTAATTTCTCAGTCTAATTTCAAGCAAACACACACATACCCACACACATGAGCTAAACCTGCCTTTGACAAAAGCCTGAAGAGAAAAGGGGATCCAGGCACTCAAAGGCTCATTTTAAAGGTTTACCTTCTCCAACTAACATACGTCTAATCCTTCCCAGAAAGAGCAGAACACTCCTTGAGTGCTAAAATAGATGCCAGATTTCAGTTGGAATTAAAAATTGGGATATGTGGAAATAATGAAATACTTTGGATGTTTTCATAATTTTGAGAATTAACAGGAAAGACTTAGATCTCATGCTCTCAGTAACACATTTGATAACATGGGGAGATTAATAGTATAACTGAAATATCATTTGGCCTCCCTGCCTCTCAGATGTCTAGATAAACTACACTGAATCCTCCCAGTTCTATGGACCGTGAAAGTCTAAAGAACTCCCATTTGCTTTTGTGAATTCCTGGAGAATTACGTCTCACAGTCCCCTAAGCCTCTGACTCTCGTGTGTATCAATCTGGATTTGAAACTAGACTCCTCTGGGGGTTTTAAAATATGTCCAAAAATTCTTTGACATTCCTCTCTTCAAGAGATGGCACTTAACTCCTCTTCCATTGAGTGTGGGATGGACTAACTGACTTAAATGAAATGAATAATGTATGTATGACATTGTGTGACTTCTGACACCAGGATGTAAAGCACATGGCTTCCTTCTTGCCTTCTCTCTTGGATTGCTTGCTCTGGAGGAAGCTAGCTTCCATGTCATGAGGACACTCAAGCAGCCCTCTGGAGAGAGAGGTTCATGTGGTGAGAAACAGGAGTCCAGCCTACAGCCATGTAATTAAGCCCTCTTGGAAGTGGAGGTTGGTATCTTTAGCAATGTACTGAGGCCAAGGGACATTTTAGAAGGAGAGGCCAGAGTTTGTATTTATACTGTTGGGGAGGAAGAAATTTTCCACTACCGTTCTAGGTTCTTCTGGCTGGTCTAAGAATTAAATTGACATGAGACAGATTAACAGGAGAAAATCACACAAAAGTTTAAAAACATGTATACATGGGAGAGACCCAGAAAAATTAAATAACTTGCTAAAAAGGTTGAAACTCTCACCTTAACTATCATCTTCAGCTAAAGACAAAAGAAGATGTTGGGGGTAGGAGTTTAGGACTTCACAGGGGAGGAAGGCCATTGACGGGAGACGGAAAAGCAAATGTTTGGTAAACAAATGTTTGCTGGGCCATGAAGAGACAATGGGACACAGGAATTTTAACAAACAGACTTTGCTAGGTTCATCCCTGTTTACAAACCTAGTTCATACTATAATTATCTACTGTGACAGCTCCCTTCCTGGAACAAGGCTTCTATCTACTATCTTCAGGCAGTTTGAAGCGGGAAGGTCAAAGTTTCTTCCTGAATCTTTTGGGCCTTGATTGTTTTCAGTTTGAAATAATCCACATACCAGAGAGACATTTTGGGGTGTCAAGTTTTGCTCGCCTACAATATTTCTGTCAGCAGTAATTATAGCAAGGCTCAGAATCAACTGGCCTCAACAATACTTAATATCTTACTAAAGTAAGTAAAG
This sequence comes from Leucopleurus acutus, assembly GCF_964270905.1. Classification (NCBI taxonomy): domain Eukaryota; kingdom Metazoa; phylum Chordata; class Mammalia; order Artiodactyla; family Delphinidae; genus Leucopleurus; species Leucopleurus acutus. The sequence goes on from NC_139143.1 coordinate 64,080,686, forward strand.
TAGTATTTTAAAAAAGTAAAATAAAGGTAAAGTATGAATGAGGTATAATACTTAATACTGTTACTAAGCATGGGGCTCTCTGCCCAATGCACATAGAAACCAATACTATGGCACTGACTTCTGAGAAAAGAAAACGCTTTAGTGAGATGGCGACCGGCAAGAAGACAGGAGGCAAGGCTCTCAGCCTGTTTCCCTGATCTGGGGTTCAGTCAAATTTTTATGAGTTAAGGTAGAATGGGTTGGTATGTGGAAGCACTGGTCAGGGTTCGATTGGAGGGCTTCAGGACTTGGCCGTGTATGGTAAGATATGGTAAAGAGGCTTCAGCACGGGATCTTCCTGGACAAAAAACCCTTCACTTCTGAAAGGATTCTGGCATTCGGGTTCTAGTCATGTTCTGGTCTTTTGGTTCCATGGTGGGGGAGAAACTTTAGTTCCTGGTGTTATTTAAAGGTAAAATTTTCTCCTCTGTGCATTTGTTGGCTGCATGATTTAGTTTTGCTCTGTTGTCTCTGAAAAACAACTTAGTTCTGGTTAGGAACAGGACAGGGTCAGTTCAGGCTGGTTTTTCGGTTACAATACCTTAATAAAGGCTTGTCATTCATGAGTAACTGGGTCTCCTTGCCCCTGGATTTTCACCATTCTAAACCATTATCTTTAGCTAGTGAGATCTTCCTGTATCAATTATCTGACTATGCTCTCCCCCAGTTGAAAATGCATTCATGCCCCACTAATTCCCATTGCCTTCAGAACAAAATGTCAACTCCTTTACTTGGTTTATAAGAACTCTTAAGTACTGTTGTGATGTGAGATTGTGGTCACTTCTCTGGTCATGGGATATTCATTTTGAATCCCATGCATTAAAGATTTTATTTTTCACAAGTTCTATGTGAAGCAGAAAATACCATAACCTTTACCTGGAGAATTTTTTGTTCTAGAAATGAATACTTATTTCATGTCAATATTTCTTACATACACAAAATTAGTGGACCAAGTGACCAAAGCTTCTGGGGAAGAAAGAAATGACTGTTTTCACACCTATAAAGTAGGAACAACTAAAACTCTGTGGGTGGTTGAAACTGGACAGGAGAATGAAAAGAAATTGGTGAAATGATCTGTCTTTCTTCTGAAAATATTACTGTATTAAATTCTTCAATAAAAAGAAAATAATAATTATGGTATGTCCACTATTGAAAAGAAAAAGGTAGATTTATCTTTTCACCTGGAACATTGTCTATCATATGGAGTGGAAAAAAACGGTTAGAGAACAGTATGTAGAGAATGATCACATTTAGGTAAAATAAATCCAGTGTAGAAGGCACAATATCAAACTGTTAATAATGCTTGTCTCTTGTGAAGGGGCTTCTGAGTGGAGTTTGTGGAGTACTTCCTATATTATTCACTTCTGAATTTTTAAAAATGTGTAAAAACATATCTTTTACAGTTTAAAAAGATAGTTCCATTTTATAAAGATCAAGGATGATAGCTAGGAACTTCAAATTAACATCTGTCCCTTTGTCTTCACACAGATTCTCATTCAACTTTTCCTGGAATGATGGAAGTTTCGATGTTAGGGTTTAATCGCATCTTAAAGCTATATTCCAAGGGTATCCCTCATAACCTCATTAGTGGCTAAATCACTGTCTCTGTTATTAAATTCTTCCTCATAGCTAATCCTCATGTTACTCCATATACATTCCCCACCCAGAGTTCAGTTAAATCTGGGAAAAGAAAAAAGAGTTGATAATCCTCCTTTGTTTAAAAACGATTGGTGATTTTAATTTTCTTTTCATAGCATGTTTCTCTTTTGCCAAATTTCTTGCCCTTGATCATTTCTTGGAAGCAACGTGGTGAAAGTGAAATGTGTGGGGTTTGAAGTTGGAGGAACTGGCTTCGCAACCTGTTATCTTTATTTACCAGTAGGCTACTTGTGGTTAAACCATTACCTTAATTCTCTGCACTTCAGTTTCCCCATCTATAAAATCGGATGAGAGTGACTGAAAGGATCACAGGAGATAACGAAAGTGGGAGTGTGATGAACAATAGCATCTTGCAAAGATGCTGCTTGACCTTTCTCTCCCCACTTGACCCCAGCCACTTCTCTCTCTCTCTTTTAATTTTCCGTTTTTTGAAAAAAGACTATTTTTTCAGAGAAGTTTTAGGTTCATGGTAAAATTGAGAGGAAGATACAGAGGTTTCCCATATACCTCCTGCCCACACACATGCATACGCCATTATCAAAATCCCTCACCAGAGTGGAATATTTGTTACAATTGATTAACCGACACTGACACATGATTATCACCCAAAGTCCATAGTTTTCATTGCGGTCCACTCTTGATGTTGTACATTCTATGGGATTGGACAAAGGTATAGTGACATATCTACCGTTATAGTACACTTCTCTTTTCCTTGCTTCTTTTCTTACCAGACTCAAAAGAACTCTCTAATATTAGTATCTTCTTCTGTAAAACAGAGTGAAAATAGCCCCTCCCTTCTGTACTTCAAAGGATCACTTTTGTAAGACTCAGCTGGGCAAATGCATGTTAAACCATGTTGTAAAGGCTAGGGTCCTAATGCTAGCTATGTTTGTATCTTGCCACATGACAGCCCTACGAGTGGGTTTGTCAGAGTGGACATGATCCTTTCCATTTTACAGACAAGGACATGGTTAGAGAGGCTGTGACTTCCACATGGTCTCACAGCACTAGAACCCAGGCTTCTAGACTATTAAAGGCCATTTTTAAAGTTTATTTCTCTCCTGTAAGTTAAATGACCTTGACCGTTCTAGCTTTTCTTTATAAATTCCACACATCAACCTAATCTTCAAAGAAAAGCAAATGAATTGCTCAAATGATTTTCTTCTCTGGAATTTTGCTATTAAAGTTGGGTTGAATTATGGGAGCACTGAGTGAGTAATAGCCAGCACTGTGCAGGGAACACAGTGGTAAATGAGAAGTCATGGTCCCCGCCTTTACGGAGTGTATGTTCTGTGGGGGTTGGGGTGGAGCGAGCGGAGGGTAAACAGGAAAGAAGTGAGTAAGCAAATAAATGAACAAGAGAGTTTTGGGTAGTCATAAGCATTTTTGAATCAAATAAAGCCTAGTGACCTGCAGGGGTGACAGTGTGGTGGTGGTGGTGGACGGGGAGGTGTGACCTAGACTGAGTGATGGAGGGCTCTGGAAGGAGATGACAGTAGAACTGAGACTTCAAATAGAGCAGGGACTTTGCCTTCACCATTGCGTCCCCATTCCCAGTGACAGGACCAGTGCCCAGCAAACAACATGTTCAGTAGATATTGGGTGAGTGAATTAATCAATGAACGAAGTAGCCATTCATACAAAGATCAGGGAGTGTTTGGAAATGCTTTTGCTATAATGGCTAATACTAATAGCTACTCTTCATTTTGCTCATATCACATGCCAGGTACTTAGGCTTAATGATTTACATTTATTTAAAAGTGGAGGGACTCCCTTGATGGTCCAGTGGTTAAGACTCTGTGCTTCCACTGCAGGGGGCGCCAGTTCAATCCCTGGTCAGGGAACGAAGACCCCGCATGCCATGCGGCGTGGCCAAAAAATAATAAAAATTTAAAAACTAAAAGAATAAAAGTGGAATCCTCACAACAACCCAAACAATTAATTACATTATTACCCCATTTTCAGATAAGGGCTATAATGACATTTGTGATAAAGGGATATTTTATGATATTGTAAAATCTTTAATTTTCTTGTTACTCCTTTTAGTTTCAAACACTTTAAGACCAATGTTTAGTCACATTTGTATTAGTCAAAATGCTGGGAAATGTGGTATTCTGATTCACCTAATTTTCTATCAAAGCATATTTGTTAAAGTTCTGTATAAAAATAATAGTTTCTCTATCTGCTTTGTTCATATGCTAGTTAAAACTGAATCATAGAAAGCCTGAGTTGAAAGTAACTGTAACACCATTGTAAAGCAATTATACTCCAATAAAGATGTAAAAAAAAAAAAAAAAAAGAAAGTAACTGTAGAATTCAACTCATCCTATAGTACTATTTCATATATAAAGGGATTTAGGCATCAAGAACCTTTTCAAATATTTTTCTTTAATGACTGAATTGTTTGCAGTGAGTATTTGGAGTGAGCAGAACTACAAGATGGGCTGTCATCTATTAAGCACATGAATCAACATGTTTCAAAACCAGTTCATTTGCTCTTCAAAAGAACTGCAATGATATAGACATTAGAATCCCCACCTTGCTGATAAAAGTACCTGAGGCTCAGTGACCTATTTAATTTGCTCAAGGTCACATTGACCATAAATGGCATAAGTGGAAGGTTCCATAAGTGGAAGATTCAGTCAGATTTTAATACACCATGCTGCTTCTTCCAAAATAGGATCACTTCATAGTAAAAATTTAGAAATTGATCACAAAAATTATAGCAGTTTGGATTGACTGTTTACTCATCCCAGCGCACTAGAAATTATGTTGGTTTTGTTTTTCTTTTTTAGGGGGGTGGGACAAGTTTTTCTCCACCTGAAAGTAAAGGGTAGAAAAAAATTCCACTGACTTATATTTGAATTAATGCCTGTAGCTTCACACATCCAACAATCAACAAAATACAATTCACTTGTACATTAAGACGGTTGGCTTTTGGCAACTACAGAGAGGGAAACTTGACAGAGACTCTTGGGGAAGTCCCTACCCTAAGAAAATCCCTCCATGACAACAAAGTGCCCCAGGGGCCTTTGAGTTCTCTAAGGGCTGATAAAGTACAATCAACACCAGTGGGAGATACTATCTTTCATGTCTTCTCTGAATGACTAAGGATTTCTGCCTCTGATATTCTTCTCCCCTCCTCTTTCTCATAGGAAGTTCCTGGCTGGAGAAACCCCCAATATGGTTGGGCTAAAGATAAAGGACTCTGGGGTTGCTTGGTCTTCTCCAGAGATGTTAAAGATCAATGTCAGCTTTTATTTTATCTATCTGTCTACCTATGTATCTATCTATCTATCATCATCAACATCACTTATTTTGGAGGAGGTAAGGGATTATATTGAGCAGCCATAAAAAAATCAATAGAGCCTAGTGATTTATTGAGCTCATAAAACAAATCAGTAAAACATGCTTTCCAGAGATTGGGAGAAACCAGCCTCAGCGTAATTTCAGCCATTTGAGGCTTTTGGAGGATGGGTTTAAAAATCACTTAGTCTTTATGGTTGAGGAGCCCCTCAGCACCAACTCTGTACTCCCCTATCCCTTACATTCCTTCACCCCTACATGGTTTGGGGGCATGCTGGAATCCCAATTTATCTAGTCATCACAGTCTGAGAAACAGATAAACTCTGCATTCATGATTACAAATTTAGATTATTTCTGCAAAATCATTGTTATGCATCGCCCCCCAAAAAGCCTTTATTCCGGGATCATAATCCAACAGTCAATACAGAAAGTACTTATGAGTTACCTGCTGTGAATCTTTTGATAAAACATGGTAGAATTTAAGAGTTAGGCTGTTCTAAACCAGTAGAAAAACATTTCAAGGAAATAGAAAAAACCCTCAGTTCCCTGAAATCATGTAAATGTCAAGCTAGTCCTTTGGCATTTTCTCCTCATATCTGCATGACATTACCCTCCCAAATGGATTACCATAGCCTTCTTGGCCATCAAAGCCAGTATAATGAGACAAGAACAAAGACATCTATATTTTATAACTAAAAATATGAGGAAATATGCTATTTTCTGTGCCTAAAATTTATTCCCCCCCCCCATCCCAACTCTATCCCCAGGATATATTGCTTCATTGTAGACTTACCACCCTATACCGTAACTACCCCTTTGCTTCTTTGCCTCCCTCACTATGCCAAGTCCTTTAAAGGCAGCTCACAGTGCCTGTCTCACTGTGCTGATCTTAGATAGGCTTCCACTGGAAAACTTCTACAGGTGACTGGAATTTGTGTGCAGGGGTATTCTCAAAAGAACATTTGTGGGGGGATGAGGAAGTAGGATTGGGCAGAGGGAAGAGTTGAAATGTGGAACCATCACAACGAAGGCCTCACAAGATCCTTGGGTAACTCTAAAGCTGGGATGATCCCTTCAGAATCTTCTCACCTTGAGGCAAGGGAACTGGGCCTTTATTGCTCATTTGCTAGTCAATCGATGCAGGTTGGCTCTCCCAGTGGGGCATGACCACGAGCAAGGCAACTTTCATGCATTTAGTGAGGGCATTTCCCAGAGAATGAGTCAGCTAAGTGCTGTCAGCTACTGCCAATACTCACAGAAGCTGGGGGAATAATGAATGTGCTTCAAATCTGAATGCAGGGATCTGGGTGGCATATAGCAGCATCCACTACAGTCCTCCAAAACTATTATTAAGTAAGTGACATTGTATAGTTCATTCATTTATCCAAGTGACTCATGTTTTTGATTTCACATATGTAAGAAGAATATTTTAACCAGCTGGGGATGTATCTTGCATAGTTGTTAGTATAGAAGCATTACTTTTAGGTACTAGTTATATAGCTACTAGGTTTCAGCATGTTCTTTTTGGCATAAAATTCATTTTATTTGTCCAGTGTGATCTGCTTGAAGAAACTCTGAGGCTTGAGTTAAAAGACCTGGGTTCCTATTAGAACTCTGCCACTTACTATATGAGTCATGTTACTTCTTTGTTTTCAGTTGTCTCATTTGTAAAATGGCAAAAATGATATCTTGGGTGACTTTTTCACAGGGTTGTAGTACAAATAACGGAAAGGATGCTTGCCAAAGCCCTTTGTAAATGACTGGTGGAGAAGGGATTGAAGAGGCTGTGGGAGCTCTCCATTAGCATGAGGAATAGGGAAGGAGACTGACTGCAAAGGGGAGGGATGAGGAAAAGAGGTGGAATTTTCCTGAGGTGCCAAAAACCATCTCTTTACTTCACCATTGCAACTCAGGCCTGCTCAGGTGAAGTAAATTCAAAACAAAACAGGACAAAGGAGACAGACAAATCAGTCGACTGAACTATATACATTAAGTAAATCTTTATGTAGTTTAGAACTTTTTTCTCACCCCCTCCCCACCAGGTAGAGGCTGCAACAATCATACTGTTGGGAGGAAAGGAAAACCACTGTATTTGTTTAGTTCTGGGGGTTCTTGGCTACAATATAGGATCTGTCACCTCAACACCACTTTGACTCAACTTGTTTATATGAAAGCAAGTGGGTGTTCATTTCTAAGTGTCTCTTTATCTCTCTCTTTTTGTTGTGGTCGTGGTTGCTTTGGTCTCATTTTTGATCTTTCCCCATGAAAAACCTTTCTTAGTCCCTGTCCTGAAAGTAGGTGATCGTCCTTCAGGTCAGGGTAGAGTTAGCATGGACTTCCCCAGAGCAGTGGAAATGTTTCCTTTGAATTTTAGGCTTTTTCAACCCTGATGGCATGATCTTGGTTTTGGTTGAAGACTGGAGCTAAATGTCCTGTGGTCAACTCCAGGGAGGTGTACTTGGCTTATTTCTAACCAGAGACATTTCCCAACCCTTTGCCCACACAAGGCTAGTTTTCCCTTCTACCTCAGAGGTTTTCTGTTACACATGCTGTTCTTCTCCCTCTGCTCTTCTTTCTATTAATTCATCCGTTCATTCATCTCCCTCCATTCCTTCTGGTTAAGAAGCCAGCTTGGGTTTACATTCCACATTTCATATTCCCTTCTTCAGCCTCCTTGCTTGGGTCAGATGTGGATAAACTCTGCCTTTAATTTCAATGCTGTGCTCCTGGGACCCATATTTTTTTGGCTTGGGCTCCATCTCTGAGAGCTGATGATTGGCCAGGAAAATTTCAACAAAGCAGCAGGGCAGATCAGGGCCTGGCTGACCTTGTGCTTCTTGGTTTTTCAAGATTTATGAGTTGGATGAACCTTGCACTCAACCCTGGCCTTATGAACAACATGTTTGTTTTTATCACTAAGGCACCCTGGCAGGAGACTGCATCGCTGCCTGGGAAACCTAACTTTACTTGGACTGTGACAGATTTGACCTCCACACCAATGCTGCTTTTCCTATGTAGGCAGGTAATTCTCCCCTTACCAGGTTTCTTAAAGGAAATAAGGTATCACATATCATTAGATGGTGTATGGATATAATGGAAGCATTTTTCTCATGGAAGCCTGCCCTGGCCTCCCAAGGGTAGATTGGGCACCCTTTTTATGGCACCATATACTTTCCCTTGTATTTTCTGAAGTCAGAAAGAATCTCTTGTTCATCATTATATCTCCAGAGTCTGGAACACAGAAGTGTCAATACATATTTGTTCACTAATTAACTGAATTTTGGAAAGTGTGAACCATCTTCCAGTTTCCTGAGAAGGAAGAGAAGTAACAATATCTGCTTTTCTGATTCCCATCTACCCAGGGTTCCATAGCCCATTGAGAGGTAGTGCTGAGGGTAAGTGGATGTTTCATTCTTACATGTGATTTTGTCTTTTCATCACTCTTGTCCATCCAGACCATCCTCCTTGCTATACCTAGAACTTGTCAAGCACAGTCATCTCCATGGGAGAAGCATGGTTGGTAATGGGTACAGGTGGTCAGGAGGAGATAGCAAGCTTTTGATAAACACATCATTTTCTTTCTGCCTACTCCTGTTCATTAACATAGTAAGGAGATGTGTTTTTAGCAGTGTATCCATTCTGTCAAGATCCTTTCTAAGCCTCTATTTTTCCCTTTAAATATCAAATCAATGTTTGTTGGGTAGAATTGAAATTTAGGTGGTTAGACATCCAGTTTGGGATGGGCAGATGTGCTTGGTACCATCACCTTTTGTCTCCAAAGGGTTAGGGCTTCTAGCCAAGCATGTTCTCTTTGTAGCTCTTTTTCTGGCTAACTCATACTTATCTTAAAAATACCTCCCTCTAAGAAGGCCTCTAGGGTGATGCAAGTTTGGGCTTCCTGATATGTGGTTCCCTATATCATTGGAGTGTATTATAATTTTATCATATTATAAATTCTTGTGTAATTTGTCTTTTTCACTCATGAGAACAAACATTTCTTGAGGGCAGAGACCTTGTACGTGTTTTCTCTTTTCTGTGGTCAGACTTGTTTGAATAGTGCTGTCCAAAAGAACTTTTAGCAATGATGGAAATGCTCTATTCTGCTCTGTCCAGTGAGGCTGCTACTAGCCAGATGTGGCTATTGAACACTTGAAATGTAGCTAGTGTGACTGAGGAACTACATTAATGGTATTTAATTTTAATTAATAAGTATTTACATTTAAATAGCCACATATGACTAATGGTTACGGTATTGAGCTGCATAGTTAGAAGTTTGTCTATTTCTACTATTCTTTTCAAAGAACAAACTTTTGGCTTTGTTGATCCTCAATTTTGTTTCTTTCTTTGCTATTTCAATAAATTCTGCTCTTTATCATTTCCTTCTCCCTCCCTTCCTTCCTTCCTTCCTTATTCTTTTTCTAACTTCTTAACTTGGAAGCTTATATCATTAATCTTATCATTTCTTCTTTCTAATGTAAGCATTCAAAGATGTATATTTTCAAACCATAATGGAAAGGAATATGAAAAAGAATATATATGTATAACTGAATCACTTTGCTGCACACAAGAAACTAACACAACATTGTAAATCAACTATACTTCAATTAAAAAAAATTTTCCTCAACGCATTGCTTTATTATAAATACCATTGCTATGGTATTTTAGATCAACTTTATTGAGATTTAATTTACATAGGTTAAAGTGCACCTTTTTTTTTTTTTTTTTTTTTTTTTTTTCGGTACGCGGGCCTCTCACTGCTGTGGCCTCTCCCGTTGCGGTGCACAGGCTCCAGACGTGCAGGCTCAGCGACCATGGCTCACGGGCCCAGCCGCTCCGTGGCATGTGGGATCTTCCCAGACCGGGGCACGAACCCGTGTCCCCTGCATCGGCAGGCGGACTCTCAACCACTGCGCCACCAGGGAAGCCCTAAAGTGCACCATTTTAAAGAATACACTTAGTTTCAGTAATTGTACACACCACCTGCTTTACCACCACAATTAAAATATGGCCTTTTTCCTTCATCCCAAAATGTACCTTTATGCCCCTTTGCCATTATTCCCTATCACATTAATCTACTGTCACTATAGTTTTGCCTTTTGTAGAATTTCATATAAATGGAAACAAATAGCATGCATTCTTTGCTCTGTTCCTTTAGTTCAACAGAATATTTTTGAAAGTTAGCCATGTTGTTGTATGTAACAGTAATTACTTCCTTTTCATTGTGGATTAGTATTCCACAGGATGGATAGATCACAATTTGCTTATCCATTTATTTGGATATTTGAATGTTTGGGTTGTTTTCAGTTTTTGGCTATTATGGATAAAGCTTCTTTGAACATACATGCACAGGTTTTTATGTAGAGATATATTTTCATTTTTCTTGGGTAATTACCTAGGTGTGGAATTGTTGGGTCATATGAGAACTGTAAGATTAACTTTATAAGAAATGTCCCAAGTGTTTTAAAAACACTGTTGTATCATTTTCAATTTCTACCAGTAATATATGAGACTTTCAGTTGCTCCATATCCTCATCGATACTCGTTATTGTAAGTCTTTTAAATCTTAGCTGTTCTAGTGGGTGTGTAGTGGTATCTAACTGTGGTTTTATGTTGCAGTTCCCTGATGACTGATGATGTTGAGCATCTTTTCATGTGCTCATCGGACATTTGTGTAATTTTTGTGATATGCCTATTAAAATATTTTGCCCATTTAAAAAATTGGGTTGTCTTCTTCGTATTCAGTTGTAAGAATTCTTTATATATTCTGGATACAAATTTTTTGTCCGTTATATGTACTGCAAATATTTTCTCCTTGTCTGTGGCTTTCCTCCCCAGTCTGCTCTTTTTTTTTTTTTTGCGGTACGCGGGCCTCTCACTGTTGTGGCCTCTCCGTTGCGGAGCACAGGCTCCAGACGCGCAGGCTCAGCGGCCATGGCTCACGGGCCCAGCCGCTCTGCGGCATGTGGGATCTTCCCGGACCGGGGCACAAACCCGTGTCCCCTGCATCGGCAGGCGGACTCTCAACCACTGCGCCACCAGGGAAGCCCCCCCAGTCTGCTCTTTTAAGAGCAAAAGATTTTCATTTTAATTAAGTTCATTTTAACAGCTTTGTCTTTTATGGTTCATGTTTTCTGTGTTCTATGTAAGAAAACATTGCCTACCCTAAGGTCACAAACATATTTTCTTTCATGTTTTCCTTTAGAAGTTTTATAGTTTTAGCTTTTATGTTTAGGTTTATGATCCATTTTGAGTTATTTTTTGGTGGAAGGTGTGAAAGAAAGGGTCAAAGTTTATTTTTTTCCAAACATATATCAGTTGTTCCAGCACCATTTGTTGGATTTCCTTTCCCCAATGAATTATCACGGCACCTTTGTTGAAAATAAATTGGCAATGTGGGTAACATAATGGTTCTATCTCTTTATTGCCTATTCTGTTCCATTAATCTATATGTGTACTTTATGCCAATACCATACTGTCATGATTACTGTAGTTTTGAATTATCTTGAAATCATAGAGTGGAAGTACTCCAGTGCTGTTCTTTTACAAAATTTGGCTATTCTAGATCTTTTGCATTTCTATATACATTTTAGAATTAGTTTTGTTAATTTCCAATTTTGTTTGTAATTGTATTGACTCTATAGATGAGTTTGGGGGGAATGACATTTCAATAATATTGAGAATTCTAATCCCTGAACATGGAATGTTTCTTCATTTACTTAGACATTTTAAAATTTCTCTCAATAATGTTTTATAGTTTTTAGTGTACAGGTCTTGCACATATTTTGTTAAATTTATCCCTAAATATTTCATTTTATTTCATTCTATCATAAATATTTTTTCTTAATTTTGGTTTTAAATTGTTATTTAAACATAAAATTGAGTTTTGTATATCGTCTTTTGTATCCTGTAATATTGCTAAATTCACTTATCATTTCTAGTAGCCTTTTTAAAAAAACAGAGTGCTTAAGATAGTCTATATTCACTAACAGTTTGTCTAAGAATAAAGAAAATTTTACTACTTCATTTTCAATATGGATAATTTTATTGTTTTTCTTGCACTGTAGCATGGGCTAGGAACCTCTAACACAATATTGAATAGAAATTGTGGGAACCCACAACATTGCCTTCTTAGTCTGGGGGAAGCATTTAATCTTTCAATATCGATTATGGTACTAGCTGTAGGTTTCTTAAAGATGCTCATTATCAGATTGATGGAATTAGTTCATTCCTAGTTTGCTGAGAGGTTTTATCGTGAATGGGTGTCTAATCTTAAGTGCTTTTTCTGCATCTATTGAGATGGTCAGATGTTTTTCTTCACGTGTGAATATGGCTGATTACATTGATGTTTGAATGTTAAAACAACCTTTCATTTCTGAGATAAACTCCACTTTGGTGTTTATTAGGGTGTATTGTCCTTTTTATATATGGCTGATATGTTAACATTTTGTTAAGTATTTTTGCATCTATGTTCACGAGGAAAATTTATTTGTATTTATTTATTTTATTTTTGTGGAAAGTTTGTTTAGTTTTGGTATTAGGTTAATGCTGGCCTTGTGAAAGGAGTTGGGAATTGTTCCCTTCTCTATTTTTGGAAAGTATTTGTGTAAAATGTCTATTTTTTTCCTTTCTTATTTAATATAATTCACCAGTGAAGCCATCTGGACTTGGAGTTTTCTTTGTGGAAAGGTATTTTTTGAAAAAAGATTTAAAAAAATAAATGTAATTCATTGACTGTATAGGGTTATTAAGGTTTTCTCTCTTTTTTCTTATTTTTGTTGGTTTGCTAATTTTGACTTTTAAGAAATTTGTCCTTTCTATCTAATATGGTATAAAGTTGCTCATACTCTTATCATCTTTTTAATGTCTGTTGGCTCTTCTGAATCCCCTCATTTCTCATATTAATAATTTTTGCCTTTTCTTTTTTTTTTTTCTTACTCACCTAGTTAGAGGTTTATCAATTGTATTGCCTTTTCAAAGAACCAACTTTTGGTTTCCTTGAATTTTCTGTATTGTTTGTTCAATTTCTATGTTATTGACTTCCATACATATATTTATTATTTTGCTCTTTTATAGACCTTGGACTCAATCTACCTTCCTTTTTAGCTTTTTAAGGTTGAAGTTTAGATGACTGATTTTAGAACTCTCTCTTTTTTTTTAAGGAAAATCCTTGTAGGTCTCTCATGTTATAACTGATCCAAGGCCAAAACTCATCACAGAGAATCTAGTCAAGAGATGAGGAGGCCTGCATAATCCAGCAAGAGCCAGCCTGAGGAGGAAATATCTTGGTTAAAGCCAGACAGGCTGTGGGATTGCCATCCATTGACAGCTTTCTTCTTAAAATTAAATTGATCAGTCACCATGTTTTAGCTGATTTCTTAGCCATCCTCCAGAACCATGAGGCAGGCTTTATCCATTAGGCACAATAAGTGAGGTGCCTAAACCCCATGATCTCACCAAAATGGTTTAATTTCTTTCATAAAATGATGCTGAAGGTAATGGTGTTTACCGCAGTAAAAACAGGATAAATCATGTATGGTACCAAGCATAGGGCCCATTATGAGAAGCTATTTTCAATATCTGGGATATGAACACCTCCCAGAGCATCTACAAAACACATCTTGAAGGGAGAACCATAGAGTCCTCAATCTGGCCTGGATCTCTTTTATTTGACAATAAATACAATTTAATTTTTTTCTGAGCAGGAGATCAGGATGCTATTTTTAGAAAAAGGGAGGGGGAGGGGGAAAGGTGGAAACTCACCTGGGTTCACAGCAGGAGCCCAGCAGAGGACCACCTAAGCTTGTGTGGAAGACCTACAAGCAGAGATGCTGGGGTGGAGCACAGCAGAGGATGCAGACTCCACTGTGATGTCCCGAGTCTGTGCAACGCAAGCGGTTTTGGATGAACTAAGCCCTGGGCGGCGGTCTACACATGCACTCTGATGTGAATTCATTACTAAAAATCTGGAGTGCTCGAACTTTCTGAAGGGGTGGATTGAGTTTCATACAGTTTATCTGACCCAGAATGCTTTGCAAATCCAGCCCCAGAACCCACTCCTCCAGAGATCATGGTGGGCTCTGCAGAGACGAAAGCAAGCAGCACCATAGTTCATCATTTCAGCTTAATTATTAGCCCGTGGCCTGTACCGGCTGCCAGATACGAAAGGTTGGACCATGTGATCGTCTCCAAACATTTCCACAAGGGCTCCTGTGGTTAGTGTGAGGTCTTCGGCTCTCCCTAACCCCCTCCACTCTCAAAATCAGCTTGCATAACCCAGTACAGCCCCTTCCTCAGGTCAGCTATTGTACTCGAGTAGGGAGTAGTGAGCCGAACTGTAAACCAGAGCCGCCATTCCGCCAGCACCCTCCCTGCTTTCCCAGAGTGCACCTAGTTTTTGGTCACGCCCTAGAGCCTGCGCGCCTAAGCAAGCTCGCCCACGCCCACGACTAGCGGTAAAAGGAAAGCCAACAGTAATCGTCCAAGGCAGAGCACATAGGCGTGGAACCCTATGGAGACGTTGTAACCCATACCAGGCACCAGAAAGAGCGCCAGCCTAGACCTCCGCCCAATTCTCTGTTCGCAACTAGCAGAGCGCCTGGAGGCACAGGCCTTCCGCTGCGTGCCATTCCCGCAGCCTCCGCCCGCAGGCCACTACGATGACCCCGGCTATTACTGCCTGGGAGTGTACAAAGTGGAGATAAGACCTGAATCTGTGCAGGGTCCGGTGCGGGAAGCCGAAGAACGCTATGTTGAGGAAGGAGATCCGGGCCTTCTGGGCTGCGTGAACCAGGAGGCTACGGCAAGCACGAGGGCGGTGATGGCGGCCAGGAGCCCATGGAGCAGCCATCTGAGGAGCCAGGCCATGTGGAGGCTGCTGCCGAGGCCCCACACCGTGGAAACCGGCTTCTCATCTGTTTTAATGTAAGTATTTAAAACTATAAATGCCCTTTAGGTATTTAATTATATATATTATGATTATTAATATATATACTCTGCAAATTTTGTTATGGTGTGTTTTAATTTTTCTTTAATTATTTCTAATCTCTCTTGTGATTTTTTTTTGTTTTTGATCCATGGGTTGTTTAGAAGTGCATCTTTTAATTTCCAAATATGCGTTATTTTACAGATTTCTTTTAGGTATTGATTTATATTCCTTATTTCTTTTTAACTTTAATTTCTGTTGTTTCAGTTCTTCAAAATGTAAGAAGACTTGTTTTGTGGAAGAGCATAGAGTCTATTTTGCTCAGTGTTACATGTGTACCTGAAAAGAATGTGTGTTCTGCTGTTGTTAGTTGTAATGTTCTCTAAATGCCAGTTAGATTAAGTTGTTGGATAGCGTTGTTAAAGTCTTCTATATCCTTATTGATTTTCTGTCTACTTGTTCTATCATTTATTAAGAGAACAGTATCGAAATTTCCAATTACATTTGTCTACTTTTATATTTCTCCTTGGAGTTCTGTCAGTTTTGCTTCATGTATTTTGAAGCTCTGTTATTAAGTCTTTATAGGCTTAAGATTGTTATCTTCCTAATTATTTGACCCCTTATCATTATGAAGTGCCAGTCTTTGTCCCTGATAACTTCCCTTGTTTTCATGTCTAGCTTGTATGATATTAATATAATCATTTTAGTTTTTTTATGGTTAGAGTTTTTAATGTTATCTTTCCATCCTTTAGCTTTTTTATTTTTAAACCTTTTTAAAAAATTGAAGTATAGTTAATTTACAATGTTGTGTTAGTTTCAGGTGCACAGCAAAGTGATTCAGTTTTATATATATATTTTTTCAGATTGTTTTCCATTATAGGTTGTTATAAGATACGGAATATAGTTCCCTGTGCTATACAGTAGGTCCTTGTTGTTTATTTGTTTTATTTATATATATAAAATATATACATATAGTGTGTGTATGTTAATCCCAAACTCCTAACTTATGTCTCCCCCCACTCCCTTTCATAACCCTAAGGTTGTTTTCTATGTCTGTGAGTCTATTTCTGTTTTATAAATAAGTTCATTTGTATCATTTTTTAGATTCCACATGTAAGTGAAATATGATATTTGTCTGACTTACTTTACTTAATATGATAATCTCTGGGACTATCCATGTTGCTGCAAATGGTATTATTTCATTCTTTTTTAATGGCTGAGTAATATTCCATTGTGTATATATACCACATCTTTATCCTGTTGTCTGTTGATGGGCACTTAGGTTGCCTCCATGTCTTAGCTATTGTAAATAGTGTTGCTATGAACATTGGGGTGCATGTATCTTTTTGAACTAGAGTTGTCTCTGGATATATGCTCCATCCTTTTGCTTTGAACTTGTCTGTATCTTTATAGTCAAACTTTCTCATAGACAGCATAAGGTAGGCCTTCCTTTTTATCTAATCTGACAGTCTCTGCCTTTTAAGTGGAGTGTTAACAAATGTTTACATTCTTTATGATAGGCAATTTGATTAGGTATAAATTTACCATCTTGCTATTTGTTTTCTATTTGTCCAATCTGTTCTTTCTACCTTTTTTCTGCTTTCCTACCATGCATTAGATTAATTAAGCATTTTTAAAATATTCTTATTTATCTGACCTCTTAGCTCTGTCTCTTTTAAATGGTTGCTGTACGGTTTCAGTTGCATCTTTAACTTACTGCAATATATTGATACCTTCAAATAACATTATACCTGTTTATATATCACATAAAAATCTTTCAACAGTATACATTCATTTACCCTTTTGTAGTTTGTTGTACTATTGTCATACATTTGACTTCTCTCTATAAAAACCACACTACTTTCATATTATTTTTGCTGTAACACTCAGTTATCTTTAAAAAATGAGGAAGCAAGAGAATTTTTGTACTTACCACATACTTACCATTTCTAAATCTCTTCACTCCTTTGTGTAGATCCATCTTTCCATCTGGTATAATTTTTTTCAATCTGAAGAACAACTTATAATATTTCTTCTAGTGTAGATCTGCCAGTGACAGAATCCCTCAGCTCTTGTCTGCAAAAGTCTTTATTTCCTTTCATTTGAAGGATATTTTTTATGGATATAATTAATGTTGACAGATTTTTTTCAACACTTTAAAAGATATCATTCCTTTGTAGTCTGGTGTACATTATTCTGACAGTCTTCAGTCATTCTTATTTGTAATGTCATGTCATATCATGTCATATGTTGTAACATGTATTTTTTCTGGGCACTTTTAAGATTTTCTCTTCATGAAAATTTTTAAAAAGCAATTTAATTATAACGTGCCTTGTAAGATTTTTTTTTTGTTTTTTTGTTTGTTTGTTTGTTTTCATCCTGCTTGTGGTTCATTGAGGTTCTTGGGTCTGTGGGCTCTTAATTTTCATCAAATTTGGAAAATGTTGAACCATTATTTCTTCATATATTTTTTTTCAACCTCACATCTTTCTCCTTTCTTTCTGGGACTCCAAGTACACTTCTGTTAGATTGCTTAATATTGTCCTACAGATTCTTAAGGGTTTGTTAATGTTTTCCATTCTTTTTCTCTCTCTGCTTTAGTTTGGATGGTTTCTGTTACATATGTTCATGCTCACTGACTCTTCTGCAGTGTCTAACTTGCTGTAATTACATTCAATGAACTTTGCAATTTAGATATTGCTTTTTCAGTTCTTGAAGTTCCAGTTGGTTCTTTTATAAATCTTGCCATTTCTACTCTCATTATGATTTAATGTGCTTGGTTGCTAATTTTTCATTACTGTTGTTTTTTGACTGTTTTTACTGACTTATTTTTCTACTTATTGTGAGTCACACTTTCCTGCTTTTTGCCTGTCTAGTAATTTTTTTTTTTTTTTTTTTTTTTTGTGGTAAGTGGGCCTCTCACTGTTGTGGCCTCTCCCGTTGCGGAGCACAGGCTCCGGATGCGCAGGCTCAGTGGCCATGGCTCACAGACCTAGCCGCTCCATGGCATGTGGGATCTTCCCAGACTGGGGCACGAACCTGTGTCCCCTGCATTTGCAGACGGACTCTCAACCACTGTGCCACCAGGAAAGCCCAAAGAGTAATTTTTGTTAGATGCTGGTTATTATGATTGGTACATTGTTGAGAGTTTGGATTTGATTACATTTTTTTAAAGAATGTTGAAAAAGTTCTGGCAAGCAGTCGTTACATGTGGATAAGCTGCTTCATTTTGAAGTTGTTTTAAACTTTATTTGGAAAAGTTTAAAGTAAGCTTCATTAACTCAGACATCCCTCCACCTTATAAGAGCTCTGAGAATTTTTCATTTTGTAATTCTTTGCCCAGCCTTACAACATTTCACCATATGTATCCATGGCTTATGGTTTAGCAGTGGACTAAAGGGGACTATTATGAATATTTCTAGAGCCTTTTCTCTGTATCTCTTCCTTTTTTCTAGTACTCTTCTTTGAAAAATATGGTCTCCTTAGCACCCTCACCCACTGCCAGAGCTCCTTTCTCTGTCTCTTCAACTCACTGAAGGATGTGGTTTCTGATTGTGTTCTCCCTCTCTGCGCTAGAGTCTGGAAATTCCTCCAACAGAAAGCCAGGGTGAGCATAGGGTTGTCCTAGTTCATTCCTTTCTGTTAGGGATCACAGTTCTGCGGTACCTATTGTACAATTTCTTAAAACATTATTTCATATATTTTGTCCAGTTTTACAAAGGTCTATAGTAGGAGAAAAAGTTTCGTTCTATTTATTCCAACATGGCAGAAATGGAAGTCCTGATCTGTGGTATTTTTATTATTGCTTAGTTTTAAACATTTTAAAATTTCTATTATTTCTTTTTACCCATGAATTATTCACAACTGTGTTTTAAAATTTCTAAAATGTATGAGAGTTTTAAATTTTTTGTATTGATTTCAAACTTAATTGCATTATGCCCTAAGAATGCATTCTATACAACAAGAAATATCTGAAATTTCTTGGAATTTGACGTATGACTTATTATCTTATAAATATTTCATATGTATGTGAGAAGAAAGGGTATTTTCTAATTGTTAGGGACTGGCTCTGCATATGTCCATTATATCAATTTTGTTAACTGTGTTCAATCTTTTATATTCTTACTAATTTTTTGGTCTGCTTGGCTATTTATTAAGGAGAGAGGTTTATTGAAATCTAATACTGGGATGGTTGAGTTATCCATTTCTCTTTATAGCTCTATCAATTTTTGCTTTATGTATTTTGACACTAAAAATTGAGGTAAATTATACACAGTAAAGTACACAAATCTTTAATATATAGTACAAAGAATTTTTATACACACCTACCCACCCATATAACTATTACTTAGCTCAAGATGTGGAACATCTCCTGAACCACAGAAGTCTCTCATGTCTGCTTCCTGGCAATAACCACTTAAACCACTTTTTGAACCTTTAGCAACATTGTTAAGTTTTATATAATTTTAAGCTTCGTATAAATAGAAATATACAATATGTATTTTTGTGTCTTTTTTTTGCTAATATGATTTTGAGATTTATTTATATTTTTTTCTGTATTAGTGGATTTTAAAAATTGTTCTGAATAATTTTTCTGAATATCATGTGAATATTTCTCCATTCTATTATTGACAGTCATTTAGGTTGTTTCTAATTTGGTACTGTAATGAATAACACTTCTATGAACATTCTTGTCTATGTCTTTGGTGGAGGGAATAAGCATATATTGGTAAATGCCCGGGATTAGAATTTCTAAGTCCTAAATAGAATTTTAAGTATGTGTTTCACCTTAGTAGATACAACCAAACAGTTTTGTAAAATAATTGTACCAATTTACTCTCTTACCAGTACTGTATGAGAATTCCAGTTGCTCTACATCCTTGCAAGCACTTAGTATTGTCTGTATTTTAGTTTTGATAATTCTGGTGGTGTGTAGCATATATCATTGTGGTTTTATTTTTATTTTTTTTAACATCTTTATTGGAGTATAATTGCTTTACAATGGTGTGTTAGTTTGTGCTTTATAACAAAGTGAATCAGCTATACATATACCCCATATCTCTTCCCTCTTGTGTCTCCCTCCTTCCCACCCTCCCTATCCCACCCCTCTAGGTGGTCACAAAATACCGAGCTGATCTCCCTGTGCTATGGGGCTGCTTCCCACTAGCTATCTGTTTTACATTTGGTAGTGTATATATGTCCGTGCCACTCTCTCACTTTGTCCCAGCTTACCCTTCCCCCTCCCATATCCTCAAGTCCATTCTCTAGTAGGTCTGTGTCTTTATTCCCGTCCTGCCCTGAGGTTCTTCATGACCTTTTTTTTTTTTTTTTAGTATAGTTTTTAGCGCTTGTTATCATTGGTGGATTTGTTTTTTGGTTTGGTTGCTCTCTTCTTTCTTTCTTTTTTGTTATTACTTAAAAATTTTTGGTTATTTTTAATAATTATTTTTTATTTTAATAACTTTATTTTATTTTATTTTACTATTTTGTTTCTTTCTTTCTTTTTTCTCCCTTTTATTCTGAGCTGTGTGGATGACAGGCTCTTTTTGTTCCGGCCGGGCATCAGGCCTGTGCCTTTGAGGTGGGAGAGCCGAGTTCAGGACACTGGTCCACCAGAGACCTCCCAGCTCCACATAATGTCAAACAGTGAAAATCTCCCAGAGATCTCCATCTCAATGCCAAGACCCAGCTATACTCAACGACCAGCAAGCTACAGTGCTGGACACCCTATGCCAAACAACTAGCAAGACAGGAATACAACGCCACCCAAAATCATAATAAGGCCACAGGCACCCCAAAACACACCACCAGATGCGGACCTGCCCATCAGAAAGACAAGATCCAGCCTCATCCACCAGAACACAGGCACTAGTCCCCTCCACCAGGAAGCCTGCGCAACCCACTGAACCAAACTTAGCCACTGGGGGCAGACACCCAAAACAGTGGAAACTATGAACCTGCAGCCTGCGAAAAGGAGACCCCAAACACAGTAAGTTAAGCAAAATGAGAAGACAGAGAAACACACAACAGATGAAGGAGCAAGGTAAAAACCTACCAGACCAAAGAAATGAAGAGGAAAAAGGCAGTCTACCTGAAAAAGAATTCAGAGTAATGATAGCAAAGATCATCTAAAATCTTGGAAATAGAATGGAGAAAATACAAGAAACATTTAACAAGGACCTAGAAGAACTAAAGAGCAAACAAACGATGATGAACAACACAATAAATGAAATTAAAAATTCTCTAGAAGGAATCAATAGCAGAAAAACTGAGGCAGAAGAACAGATACGTGACCTGGAAGATAAAATAGTGGAAATAACTACTGCAGAGCAGATATAAAGAATAAAGAATGAAAAGAATTGAGGACAGTCTCAGAGACCTCTGGGACAACATTAAACGCATCAACATTCAAATTATAGGGGTCCCAGAAGAAGAAGAGAAAAAGAAAGGGACTGAGAAAATATTTGAAGAGATTATAGTTGAAAACTTCCCTAATATGGGATTAAATAGTTAATCAAGTCCAGGAAGCACAGAGAGTCCCATACAGGATAAATCCAAAGAGAAACACACCAAGACACATATTAATCAAACTATCAAAAATTAAATACAAAGAAACAATATTAAAAGCAGCAAGGGAAAAACAACAAATAACATACAAAGGAATCCCCATAAAGTTAACATCTGATCTTTCAGCAAGAAACTCTGCAAGCCAGAAGGGACTGGCAGGACATATTTAAAGTGATGAAAGGGAAAAACTTACAACCAAGATTACTCTACCCAGCAAGGATCTCATTCAGATTCGACAGAGAAATTAAAACCTTTACAGACAAGCAAAAGCTAAGAGAATTCGTTGTGGTTTTAAATGTGCATTTCTCTGATGAACAGTGATGTTGAGCACAATTTCATATGTTTATGCACCATTTGGATGTCTTTTTTTTTTCTTATTAAGTGACTGGATTTTGGCTCATTCCCCCCCCCCCATTGGGTCATCTGTCTTTTCCTTATTGATTTATGTAATTAAACAAATATACTGGATAATAATTCTTTGTCAGTTACACGCATTAAAAAATATCTCTGTGATTTGCCTTTTAATTATATTAGTAGTGTCTTTTGGTGAACAGAAGTTCTTGATTTTAAGGAAGTCTAATATATCACATTTTTTCTTTTATGGTTAGTGCTTTTTGTGTCCTATTTAAGAAACCTTTGTCTTCTCCAAGTTCAAGAATATATTCATTTAAGTTTTCTATTAGAATCTTTATTGATATAGCTTTCATATTTAAGTCTATGATCCATTTGGAATAGATTTTTGCACGTATCATAAGGTTGGAGTTAAGGTTAACTTTTAAAAATGGGTACCTGATTGATTCATTATTATTTATTGAATTGATTATCCTTTCCCCATTGAATTGGCATCTCTGATCCAAATCAGGTGACTGTATGTGTGTAGGTTTCTGTATCTCTGTTCTGTACCATTGCTCTATTCTTGTGCCAATGTAATAGTGTCTTAATTTCTTCAGTTTCATAATGTCATCATGTTAGATAGTGTAACTCTTCCACCTTTATTCTAATACAAGATTGCCTTGATTATTCTAGGTCTTTTATGTTTCCATATAAATTTTAGAATTAGCTGTTTAAACGAAACCAAACAAAACCTCTGCTTGGAGTTTAGAGTGGGATTGAACTGAATTTACAGAACAGTTTGAGGTGAAATGACAACAATTTTGAGTTTTGTAATCCATGAGCATAGTATATACTTCTATTTAGTTATGTCTTCTTTAATTTCTCTTGGCAGTGTTTCGTTATTTTCTGAGGCTACTTTACTGTTACAACCAGTTTATTTTTAAAATATTTTCTAGATTAACTGAATCTTTTAACCTTTCCATGTCTTTTTATTTTAGGTCAGATGTCAGCAAACCTTTTTCCATAAAGTGCCAGGTTTGCAGGCCCTACAGTCTCATTGCAATTACTTGACTTGGCTGGTGAAGAGTGAAAGCAGCCATAGAGAACATGTAAACAAATGTGTATGTCTGTGATCCAACAAAGCTTTATTTATAAAAACAGACACCATAATTTGGCCTGTGAGCTGTAGTTTGCTGATAGACAGTTCTCTTGTATATAGCCTATAACTGGCTCTCTTGTAAATAAGATACAACTGAATTTTGAAAAATCTAAGTGAACAATCTATATCTTTTAATTGTTGACTTTAGTTCATTATATTTAAAGATGATTATTTTTCTCATATATATTGTCTGTTTTCCTCTATCATGTTACTTTTTCTTTGTTCTACTTTTTCATGCTTTTTTCTTGTGTTTTTATTAATTGAATTTTTGTTTGTTTTCTTCCAGTGTCCCCTCTTTATTTCTGTTACCTTTAGAAATATGCTTTAAATTTTACCATCATATTTATCAAAGTCTGCCTTTTATGAGCATAGAAAATCTAGAATGTTTTGATTCCATTTACTTTTCTGTTAACTTACATACTATTATTGTCGTGCATTTACTTAGGTCCTTATTTTTATTAGGTCCATCTATTAGCCTTTGTTATTAAGGTTTCCCTGTAAATAAAATGTTTGTTCAGGTTCACCTATATGTAGATCATTTTCCTTGCTCATAACTTTTTCCAGCGTCTTAGACTTACTCTTGGGAAGATTTTTCTTATTGCCTGAAATATATTCTTGGTAGTCTTTTTAATGATGGTCTCTTGTTGGTGGCTGCTAGTTTTTATTTATCTGCAAATGTCTTTATTTCACCTTCATTTTTGAAAGGTAGTTCTGATAGTATACAATTCTTGGTTGACAGTAATTGCCTCTCAACACCTTGAAAACACCAGTGTGGCTTTCATTGTTATAGTTGAAAAATCAGCTGTCAGTTTAATCTAATTTTCATTCCTTTGTTGGTGATCTGCATTTTCTCTCTAATTTAAAAAATTCCTCTTCAACAATTACACTTTCTGTTTCTAAGAGTTCAGTTTTTCATATCTCACTGCCCATTTTTTTTTTTTTTTTCAGTACGCGGGCCTCTCACTGTTGTGGCCTCTCCCATTGCAGAGCACAGGCTCCGGACGCGCAGCCTCAGCGGCCATGGCTCATGGGCCCAGCCGCTCCGCGGCATGTGGGATCCTCCCGGACCAGGGCACGAGCCCATGTCCCCTGCATCGGCAGGTGGACTCCCAACCACTGCGCCACCAGGGAAGCCCTCACTGCCCATTTTTAAAAGTCTTTTGATTATTGCTCATTTTTGCAACTCCATGTCTAGAAGCATTTCATACATAGTTATTCTATATTATGTGTCAGCTAATTCAATGGTTTTAAGTCGTTTGCCCTCTAAATTTGCTGGGGTTTTTTTTTCCCCTCAGTCATGGTGCATTTTGGTGACTGGGACATTAACGCAGTTTCCCATAGAGTTCATGATTGAAATTCATCCATGAGGATCCTGAGGCCATACATTGGGACTGCTTTTGTCTAGAGAGGATTTCCAGTTGTTTTTACTAGCAGTCAGAAGACACTACCAAATTGGGACCATTTTTACCTCTTTCTAGGTTTCTGACTTTCTGTGGGAATCTTTGATTTAGATTGCCTACTTTGAGGCTTAGTTTCTCTCACTTAACTGCAGTACTGATCAAAACAACCTGCAGAAAAATCTTGTCTTTTTCTCTTGCTTTTTACTCATTGATTCCCAGTCTGGTTTCAGCTCACTTTTTTTTTGTTCTATTTCGTGGGGGTGTTGTTGGTTGGAGCCTTCAAAGATATTCCAGAAATGCATTCAAAGGTGTTTTCAGCCAGGATATAGTTATTTTATAGCAGAAGCGTCCTTTAGATTATGTAGTTTGCCATAAAGACAAAAATGGAGGTCTTCAAGAACTATGTTCAGTTGAACCCAGTGCCTGTTACAACTAATTGTTGAATGAATAATTTACTTTTGACATAAGTAAAGAAGGTGGTCATCAGTATGGTATGTCTTGATAGATCTGGGACAGATTTGTAGCTGAAAGATGTTTCTGCATTTGCTTGCAATTGATGCCTGCAATTCTCTTTCAAAATAAGCTTACTTTCTTTTAAATAAAGCAGTTATTACTTAATAATGGCAAGTGTCTGCTTGACTGGCCACTGCAGGTGACATATCAAGTTTTGTATCTGTCACTTATGACTTACACCTTAGGAAGAATTTATTATATGCATAAAAATCAAAGATTATACGTTCAAGCTAAAAGGAATCTTAGACTTTATGGGATTTAGTAATTTTATTTTACGTATTTTACATTAATTACGTCTTAACCGGGGAGTTTAAGTGTCTGGCCTAAGATCCTAAAATTGACTCTAGAATCACAAAGGAAAAGCAGATTTTTTCATAAGAAGATTGGGGTGGAGAGTGGGCATGAGAAGACTTAGAGTCAAACACATTTGGCTCTGCCACTTAGTGATACATGACTGGCAAATTCTCATTCTTTCTGTGCCTTACTTTTCTCTGAAGTTTACTTTTCTCTGAAGCAGGAATAATTTTAGTAACTCCATCATAGGATTGTTGAATGAGATAAATCGTTTAGCAAATCATTTAGCAAATATGTCATGCATAATAAATTCAATAAATTCAAAAGCTGTAGATGTTATGATCACCCCATTCCTCTACTTGCAGTACCAAACCAACACAGAAGAGAACCATTGATGTGTATACATTGATCACCTTGAGCCACCAGAAAATATCTAACTGAAAATAGTCATAGAGAGTCATCTTAGCTTTGTCATGTAAACTGAATGTTTTTTAATGAATTTATTATTTTTTTTTGGCTGCGTTGGGTCTTCATTGCTGTGCGTGGGCTTTCTCTAGATGCGGTGAGCGGGGGCTACTCTTCGTTGTGGCGAGCGTGCTTCTCATTGCAGTGGCTTCTTTTGTTGCGGAGCATGGGCTCTAGGTGCGTGGGCTTCAGTAGTTGTGGCACATGTGCTCAGTAGTTGTGGCTCATGGGCTCTAGAGCACAGGCTCAGTAGTTGTGGTGCACGGGCTTAGTTGCTGCGTGGCATGTGGGATCTTCCCGGACCAGGGCCCGAACCTGTGTCCCCTGCATTCGCAGGGGGTATTCTTAACCACTGTGCCACCAGGGAAGTCCTGGAAACTGATTTTAATCATAATAATAATAGTAATATTGATGAAATTTTGCAGTTTAAATTTTGCCTGAGAAGTGCAGTCGCAATAAGCCTTTATTCAATTTCTGGTGAGGACATATAAACAAGATGTGATGTGTACACACCACTCTGCCAAATTCCTGTGTTCTTTCTCTCGTTTTGAGGGCAAGGATATTCAGGCTTTGGCCCATGGGGTAACGTGCCTAAGGACATAGAGTAAAAAACCCAGGATTTTATACTAAAGCATTCAGGATGTTAAGCATGAGATTTTTCCATGTAGAGTATAATATATCCCTCTGTATCTTGATTCTTACATACTGAAAAAAAGAAACAGAGTGCCTTAGGAACTAGAAGAAAAGCCACGAAAAAGTACAGCCTCAAACTATGAGGAGAGCATTTTGTAAAGGAAGAGTGACCAACAGCACTGAATGTCACTGAGAGATGAAAAGAAAGATGAAAAACATAGATATACATTTGATTTTGAAATATAGTGTTCCCTTAGTCACCTTAAGTGACTTTTTTTTAAAAACAAGAAGTTGTGATTTTGACCTAGAACTTGCTGTAGGAAACTAGCTGGCTAACTTTTGAGAGTCACCAAGTGATAACTAAGTCAGTGGGCAGGAAAAAAGAGAATTTCTGGCAATAACAATTTATGTTCATTTGGCAAATAAGGCAGCTACTATGTTTCTTGTATGCTAGGAAGAATTTCTTTTGAAATACAGAGTTAATTTTACATGTATGGATTACAAATATGATTTTCCTTAAGATATTTTTTGTTGACAGTGAGTAGCCACTGTGGCTGGTCTTACATTCTTACAAGGCTTCTAATGCTTTTAGTGGGAGTTCTGGCCTTATCTTTCTTGATGAATTGGCCAAATTATATCATCACATCAATTTATTTTAAGAATGCTTCTGGTAGCTGGGACATGTATCTTGGAAATCTCCCCTTGCTGTGCTTCCCGTTTCCTCAGTTAGAATTGAAGCACACTTGTATGGAAAGACGGTTTCTCCATATTTATACAATCACTTATATATTAGCTGTGCTCTGGGGTCATATTGATTTGTTAAGATGTTAAGTGCAATTTTTTTCATGCCTTTATATTGTGGGGATGATGTAAATGATGGTGGTAGAGTTACTTAATAGAGACAAAGACAAGTATTATTGAAGTCTTCCATCCCAGCCGGAACTTGAAATAAATGGGTGTAAAAGAAGAATAAAAAATATTTTTTTGCCAATGTCAGGGAGGCTAGAGATAACCAGAAATGCATCATTTTGAAAGATCAAGAAGAAAAGTATAGGAGATATATAAAGGTGTTTATTCATTCAATCATTAAATAACTAAGTGAACATCTATACCAAGCATTGTGCAAGGTGCTGGTAATATAGTTGTTAACAAGATAGTCAAAATCTCTGGACACATGTAATGGGAAAACATAGGAACACATTCTTAATTTCAGGTTGTCTGGGAAGGCTAGGGAAAATAAGAATGAGACTTGGGGTCTCCCACTTAAGTTATCTGAGAGGATTTGGATGACAATTTTCTTAGATAGGCAAGTCTCATTGGGTACAGAATTTAGGTCTGATACAAGAAGGATTCGACCTACATTCTCATTTATATGCTTGCTGGGATTTTTGGTGGTATCATTCTTCCCCTAGTATAATTGTCCCTCTTACACTCACCGTGCTCTTTCTGCCAAGAACCTTTTCTTAGAGCTTGGTCATATAATAAAATGGTTAAGAACATGAGTTTTGGAATCAGACTGACTGGGGCTCCAGTTCCAGTTTAGTCATTGATGAGCTGTTATCATTAGTCAAGGTACTTAATGTCTCTGAGTTTCAGTTTCCTGTTAAGTGGGGCGATAACAATACTTATTTCATAGGACTGTTGTGAAGATTAAATAAAATGAACATTCAAAGCTTTTAGTATAATGTCTGGTTCATAGTTAGTGTCTTTCATTGCTGGAATTGTCCTGGATTCATTTATTATATAGTTAATAAGTCTCAGCTTTATGCTAAGTAGCTTACTCATGAGTTGACAGTATCTCTTCCGCCTTACCACCTTTCGCCCCTCATTTTTTTGTTCCTACTGTTGAAATTCCCAGGAGGCCTAGAAATAGAGCATTGTTTAAAAATTGGAATCAGTAGGTTAGAAGGGCTACCCAGGTCATGGCAGGACTCCAGTCTCTGACCCACCCACTCCCGGTTTAAGACTCACTTTCCCTCAGCTCTGTATTTAGGCCTCTTTCTGGTTATTGTCATGGTTGAGACATCAGAAGTTGGTTGGACAGAAGAGATCTGGATCAGTTACATCTATGACGGATAGTAGCTGCTACAAATTCCCCAATGTTCTTCACCCCAAACGGGTTTCTGTCTCATCACTGTGGAAGGTGGTAGGTTGAATATCATGAAACCATGCACTGCTTTCTTTTTTTACCACAGCCAGAGTTTCACTCTGGTTGAATGGGTTCAAAGAGAAGGTTTCATTCTAACTGATGGACTTACAAACACCTGGAACGTTTGAAGTATTATTATTATTATAGCTGATTTGTTCTGAAGAACTAGGGCTCTTTTTATTTTAGGGACCATAATTGTGTATCCTTGTATGAAAGGGAGAGAAATGCTGCCTTCAGAAATCAATATTCTGGGGACTTCCCTGGTGGCTCAGTGGTTAAGAATCTGCCTGCCAGTGCAGGGGACACAGGTTTGAGCCCTGGTCCAGGAAGATCCCACATGCTGTGGAGCAACTAAGCCCGTGCACCACAACTACTGAGCCTGCGAGCCACAACTACTGAGTCCACGTGTCACAACTACTGAAGCCCGCACACCTAGAGCCCGTGCTCTGCAACGAGAGAAGCCACCGCAGTGAGAAGCCCGCACACCGCAACAAGGAGTAGCACCCGCTCACCGCAACTAGAGAAAGCCCACGTGCAGCAACGAAGACCCAACGCAGCCAAAAATAAATAAGTTAAAAAAAAAAAGGAAATCAATGTTCTGGGCTTCCCTGGTGGCTCAGTGGTTAAGAATCCGCCTGCCAATGCAGGGGACACGGGTTTGAGCCCTGGTCCAGGAAGATCCCACAGGTGGCGGAGCAGCTAAGCCCGTGAGCCACAACTACTGATCCCACGTGCCACAACTACTGAAGAACACATGCCTGGAGCCCATGCTCAGCAACAAGAGAAGCCATCACAATGAGAAGCCTGCGCACCACAAGGAAAAGTAACCCCCTCTCGCCACAACTAGAGAAAGCCTGCACGCAGCAATGAAGACCCAGTGCAGCCAAGAAAAAAAAAAAGAAATCAATGTTCTATGACAGCATCACAATTAGATGTCAAACTTAACATCCAGCTGCAGAAAATCTAGCAGCAGTACTGAGTGCCCTTTGGAGGCTGAGGGACTCAGGAGCCGGTTCTTGGGTTGAAATGGTCAGAGGTGAGCAAGTTCTCCCTCTGGTTCTGCTTTTGCTTCACCCAATGGCCTGTTTTAATCTCCCTTTCTAAAATGCAGGTAAATGCCAATTTTCTTGTCAATAATAGTCAATTTTTTTTTTTTTTGCAAATTTGAAATGTAAAAGAGGAAACCTCTGCCAAGTTGAGTTTAATAAATTTTAATGATGGTCACAGGAGCTAATCAGGAATGCAGCTGGATTGGATGTCAGCTCCTTTCCTGTGATCTGGAGGCTCTGACTCAGTGACTCTCTGCTCATACTCTCTGCTGCTTCATTCGCTTCCAACTTTAATGTATTTTTCCCTTGGGCAAGATTATAGGGAGTTGACTGCTGTCATGGTGTTTGAGAGTCTTTTCCAAACATGCGAAGTTGGGAACAACTGGGTATACTCTGAGGATGTTAGCAGTAGAGGTGATAAGGAGAGGAGGAGGAAGAGGACAGTTGGGAGAAAGTCGGGAGCCTGTAGCTTAGAGGGTGTCTTTCTAGGGAAAAGTTTTATTCCCTGGACAGCAAAATTATAGAGACAGGGTAGATTTGGATTAATCTTTTTCTAAACCTGTATTGAGATTTTTTTTCATGAAACAATTGTCACTGGCCTTTTGTTTCTCTCTCTTTGGCATAGATTTAACACAATTATCTTTAGTTTTTCATTGTTAGGTATGAAGTTGATTGTTGGTTTGAAATCAATAATTCTTTATAATGTTAAGGAAACATCTATTATAAATTTTTAATGGGTTCTTTTGAATCAAGATGTAGTGTTCATCTTATCAAATTTCTTTTTTAAAATAACCAATTAAAATGCTTTTATTGTTTTTCTTATTTAATAAAATGGCATTATTATCAGCCAGACTGTTGTAAGATTTGAATGGGTCAATGAATGTATGTAAAGATCTTAGAAACATGTCAGCTGCTAATAATAACAGTGTTAGCTGTTACTATTGTAATTGATCTTAATAAATTACAGATATTAATCTGTAACTCCTGGAGTTAAACCCAGGAGACACTGTTAACCTGTGCCCCGTGACTGATGTCTGTCCCACTGGTGGGGGGAGTCCCCAACAATTTAAAACACAGTTTTCTGACAATTGAAACCACTTTTTCCAGGGGTACAGTGTGTGCTCTTGGGATTGTAATTCTTGTGTATAATTATTGTCTCTCTCCTAGAAAACACTGGTCATAAGAGATTTGCAAGTGTTTACAATTCAATGAATTTGGTCTCATCCCATCAGTCACATTAATTAGAGGGCCATCAGAGTGGTGTACTCATAAAGGTGTGGAATGAGAGGTGGATTTGTTCAGGGGCAGTTCTCCGTGGTGTATTTACACATCTGTGTCGATTAAAAAATATATATATAGTTAACTTTTGATGCTGGTGAGACAATGAGGAAAATAGGTACCTGGTACATTGCTGTTGGGAGGGTGAATCTTACTGTATTATTTTCTATTGTTTTATAACATTACCACACATTCAGTGGCTCAAAGCAACCAAAGTGTATTATCTCATAGTGTCTGTAGCTTAGAAGTCCAGGGACAGTGTGGCTGGATTCTTTGCTCAGGATCATAGTGTTTACCAGGGCCACGGTTCTTATCTGGGGTTTTTCTAAACTCACTGATGGCAGAATTTGTTTCCTTGCAGTCATAGGACTGAGGTCCCCATTTCTTTGCTGGCTGTCAGCCATAGGCCACTCTCAGCAGCCATAGGTGTCCAGATTCCTTACCATGTGGCCCTCTCCATCTTCAGGTCAATAATGGCAAGTCAGATTCTTCTTGTGCTTCAAATCTCTGACTTCCTGTTTCATATGAAACTGGAGAAAATTCTCTGCTTTTAAAAGGCTCACGTGATTAGGTCAGGCCCACATGGAAAAATCTCTCTCTTAAGGTCATAAAACTAACATGATCTGGGAATCTACAATATTCGTAGTACTGAGAGTTATTACAAGGTATGTACATGGTGAGGAGCAGGAGGTCATATTAAAATTCTGCCTACTATAGTTACTGTAATTTGAAAAGTTACTCTGGCAGTATCTTTTGCAACTAAGCATACATATACCTTTTACTTCTGTATTCCTACTTTTAGGACTCCATTTTATAGAAACAAGTACATCAGCACATAAGAATAAAAGTCCAAAGATGTTTATTGCATTGTTTGTAATAACTCCTGAGTGGAAACTCATTCTTCATCAAGAGGAGACTGCTTGAATAAACTACAGTTTATCCAAAGCGTTCTTAATATCTTAGATCGTTATCCATTGATTTGGCTAGGAATGGAAAGAGTCAGATGGGGTGGAGGATAGGGTGAAGTTTAGTAACTTTATACATCTCTGCCTTATTTCAGTTGTTATAAATATGTATCATTTCTTTAGTTAAAAATAATAAATATAAAAACTAAACAAAAGTAATACATGTTCCTTGCAGAAAATTTGCAAAATACAGTAAAGCTTACAGAAGCAAATACAATTATTCACAATCCAAACATCCAGACATATTTCTTATTAACAGTTTGCTATATTCTATGCACTTATATCCAAAATTCATAATATAAATATTACTTTGAAACTTGATCTTTTTCACATGCATATGTCATACATGAAAGTCCATCCTTATCCTACATTATATACATGTTCATGAATATTTTATTTTGAATATTTTATTCTGCGGCTTTTATGATCTAATTCTTAAATACTTAAATCTTTAATTCCTCTGGAATTTATTTTGGTGTACAGTGCTTAATGAGAATTAATCAATATCTGTATTCTTCTAATTGGTTAACTATTATCCCTGTAACATTTATCCAATAGCTATCCCTAATGATTAGAAATGCCACTTCTATTGTATACTAAATTCTTATATGTATTTCTGAAAATTCCTTTCTGCTCCACTCGTGACTCTGTAATCTGACATTGTCATCACATTTAAAAAATATATTATAGGTTTATAATATGCTTTAATATCTGGTATGGAAATATTTCTGCTACTTTGCATTTCTAACAGTTTTTGTTTTATACTTCCTTATACAGCCTCAACTTCCATGCTGTTTTCTCATTTGCTTGGTTTAATTCCAATCCTATCTAATCTGTGCCTGCCCCTACACAGCCCAGTGTAGTTGGAAAAAATAATGTACAGCCACGTTGAGTCATTTTAAATTCATGATCATTCAACTTAAGCATCGTGCCACCCAACAATATATTTCCCTAGACTATTCACTCTCCCACTCTCCTGCGTGGTTATTTTGTGCTATCTCTTCTCTCTTCAAATCTTCTCTACCCTCACGCTCAGTTGCAGACCCTATTTCCTCCTCAAGTCCCTGACTTCTAAGCATTTGAGAGCCCCAGGGCTCAGTCTTTGGACCTCTTTACTACTGTACTTATAGTCATTCCCTGGGTGAGTTTACCTAGTCTCACGACTCAGGATAAGCTAGGACAAAGTGAGAGAGTGGCATGGACATATATACACTACCAAACGTAAAATAGCTAGCTAGTGGGAAGCAGCCGCATAGCACAGGGAGATCAGCTCGGTGCTTTGTGACCACCTAGAGAGGTGGGATAGGGAGGGTGGGAGGGAGGGAGGGAGACGCAAGAGGGTAGAGATACGGGGACATATGTATATGTATAACTGATTCACTTTGTTATAAAGCAGAAACTGACACACCATTGTAAAGCAATTATACTCCAATGAAGATGTTAAAAAAAAAATTCTCCAGATTATAACCTTACTCTGAACTTCAGAGTCTAGCATCTAGATGGTACTTTCCTTTACTTCGAAGTATAGCAGACATCTCAAACTTAACAAGCCCAAAACTGAACTCCTAATATTCCCCCCTCAGCTGGCTCTGCTCATAGTCTCCCCCATTTTAGTACAGGACAACTCTAATTTTCCAGTGACTCAAGTCAAAACGACCTTGGAAGCATTCTTGACTTCTCTTTCTTGCATACCACACATCTGTTCTGTCAGTAAATCCTGCCACATTTACTTTCAGAGTATTTCTAGAGTCTGACCGTTTCTCAGCACTTCTGCTGCCATCAGGTTTGAGGCACCATTGTTCTTAACTGGATTACTGGATTATTGCAAAAGCTTCCTGGCCGGTCCCTCTGCTTCTTCCCTTGACAACCCCTTCAGTCTGTCCTCAGCAGGCAGCCACTGTGATCCTCTTAAAGCATAAGTCAGATGATGTCATCCTTTTACTCAGCCATAACATTCTGCCATTCTTATTTCATCTACCCCTATACCTACTCCCCAGACCCCTTTTGGAATAATATGTTTTTGGAAATTACTTTTTTAGACTAGAAATGGTAAATACATGTAAATACTTATTCCACCTAGTGAGCTGCATGCATATAATGTATTTTGATATATAAAAATGAATTTTATAATCACGAGAGTAAACATTCTGTTCTGACTATCTGAGCTGGAGGCCATATCATCAGTGACATGAGAAATGACTTATCACGTATTTTGAGGTTATGTATTTATAACTGCAGCCTTTATTACTACCACTCAACATTTCAAATACAGTAGCTGCATAATGTCATGATGTTATGTCTCTTTTGGTCCTTGATACTTTTCTTTGCTCTCAAGTCTACCTTATCTGGTATTAGATAGCCATTTCTGCTTTTCTTTTTGATTTTTACATGATATATCTTTCCCATTTTCTTACTTGCAACCTATCTATATTATTCTGTGTGAAATTAATTTCTTGTAGAGAGTATATAGCTGGATTGTGTTTTTAAAATCTCCGCCAATTTCTTTCTTTTCACTGGTGTATGTGTGCCATTTTATTTGTTTTCTGCTTGTTCCCTCTGTTTTTTGTTCCTTATCATTGTTTGCCATCTGGTGGGTAATTTGAACATCTTTTAAGAGTTTCATTTTGATTTCTTTATGGCATTTTAAAATTATATCACTTTGTATATATCTTAGTGGTTGCTCTGGACATTTCCATATGCCTACGTAACTCTCAGCCTACTGGTGTTGGTGTTTTCGCTTCTAGTGAAGTTGAAACCATAGTTTATCTGAAGTCTCTTTAACCTCTTCATCTTTTAAGTATAATTGTCTTAAATATTTTTTTCTACATACGTTGAGCACCACATCAGATGGTATTATAACTTTTGTATCAACCATAAAATATGATTAAAGAACTTTATGAAGTGAAAGACAGTTTATTATATTTTCCACTATTTTTGCTGATTCAACTGATCTTTGCTGTTAGGAGGACCCATACTTCTCCTGTTACCATTTTCTTTCTGTGTGGATTTTTTTAGCCATTCTTTAAGAGTAAATCTGCTAGCAACACATTTTCTCAGTTTCCTTTAGTTTAATGAGGATGTCTTTGTTTCCCCTTTGTTTCTGGAGAAGAGCTTTGTCAGATACAGGATTCAGGGTTAACAGTTCTTTAATTAAGCATTTGAAAAATACTGTGTCACTTTTTTTTTGACCTCCATGGTTTTAGATGAGAAATCTGGTGTTCAAATTAGTGTTCCTTTATAGGAACACCTCCTCTTCCTTCTCCTTTCCCTCCTTGTTCTCCTCTGCCTCCTCTGAAAACTAGACTCTGTAGTTCTGGCAATCTGGGGAACTGACTGTTGAGTGATCTTGGAAGCAGATCCTTCAGTCCCAGTCAAGCCTACAGATGACTGTAACTGCAACCTCATGTGAGACTGTCAGCCAGAACAATTTGGGTAATTCCTGACCCACAGAAACTGAACTAATAAATGCTTGTTGTTTTAAGTCACTAAGTTTTGTGGTAATTTGTTATGCAACAATAGATGACCGATACAAAATCCCACTAATTAATGTCCCACAATGTGCATGAACAATTACTATTACATGTACAATCTAGCACATGTTTCATTTTCATAGTTTGATGGACCTACTGGTATGCGAGTAGGAATCAGCATTTGTCATATGTGCTGTACACATTTGAGGGAAAAGTGCACAATGACTTCTTTTATTCATCACTGAAATCCCATGTTATACAGAAGATATGTTTTTGTTCATTACTGGTGATTTCATAAACCATAACGTAGCCTCATAAAGGTGCATCAGGATACATAATTCCAAGATACCCACTATGTTTGCATCAAGAATGTGTGTTGCCCTGCTAATATAGGAGATTAAGTTATTTTCCAAACCTTATTTATTTATTTTTTGCAGAGAATAGTTGATCAATAATATGTCTCTTGATCTTAGTTTATGTTAAAGGAAATAGTGAAAATAGTGTGTACAATAGATAACAGTCACTGACTGTATCTTTTCAGTGCTATGTAAAGAAATGGATAACATATGAATATAAAAATGTTCTTTTCCACAGTGGGAACTCTAGATATCAAGGGTAAAGGTGCTCACTTGAGTTTTTAAAATAGCAGTTGAATTTAAAATATTTCTTAATGTCATGTGGTATTAAGAGTGACAGTAATGAGCATTCCTCTGATTCTGTATGGTTTGAACTCCCATTAAGTAGTTCCTGGATCCTAAAAATTTGAGAAACACTCATTGGACTTATGGTAGACAATAAATGGCAGTTATAATTATATTATTTTTTGAGAGCTCTCCAAATGTTTTACACTGTGATAGATGCTAGGAATATAAAAATAAATGTGACTGTCACAGAGACTCAAGTCTAGAAAAGGGAGTAAAGCACATAAACTAATCATATGAATGCCAAGGCACTGGTCTGCTGGAGGAATTCACAGGCAACACAAAGAAGGTCACACAGTTCAGTTTGGATGGGGGCTGAGAAAGCTTTCCTGTAGGAAAGACATTTGAGCAGCATCTTAAGAGTGATAATAGAGGCTGTTATTGGTTGAGGGTTGACTCATGTACCCCCTATACTTTAGAAACCAGACAAGCAGGTGCCCATCCTATTTTGAGGTAACCAACCAAGACTCTCATCTGGTGGGAGGTCATCCCATTTCTGTAAAAAGTTGGGCTGTATTTTCCTGGTGAAATATATATACCCTACTTACAGTAATTTGCCCTGTTTTCTCAAACTGTAATTTCTGTCTTCAAAACCCTTTACTGTATCACCCATTGAACTGATTCACACCCATCTTTCAAATATTCAACCTGTGTCCCTCCTCTTAGAAGAATTTCCCATTATCCTAGGTTGAATTGGATATTATCCTTCCATGCTCTTCCTACTCCTGCATACTCTTTATATTCATTAATGATTTTCTTTTTTTTTTGGTGTGTGTTCCAGTATAGTTTTAGCTTTTGAGAGTGTGTTTATATCCTATTAGGATGGCTTTATTATTATTATATTTTATTAATCCAACAAACAATCATTAAGACCTACTATATGCCAGGCACTGCTGGCCACTAAGAATAAAAAAGTGATGAAGTAAGTGATTAACATCTTTGCCATCAAACGTCCACTGTTTAGCAAAACAGATATACAATATATTCTAGTAAGAGATACAAGAATTATGACAGAGTTTTGTAGTAGCACAAGGAAAAACCTAATCAATACTGTGGGGCTCATAGAAGGCTATAAGTGGGAGGTAACACTTGAATTGGTTCCTGAAGGGTAATTAAGAGTTTGCTCGAGGGAGAAAGCAGTTTCAGTTGAAATAAACATTATGTTCAAAGGTGTGCATAGCAGTTTGGGCATTTGGGGAAGCAATACTATTTCAGTATATCAGTGGAGATTGTGAAAGAAGAGGAACATCCATGAGCGATGGAGCTAAAGTGATTGGCAGGGGAGGGCTTTGTATGCCGGCTTAAACACTTATATTATCCCCAAAGCACTGAAGAGTTAAGGTTTATAAGAAGGGAATTTTATGACTGATTTTGCCATCTGGAAAGATGACTTTTGCAATAGGATGGAGTAGAAAAGGAGGTATTAGAGTCAGAAAGGCCAGTTAGGAGTTTGTTGCCACAAGAGCAAATTAAAGTAATGAATGAGAATTTTTTTAAAAAAGCTATAAAATGTAGTGGAAAAGGATTTCATTCCCAATTGAAATGAAAAGTATCAAATACCTAGTAAAACAATCCAAAGAAAACAACATTAAGAAAGACTTTGTGACAAAACATACTATATTTCTGTTTAGATGATCCGGTAGTTAGGATGTCAGATTCTCTGTAAATTACTCTATTAAGATGATATCACAATAAAAATCACAATACAATTTTTGAACTTGACAATATGGATTCAGATTTGGAGGAATAAATAGTCAAGGATAATCAAGAAATGCTTACAAATAAGGAACAATAAAAAGCAAGGAGCATAGACTTGAACTACTAGATATTAAAAACTAAAATGAAAACAAATACAGGTACTGGCATATAGAACTAAATAGGAAACTTAGATCCAAACATATGTAAGAACATAGTATGCAGTTCTAAAGGTTGGCAGTTCCAACCAATGGAAATTGTTTAGACAACTAATTAACCATTGGAGGGAAAATATATTTTAACCCCTAATTCACTCCATTTGTAAAATATTCTAGAAGAATTAAAGATACACATGCAAAAAATATCATGGAAGTACTAGAAGAAAATAATACCAAATATTTACAAAATCTTGGAATTGTGAAGAGTTTTCTAAGCATAACACTAAATGCAGAACTCATAAAGGAAAATATTCTGACTGCAGTTTAGAGTGCTTATTTATTTATTATTTTGCGATAAAATCTAAGTCTAACTTCCTTTCCCTTCTCAGAAAAATAGCATGGTGGCTATTGCTATAAGAACATGAGGAGAAGGAGTCCAGGTGGAACTTGAGTCTAGAATTTAAAACTGCCTCAACTGTAGAAAAATTGAATTCTGAAGTTTTTAATGTTTTGAAAGATTTTTGCAGTGTTAGGAAGCAGAAAGCATTTTTCCAGAAGCATCTAGACATACATAATTAAAGTAATGCAAATAAATAGAAAATTTAGAAACAAACCCAAGCGTATTAAGAACCTAGTATGAATAAAGGTGGCATTGGTTTTATGTCATGTCATGAATCATTTACAGTCATATTCACCCTCGTTTTATGAAATACTAATGGTAGAGTGAGACTTTAAAATGCACTGTATATTCTTTGATAGTCCCACCAATTCAGGGCAATGCAACTAAATTTTTAAAAGTATTCATTAAAGGAAGTATGGTGTAACAGAAGGAGCCTGGCTTTGGAATCAAATTTTGGTTTCACCACCTCTTGTGTGACTTTGGGTAAATTAATCATTGAATCTTCACGTTTGCGAAGTAGACATAATACTCTCTACCCTGGAAGTCTGTGATAAAGATGAAAAATAATGTGTCTAAAGTTTCTCTTTCTGTGCCTTAAAACATAGTATTCATTTTAAAAAGCACCTATTATTCATCCAGGATCTGCTTAGCATTAATCTAAGCTAGGCGGAAGTCTCACATTAATCATTGAACAAGTATTTCCTGAGCGCCTAGCCCTTGTGCTGAGGATTACAAACTCTAGAGCCAAAGTCTTTCCCTTTTAGGCCATCACAAGGCTTGGGAGTGAAGCAAGCAAATGAATAGTCAAATAGGACAATACAGAAGAATTATAAGAAATGATGCTTTCCCTCAGGTTGATCCTACTCTAGTTATAGTAACCAGGAGTGTACACAAACAAGAAGGAAACACTGTAGCCCCAAACAACAAGTACTGTACTAAGTTCTGTGACACAATTGGTAGCCAGGGAGTTTTGAGGAGATGGAGATTATGATATTGTGAATTGTAATAAGAAATGTGTATTTGGTCTTTGTCCCTGTTTCTGGCACAGAGATCCTAAAGCCCTTGAAATTGTGAAGAGAGTGACAAAGGAGTCTTTTATTATGTTAATGAGGTGACTTTTGAACCACACCTAAGAATGGGGATGAGGGCTGGTTGCCAGGAGAACCAACTATGTGATTATGTAATAGAGTGCTGCAGTGAGCAGCCCTTAGCACTGGGCCAATGCTTAGCACTGTTACCCAACCCCTCCCCCCATTACCAGGCAACAGGTACTGGAAGACCATTAATGTGGGATGGTTACAGCTGCGTTAGAGGTCCTGCTCAGCCATTGGTCGGCGCCACAGTGGGCCCATCCAGCCATTGGTTGGTGCCACAATGAACCCTTCTCCCAAGCAAGCCACTGTCAGTGGCAACCATTAGAGGGCACATTCCATCATTGGTCTGGCACTTCAGTGGGCCCTGCCCCTAAGCAAGCAGCTGTCAGGCAGCTACTGTTAGAGGGGCACTGAGCCAACGTGGCAGAATGGTGGTCTTCAGGTGGAAAGTGAGGTTAAGAGGCAGATCCCGGCCTTCTCCCCGGGGCCCTTCACCTGGCCTTGGGTTGGCGGGTGAGTTGGGGGGCCCAGGGAACAGGCTGGGGGTGTGTCCTGCAGGGCTCTAGAGCCCTCGCCAGGACTGCCCACTGGCCATGCCCAGGCCCTGAGGCAGTGGTGAACCTCTCCCCCATCCTTGCCTCTGTGACCTAATGGCGGCAGCAGTCTGCATGGGACACAGCCTGGGGGACCTGGCCCTCACCATTTGGGCAGCCTGAGGAGCCTGAGGGCCAGGTGGGTCCTGGGCACCTGGCTCCCTCAGCGATGACAGCTGGGCAGGGTCTGGGGACCTGGCCCTGAGGGAGCCACCAACTGAGATCTGCCTCTTCAGCCAGGCCTGGGCACCGGCGGGAGGACCCAGACTGGGTGATGGGATGGATGAACATTCCTGGACAGGGTAACCCCTCCCCCTACCCCCGCAGGGAACCCCTTCTCTTAGCCAGGCCTGGACCTCAGGGTGAAAGTTGAGCCTTGGGACCTTCCCCTTTCTTGTCAGAACAGAGAGTAACATTTGTTTGGTAGAGATTTATAGGAACACATTACCTGACCTTGACCTGACCTCAAGAACAGTATCTGACAAGAAGTTTGTAACAACTAACCATGCCCCTCCCTCACCTTTCCTATAAAAGGGCTTTGCTGAAAGCTTTCATGGAGTTTGGGAGTTTTTTAAGGCATGAGCCACCCATCTCCTTGCATGGCCCTGCAATAAACCTTTCTGCGTTCCAGATGCCAGCGTTTTAGTATTGTTTGGCCTCACTGTGCGTCAGGCTCACGGACTTGCATTTTGGTAACAATTAGAAGGTTGGAACTTTCAGCCCCCCCCCCGCCCCCGACCTTTGGGAAGGGGGGAAGGGGCTGGAGTTTGAATAGATTGCCAATACCCGATGTTTTGATTAATCATGCCTATGTAATGAAGCCACCGTAAAAACTCAAAAGAACAGGATTCAGAGAACTTCTGTGTTGGTGAACACATGGAGATTCAGGGAGAGTGTTGCTTGGAAAGGGCCTGGAAGCTCCTCGCCCTTTCCCCATACTTTGCCATATGCATATCTTCAATCTGGCTATTCTTGAGTTATATCCTTTTATAATAAACGGGTAATCCAGTAAGTAAAATGTTTCTCTGAGTTCTTTGAACTGCTCTAGCAAATTAAACTCAAGGAAGGAGTTGTTATAGATTGCAGGCAATCTATAACAGCTGGTCAGAAGCACAGGTTGTGACAACCTGATCTTGCAGTTGGCATCTGAATGGAGCAGGGGTCAGTCTTGTAGGCCTGAGCCCTTAACCTAGGGGATCTGATACTGTCTCGAGGTAGTGTCAGAATTGAGTTGAATTGTAGGACACCCAGCTGGTGTTTGAGAATTACTTGGTGGTGTGGGGAAAACCCCTCAGTCCCACACATTGGAGTTGGTTCCAGAACCTTCAGAGATGAAGGCAGAAGTTATGTGGTGGGATATGAGCTGTCCTTTGGAGAGTGAAAAGGATTTGGATGGACAGAATGGGTAGGCAGTCATTCAGATAGGAAGAAGAAAATATGAGCACATGCTTGTGTGTGGGAATGATGACTGATGGGAATAAAAGAGTAACTTCTATCTAAAAGTTCCTGCCCACATATATAGCCGCTGATACAGCATGCTTCTTGAAGGCACCTCATTCCTGTTTCTTATCTTAAAAAGTAGCCTGTCAGGACTTCTCCTATGTCTGTGTGTCTGGCTAATTCCTATTTATTCTGTAGATCTCAGCTAACCTTTTTATTGGATCAGCAGTCTATAAAGTGGGTATGTGTACCCCAGAGGGTAAGTAAAGACTTACTTAGGGGTGTATGATCACAGATAGTTTTGAGGAAACACATTTCTAGACCCCAACTTGCAAATATATTCTTCCTTAAAATGAACCCGTGGCAGTCCACCACCTGGCTAAAAGAATATTCTGGACTCCTTTCTCAGCTCCTTTTCACAATTGGCCTTTCCCTCTCTTACAAAAGAAAGTAATACCTCTCACTCATCCTGAATTTTTCTATGCTACATTGCCCTGGGGGTAAGAGTTGGGGACCATTTGAAATATTGGTATTGGAGAAGTAGCCTTTGGGATAGGTACCATAAAGTTTTTTTTAGTTTTTTAGTTTGTTTTACTTTCTTTGCTTTACACATATTTCCATGAAAAGCAAAGCATGCCATAGAAATAAGATATTTTGCCTTGTGTTGTGGTGTTCTGAATTCAAATTTGCTGTGGAGTGGGGCAGTGAAACTATGACAATTTTCACCCAGCAATTTGTTTCTCTTTCCTCCCCCAAAGCCGCTGAATGCAGTAACCCTGAAGTACCCCAAGGGAGTGTCATAAGCAGATTCTTAAAAAGAACCAGGGAGGGAGGTCAGCCTTACTGCATTCATTAACAAACTTAGGGTAGGTTTCAGTCCCTCCTCTCTCTTTCTCTTTCTCAGAATTATAATTCAGAAGGGAGCTGGTTGTTACAGAGATGATTATTACTATGCTTTATTTTAATTGAAAAAAATGTCAGAACTTATGTCTGATTTGACTGATTGGTTTGGCAATTAAGTCCTGCTTTGTTCATTAGATTATACAGCAGATATTTTGCATAAATAGCTTCTGCTAAATCTGCAGCTTCAAGATTTGATAGAAAGTATATTTAAATATAGAGTTAATTTGAATATTTACAAAAAATCAAATGTTTATATTTAAATGTAATGACATGAAAAAATTGTATGTTGCGTATTAATTGAGGTTCTCCAGAGAAACAGAACCAATGGGAGGGAGATATTTATTTACTTATATTTTTATTTATTATGAGGAATTGGCTTATGAGATGATGGAGGCTGAGAAGTCCCACCAGCTGTGGTCTACAAGCCTGGCGACCCAGGAAAGCCTGGTGTTATTCGGTCTAGTCTGAAGGCCTGAGATCCGGGGAGCTGATTGTGTAAATCCTAGTCCCAGGGAAGAGAAGATGAGATGTCCTAGTTCAAACAGTGAGACAGGAATAAAAGGGGTGAATTCCCCCTTCCTCCACCTTATTTATTTCAGGTCAACAAAGTAATAATCATTTGCTAAGCATTGGTAAAAGCCTTCTTCTAGTTTACGTCCCAGAAATTGAGAAGGTGAATAACTTAATTGCTGGGTAACAAATTCTTTAGCGAGGTAGGTGGTTTCCAATTATTTGCTTTCAACAAAATTGCAGTAGGATCAAATTGGGTTGTCACATGATGCATGTTAAATATAATTTCTGATGATGGCTTATTATCTGATTTCTGAATGTAACTTGGAAGAAGTCCAAAGAATTGAGGAAATAGCTACAGTAAATCTCCAATTCCCATGTGTTTATATGAACAAGGTTTCTCAGTTTAGTTTATAAAAACTAAAATAAAGTTGATGCTGGATCTTGTCTTATTTAGCATGAAGTATTATTCCCCCCCGAGGATAAACCATGTTTTCTTAAAGCTCCATTCATGTCACTAAGTAATATGCTTCCAATAAAAACTTCTTACTACATACTACTTGATCAATTGTATAATGCTAATAATTTCTGTTATAATTTAATCCAGGAGAAATTTTTAATAATTAGTCTTATAGTTCCAAGAAGTAAAATAAAAAAAGAAATCTTAACCAATGTATGTATTTTATTGAGGGAAAATATGATAGGATAATAAAGTGTTTTAAATATAAAAAAATTTGGATAAAATTCTGGAATGGAAATGTGATTTCAAGAAGAAAAAGAGATGATACAAAATTTCTGACCATTGAGGAAGTACTTTTGTGTTTTAAACAATGGATAATGGCAAGTATCAAGTTTCTACTCTTCCCTTTGGGCAAACATGAAAGAGTTTCAGTGTTACTTTAAAATGTTAATATTTACAATACAGTAGGGATTATATAAATTTTAACTATTTAAATGTTAGAAAAATTTTGGATGTCAACTTAAATATGTGTGAGGAGAGAACATAATTTTTAAAATTTCTTTTAGAAGAGCCTTTATGTTGCCTGGTAAAGAACAGCTCAATCATATGTATCCCTAAGCATCAAAATGTTCTTCAAAGCAGAAGAAAGCTGAAAACAAATTAAATAGACATCAGTAGGGGAATGGTTAAGTGTATTGTGGTACATCCATATGTTGGAATACTATGGATATACTAAAAAATCATGTTATCAAAAGAATACTTAATATCAAGGAGCCAGGTCAGAGTGTCAATCTTGATTCTGGTTTGATCTGCTATGGAGTTTTCCTGAATGAAAAAAAAAAAGTATATAATCACATGTTTGGCAGAAGCCTCTCTCACAGGTGTATGCTGATGTAATAAATAATTTGGCTGGCCTTTGCCCTTATTCCTGGGAGATAGCCTCTAAACCCTTGGAATAAAAATTTGGCTGGCTTTTATCCCTGGTTACTGGAAGTAGCATTTAAATCCTTGGAATTCCTCAAATAATAAGAATATCTTTGTTATTCATGGTGGACCCTGATAGTTTGTGCTAGTGAGATGACTCAGGATGAGAAGCTGGCCATGTCAGAAAGACGAACCAGGTGAATAGAGGTTGGGACTTTGAGCCACAGTGATATCAGCCTGACATCCAGGGAGGGAGTGTTAGGCTGGAGATTGAATTCAACTACATAGACGGTAATTTGATCAATCATGCCCATGTAATGAAATCTCAGTTAAAAACTCTAGGCACTGAAGCTCAACTTAGCTTCCCTGGTTGGCAAATACTCTATGTATTGTCATAGATGATGTGCTGGGAAGGTAATGCTGCAGTTGGTGTCAAGCGTATATCAACTCACCAGCACTATGTCATAATTTAGTTGACAGAGGTCTAGATAGCTTTTCCCTCTGACTAGGTTTTACACTGGTCCATTACATTGATGACATTTTGCTAATTGGACCAAGTGAGCAAGAAATAGCAACTACTCTAGACTTATTGGTAAAACATTTGCAGGTCAGACTGTAGGAAATAAATCCAATAAAAGTTCATGGACAGTTGACCTCAGTGGAAATTGTAGGGGCCCAGTGGTGTGGGCCACGTCAAAATGTTCTTTCTAAGGTGAAACATAAGTTGTTGCATCTGACTCATCCTAAAATCAAAAAGAGGCACAATGCTTAGTGAGTCTCTGGATTTTGATGGCAGTATACTCATTTGGGTGTGCTACTCTGACCCATTTACTGAGTGACTCAAAGGCTTCTAGTTTTTAGTGGAGCCCAGAATAAGA
Organism: Leucopleurus acutus; assembly: GCF_964270905.1. Lineage (NCBI taxonomy): Eukaryota > Metazoa > Chordata > Mammalia > Artiodactyla > Delphinidae > Leucopleurus > Leucopleurus acutus. The sequence goes on from NC_139143.1 coordinate 64,125,643, forward strand.
GAAGGCTCTGCAACAAGCCCAGGCTGCTATGCAAGCTGCTTTACCACTTGGGCCATTTGATCCAGCAGATTCAGTGATGCTTGAAGTGTCAGTGGCAAATACGGATCCAGATTGGAGCCTTTGGCAGGCTCTTATTGGTAAATCACAGCTAGTTCCTTAGTTTCTTAGGGTTTTATAGCAAAGCTGTGCCATCCTCTGTGGATAACTTCTCTCCTTTTGAGACATAGTTCTTGGCCTGCCACTGGGCCTTAGTAGAGACTGAACATTTAACCATGAGCCATCAAGTTACCATGTGATCTGAGCTGTCCACCATGAATCTGACCCACCAAGCCCAAAAGTGGGGTATGCACATCAGCACTGAATCATTGAGTGGAAGTGGTATATATGTCATTGGGCCTGAGGAGGCCCTGAAGGCACAAGTTCTGTGAAGAAGTGGCCCAAATGCCCGTGGTCTCCACTCCTGCTACACTGCCTCTCTCTCCCAGCCCACACATATAACCTTGTGGGGAGTTCCCTGTGATCAGTTGACAGAATAAGAAGAGCCTTAGGCCTGGTTTACAGATGGTTCTGTATGATATACAGGCAGCATCTGAAAGTGGACAACTGTAGTACAGCTGCTTTCTAGGACATCCCTGAAGGACAGTGTGGTAAAGAGAAATCCTCCCAGTTGGCAGAACTTTGAGTAGTGCATCTGGTTGTTCACTTTACTTAGGAGGTATAGCCAGATGTGCAATTATATACTGATTCATGGACTGTGCCCATGATTTGGCTGGATGGTTAGGGACTTGGAATGAACATATTAAAAAATTGGTGACAAGGAAATTTGGGGAAAGGTATGTGGATAGACCTCTCTGAATGGGCAAAAGACATGAAGATATTTGTGTCCAAGGGAATGCTCATCAAAGGGTGAACTCAGCAGAGGGGAGTTTTTTTTAGTAATCAAGTGGTTAGGATGACCCATTCTGCAGATAGCCATCAGCCTCTTCCTCTAGCCACTCTTGTCATCACCCAATTGACTCATGAACAAAGTGGCCATTTTTGAGACAGGGTTGGAGGTGATGCTAGCTCGGCAACATAGACTTTCACTCACCAAAGCTGACCTGGCTATGGCCACAACTGAATGCAGTGGCTAACGCTGAGTCCCAGTATGGTGCAGTTCCCCAAGGTGATGGGATAACTACCTGGTGACAGGTTGATTATATTGGACCACTCCCGTCATGCAAAGGGCAATGTTTTGTTCGTATTTAAATGGGCACTTACTCTGGATATGGATATGGATTCGGCTTCCCTGCCTAAGTTGTCATCCGTGGAGTTACAGAATGCCTATCCACTGCCATGGTATTCCACACAGTATTACTTCTGTTCAGGGAACTCATTTCACAGAAAATGAAGTGTGGCAATGGGCCCATGTTCATGGCATTCAGTACTCTTAACATGTTCCACATTATCCTGAAGTAGCTGGCTTGAGAGTATGGTGGAATGGACTTTTGAAGAACCAGTTATATAGTATTAGCTAGTGATAATACCTTGCTAGGCTGGGGCAGGGTTCTCCAGAAGATTATATATGCTTGAATCAGTGTCCAATATATGGTACTGTTTCTTCCACAGCCAGATTTCACAGTCCAGGAATCAAGGGGCGGATATGGGAGTGGCGCTACTCACCGTTACCACAGAACAGTCCTTATTGACATTTTGTTCCTCATAGAGTGCAAGAGGGATATGTCTAGATTCAGACCATATATGCATTGTTGTAGTCCCCCAACGCCCACTCATTTAATGGACCCAGGTGGTTGCCCCAAGTGAGTGCACCAGGAAACCTCATTGATTCCAAATACCTTCCCGTCCTAGAATGTGGTTCTTCTGATGGGTATTGACATATCCTACTTTAATGTACCCCAAAATCACCATAGTAATTTCCAGAAGGGCCCTGCCCCATGTGAGCATCCCTTAATAGCCAAGTTTTCCATTGCTCTTCTGCCTGACCATATAGTCAGGCCATTGGTCACAACTGATGGGGTTCAGGGTAGGCTGCCCCAAGATGTGCCTCTTGGCACGTGGATTATTTTGAGCTGAAAACAGGCAAGGCCCAAAAGACTCAGGAAGAATCTTTGAGCTTCTTCCCCATTACTGCCTAAAAGGGTTTAAGATAGGAAGACTATCCCAGGAAGGAGCTATTACCGTAAATAACTATAGAAAAGTATGAACTAGGTGTGGTAGACAGGGAGGAACCTAGCAAGGCCTGTTTGATCAAAGTTCTCTCTGTGCCCCATTGTCTGCCTGGGCCCAGCAAATATTTGTTTACCAAACATTAGCTCTTTTAATCTTCCTATGAATTACCTTACTTCCCTTTGAAGTCCCAGACCCCTACCTCCTTTGCCTGAGTCCAGAATAGTATATGTACCTCATCTTGCCTTGCTGTCTTTGGAATTCTTCATGCTTATTTGGATTCCCTTATATATATAATAAATTTGATTTTCTCTTGTTAATCTGCCTTATGTCATTTTAATTGCCAGCCAAAAGAACTAAGAGGGGAAATGGGAAATTCCCCTCCCCCACAATTGGTGGAGTCAACAATACGTCACTGGCTGGCAGCATCTGGCTGAGAAACAGCTTCCTCCTGAAGACTACTACAGATGAAGAGATCCTGGGACGTCTGGCAAGGGCTGGCAGAAGGTAAAATTTCTTACCATGTCAGCTTCCCAGAATCTCATTCTGCAGGGTCTGATGGAGTGAAAGTGGTGAGAATCTTTTTTCTCTCTCTGAATTTAGATTAGCAGTTGAAAATATTTGTGGAGGTAGTTCCTTGGACTCAGCGACTCTTTGGAAATTTGGTAGAGCACTCTTGGTTGGTTGATCCTTTTCCTCACTATCTTTCTTTGTCTCTATTATGTTATTTGTCATAAGAAGGAAATTCCATAGGGTAAGATGCAGGCACAGGCCCTATAAGCCTGTTGTCTGGACATGCCCTGGAGTCTGGTGAGTTTGTTGATCTCACCAGACTGGCATCTATTTAGACAAACTTTGCTGAGGATTAATATGCACATGAGGTAAAAGCTATGCTAAGGGATATCTTGGAAGCCGCAGCCCCACCATTGGTGGGCACGAATCGAGCATTTGACAGCTATTAGGATATTCACCACCTCAAGAAGGCACCCATGAAAGGATAAGTTGGTCAAGGAATGGGTTAGATGGACACTAGGTCACCTGCCAAGTTCGAGAAAATTTCTATGCAGTGAGATACTCTGTAAAACATCACATACTCCACAACCCTGTGACTCATTCCTCTTAGGCATTAGTGTGGCTCCAAGAAACTCAGGGCTTAGCTAAAGCTCTTAATCTGCATCTAAGAAAAAAACAAAACAGATAAGGTTTTTCCTTCTGTCTTATTATATGTCCCGAAGAGCTTTGTGTTTTAACCAATGAGAAAACTCTCTTGGGTCTTTGCCATCTAGAAGGTGAATTTACTGGGGTGCATCTGATGGCCAGTTGAATAGACTGGAGTTCTGAGACATGAAGTTACAAACAGCACTCTCTTTGTCCAGCTGTACTAACTCTCAGGGAGTTTGTCATAAGGGGACTTAGTCCATAAGGGGCCTCTGTTGTCTCAGCCTTTGTTGCTTATTAATGCTGGAATAGTCCATTCCAGTAGAACCTTCCTGGTGCCATAAATTAGTGGGTTTGTGGCTAGAGGTGCCCCACATTTTTGTGGGAGACCAGAGATGCCGTTTTCAGGACACCATACTTAGTGCCTGTGCAACAAAGGCCTTTACTTTCTTAGAGTGTTGTGTGGAGTGAACCTTTGGATCATGGGGCCTACATCATCTGTGTTCCTGCCAGGGATAGCTCCTGTGTCCATAGTAAGATTTATTCTAAGCCTGGAAGATACTTCTGGGTCTTTCCATAAATAGGCTTATTGGATTGAGTCACTATTGGGATAAGTACACTAATGAAGATCTTGCTCATCAATGGCCAGATGACAGATCTTTTGAATTGGAAAAACTTCTATATTTGAAGTTTTTTTAGAGAGCTCTCATTCCACGCAGCTGCCTTATTGGTATTTATGGGAAGATCAAACTGAAAAGAAAACCCAAAGAAGTATAATGGCTGGCCTCAGGGAATCCCTTAATAAAATGAAAGAACAAAAGTCAGAATAAAAATTAAAAGCCAAATATGACATAAATTCCCCTTTTCCTCCCTCCTATATTCCCCTGTATCCCCAACTCCCTGTTCCTGACCCTCAAGAAGATCTGGATCTCTGGCTCCCTGGTTTAAAATGCCTCACCTCAAAAATCCTCAGCCATTTCCCTTACATCCTAAGACTCTGGCTTCTCCAGAAAACATCCAGCTACCTATTTTAACTTCCTTTTCCTTAGAATTAGAGAGGGTACTCAGGCCTGACCTCCAAGCTAAGGGCATACAGGTCACTTGTGTAAATGCTGATAGCCAGGAAGTCAGTTTAGTAGATATAGCCAGGAAGGCTCATTTTGCTGTCCCTTATGACTCTTCCTACTTCCCAGGGCTCTATACTCAGGCCCTGCCAGCTTCAGAAGTTTATGTGCAATGTCCCTTGCTGATGTATCCAAGACTCCAAAACCGCTGCCACAGAGAATTCATGCCCCTTGAACAGAAGCTGATCTTTTAAATTATAAAATGATCTTACCTCCACTCTTAGAAGATCCTACAAAATTCAGAAAGGAATTAGAAAGATTAATGGCTATTCTTAAGCCCACTCACAGAGACCTTGACTGATTACTGTCGACTGAAAAAAAAACCACAACTTAAAAGTTGAAAATTATGCTTTATTCACGGACCTTACTGAGGACTATAGCTTGGAATGGCAGCCTCTCAGATAGCTCTGAGGTACTGTTCCAAAGAGGCAGGGGAGGAACCAGGATATCTAGGAGTTTTTGCTGAAAAAAAAAAAAAAAACCCAAAAACATGTAAGTTGGACATCCAAAGATTACTGCTAATCACAAAAAACAGACATCTCAAGTTAATAATTTGAGTGCTTTTCTGTGTACAGGAAGACGCAAGAGTCTGGGCTTAGTGAAATTATTCCTTTGATATGCACCTTAACTATCTAGGACCAGTATCCTGTTTTTCTCCATCTTGAATCCCCTCCAGGTGCACCATGGTGAGGGCTGCTTCAGTGGCTGATGGCTTTATGGCTGCAACATCCTTTGTTTGCTGAAACGGCAGGTGAAGTTCTTTGTCCACACTGCCTCCTTTTGGTCATAAATTCAACCGACGTTTGGGAGGCAGTTCATGACCAATTTTGTCCCACAGTGCTAAGGCTCATTCCCAGATCAGGTGAAGATTCTCTTGATAGGTCACTCATGTGCTAATTTTTGAATTAGGCCACGTTGATATTCTAAAATTCTCTGGATTGCCTTTTTTACTAGTCTCTTGTAATCCAGGAAATGTTTTCCATTGTTGCTTTTCCCCATATTTAGAGTTGTACTATTACCATTATTCTACATAGAGTTATATACATATGGTCAACTGCCTCAAAATGTTTAGCCATAATTAATTTTGTCAGAGGCCTGGTTATACATTGGGTAATGCAGGAGACAATAATCTTATGAAACGGGATATAAGTAATACAGCTAGTAACATTAATAAAGTCATAAGTAGGGATTTAAGCCATGAGCTTCCAGAATCAAACCAGCTCCCTAAAAGATCACTAAGACTAGGAAGTGGATCACTTAAGGTAGAAATCTGATTTTTCATGTAGGTCATTAAATGCATTATATTAGAGGATTTGTCTGGTGTGAAAACACAGCATTTGGTTTGAATTACAGTAAGTCCCCTACATACAAACCTTCAAGTTGTGAATTTTCAAAGATGTGAACATGTGTTCACATGTCCAATCACGTAAGTTAGTTCATATGTCTGGTGTTAGGTGCAACCCAGTATATTTCTGGTTTCCTGATCCAATCTGTTCCATGCCAGTTGCTATCTTTAAGGGAAGTGATGTATTGGCATTTTTCATAAGACACCCAGACTTATTTTCTAGTCTTATTAGGCTGATCATCTTTAGTATGATTTAATTTTAATGGGTGATGCAGAATGTACTTTGCCTATGTCAGTTGGGTCAAGTGCTCATAATTCTTCAGGTACTAAGCCTAGCAGTTTTTCTTGTTCTGCATCACTCGCATCATGGATCACAAACATTATATGATGAAGGAAATATGATTGATCCTACAGATCTAAAAACATTTCCCCCTTAGGAGTAAAAGAAATATGGGCTTTTTAAGTCTAGTAAATCTCTACCTATCAGGTGAATACGGATACTTTCTACTAGGAAAAAAGAGTGCCTTCCTTTAAGTTCTCTTAAGCAAAATTCTGAAGGTAATGATTTAAGAACCTTAATAGGCATGTTAGAAACCCCTATCATTTGCTTTGAAGTATTACTGCAAGAGAGGGAGCCTTTGATTTTGATAGAGTTTGAAACTGAAAAGGTGGCCCCAATTAAGGATTTAATTGTTTCTCCTTGTATTTTCGTTTCCACTTCTCCCAGGGTGTTAGAAGAGGAAAGATTCCCGTTGTTCCCTTGGAGCAGCCTTATTCTTGTTTAGCTTGGATTTTCTGGTCCGAAATCCAGTTTTGCCCTCAAAATCTTTTTTTCGTTTTTCTACAGTCCCTTCTCTGATGACCTGGTTTTTTACAGTAAAAGCAAATGCTAGGTTCCTTTGTCAGTCATGGATAGAATGGGGGTTTGTTAACCATCGACCGACCTTGATTACTTAATTGGTGCAACTAAAGGTTCATAATTTTTATAGATGTATTTCTCTCTTTCCTTTAATGGTTTTGGAAAGTTGGTCGGTGTAATGGGGCCCAACGTAAATTGTGTCTTTTAATAGAGTAGCTAATTCCTCATCTATGCCTTCTAAAAAGGTGGAGGTGAGGAAAGGATCATTTTGGTGTTTAGAGAATGATTCAGGTGTCATGCCAGAATATAGTTTAAACATTTTCTTGAACCTCTCATAATACTCTGGAATTGACTCATCTGGGTTTTGTTTACACTGCTGAGTCTTTATCCAGTCTATACAGATTTTGGAAAAAACTCTGGGAGGTCTAAGTAATTTATGAGCTAATTTCTTGCATTCAGTGTGAGCTGGTGGGCTATGTAAATCGAAATCGTTAAGGGGTTTCTCCATCGTGCTTTATCTGTCCATTCCTTTGCTTTACTTTCAGAAACTAATAGCTGTATTAATTGATATCAGTTGGAAAACCTGGGCTCCTAGTTTCAGATGGTTAACGAGAATTCCTTCGCAAATCCCAGTGAATCTTGACTAGTATTGGGAATTTTCTTTTTTCTTTTCCTTTTTTTTTTTAAGATTTTTTTTGATGTGGACCATTTTTTTAAAAATTATTTATTTATTTATTTATTGGCTCTGTGGGTCTTCGTTGCTACACGCAGGCTTTCTCTAGTTGTGGTGAGTGGGGGCTAGTCTTCGTTGCTTCAGTAGTTGTGGTGCATGGGCTCAGTAGTTGTGGCTCATGGGCTCTAGAGTGCAGGCTCAGTAGTTGTAGCGCATGGGCTTAGTTGCTTCACAGCATGTGGGATCTTCCCGGACAAGGGCTCGAACCCATGTCCCCTGCATTGGCAGGCGGATTCTTACACTGTGCCACCAGGGAAGTCCCTGATGTGGACCATTTTTAAAGTCTTTATTGAATTTGTTACAGTATTGCTTCTGTTTTGTGTTTTGGTTTTTTGGCCTCAAGGCATGTGGGATCTTAGCTCCCCAACCAGGGATCGAACCCGCATTGGAAGGCAAAGTCTTAACCACTGGATCACCAGGGAAGTCCCAGGATTGGGAATTTTCTTAGCTTAAGTTCTGCTCGGGTCCAGGATGTATATGTAAGCATCAGTGATGGTTCTCCTCTTCCAGTAGTATGTTTCTTTTTAAAGGGAGCTATGCTTATTTCTGATTTTGTGTCCTCCTTTGCTGGGGGAGAGGAAGGAGCAGGAGGTGGGGGTGATGGAAGAGAGAAAGAGCATCTGGGTTAGGCAGTTCAGATAAAAGAGGATATAAAGGAGGAGCAGAGGGAGATACAGGATTAATGTTAGTGGCTTTTAAAAAATTCTGATATTGTTTCAAGCAATTTTTTGTTGATTTCCTGCAGAAAAGTTATTTTATCATTTCCCCTTTTAGAAGCTTCTAAACACCTACTGAACTAAGCATTCCATTCAGTCTGTTTGATTTTATAGCCAACTTTCTCTAGCTGTGTATGAAAAAATAATTAGTTTTGGAATGTCAAAAGAGCCCCAATTTGGCCATTTTACATTGAGATCTCCTTTAGTATGGTTTTCCCAATAAAGTAAGTATTTGCAAGTATGAATTCCAAACGTACTGTATAGGGTGGGGTGTTAACTGGAGGCTGACAATCTATTGTTGCTTTTTCTTTTGTTTTGAAAGTTTTGTTCCCCATCCTGAGGTAGGTTTGTCCCACTAGATAAAATCACTAGTGATGATCGTGTGGTGGGCCAATGTGCTGTTTGTGAGTTTAACTCTTCTAAGTGTCACCCTAGAGTCATTTCAGCTCTCTTACTTACATGTCTCCTTCTCTCCCTTCGGTAGCCTAAGACCCTTGTGGGTGTTGAGATTACTGAGTGGCCAGCTCTTATGCGTGTTCCTGGAAGATCAAGTTTTTAATTAAAATGAGTAGGTTTCCCTAAGAGATGACATGGTATGAGGACTTGCCTCCATCACTCCCACAAGTTTCTCAGTTGCCTGAAAAAGCCATTGCCAGCCAGGAGGAGATGTCCCTTCTTTGGAGCTGAAAGCTCTCATGAGATATCTTTACTTTTATTCTGACAAACTCCATTAATGTAGCCAATTCAAGGAAAAATGGAACCTAATCTCCCACCTAATTACCTAGTTCAACCCTCCTCAGTATCTTTAAGCAAAAATCCTCCCAGTCTTTCAAGTGAGGATAATCCAGGTACCTCTTCTTGAACCTAAGTTCAAGAAAACCTACTCCTTCAGTGAGGAGTTTAAAACCACTGAATAAAACTTAGGATCACCAACCAATAACTGGAGATCCAAGACCCAGGACAGACTCACTCAAATTCGTGTGGACTCACAGAGGAGACGGACTCACAGAATACCCAAGAGGGTACTCTGGTACCCAGAGTACCAAGGCTCTGGACCATCGTAGAGTTCAAGCAAAGAAGGGAAATCTGCACTAGGTCCCTTCACTGCTTGCCAAAACTGTTAACTGAAAAAAAATGCACAACCCAGAAGTTGAGAATTATGATTTATTTAGGGACCTTAGTGAGGACTATAGTCCAGGATGGCAGCCTCTTAGATGGCTCTGAGGGACTTTTCCAGAGAGGTAAGGGAGGAACCAAGATATATAGGAGTTTTTGCTGGGAACATAAAAACCAAACAAACACATGTTAGTTGAACATCAAAAGATTACTGCTAAACACAAAAAACAGACATCTCAAGTTAATAATTTCAGTGCTTCTCTGTGTATGGGAAGATGCAAGAGTCTGGGCTTATTGAAATTATTCCTTTGATATGCACCTCAACTGTCTAGGGCCAGTATCCTATTTTTTTGCATCCTGAATCCTGTCAGGGTATAGTGTGACTGGGGGTGGGTGGGTGGGGGAGTTGAGGGTGTTCAGTGGCTGATGGCTTTATGGCTGCAACGTCCTTTGTTTACTGAAATGGCAGTCAACATTCTTTGCCCACACTACCAAAGGACATTCTTCCAGCCCATGACTACACTGTAGCTATCAGGTCAGACAACTCCCTGGAGAAAGTCCTCTCACAGAAGAAATATATGGCCAGACCTTCCCTCGGGCCCTCCTGCAAATGACCAAGGGATGGCTCTACTGGAGGCAGATATTCATAGTTTAGTAGGAGTGATTTTAGAGGTATTTCCTCCTAGATTTAGTTGGTCAAAGATTGAATTATGCACTCAGAAAGAAGGATGACATCCAAAAGCCTTTGTTGAATGTTTTATACAAGCTTTTCAAAGGCATCCTGCATTAAACCTGGAAGCCCCAGAGCATAGCAATCTCCTAATTTCTGTTTTAGGAGGAAAATTTCTTCCTAATACTAAAAAAAAAAAAAAAAAAGGAGAAAAGAAAGTTCAAAAATAGCATGGTTGGTTGGTCAGGATAGCTGTTAATAAGCATGATAATGCAGGCTGCCACACAATTCTTTGTAAACAGTTCACAGGAAAGCAGAAGGAAAAAGGAATTAAAAACAGTTCTTGCTCTGCAACTTGAATTTTTAGAAAAGCAAAAACATAACTCTGAGAATAATTTAAAAACCCATGCAGAGCTCTTCCTATGTACCTTCAGAGAATTGCAGGTATTGCAAGAAATCAGGCTATTGCAAGAAGAATTGTCTTGCACTTAAGAGAAAGGAAAGTTTACGGATCAACACTCCTAGGCTCCAACACCCCCAGAAGGTGATGCCAAAAGCTCAGCTTCTCTGTACCCTGGTGTTGAATTGAATCTCAGAGACAGCGTCTTGGGTGAAGCAGAAAAGGATAGCTTTATTACTTTGCCAGGCAAAAGGGGACACAGCGGGCTCCTGCCTTGAAAAACTGTGTCCCCACTTGGAGAGGATAATGAGAAGTTTTATAGTAATGGTTCAAAGAGGGCATGATCAGCTCGTGGACATTCTTCTGATGGATTGGTGGTGAGGAAAGTAGGAGTCAGCATCAACCTTCAGGTTCCAACTGGTCTGGGGTCTACATGCTTGTGGGCAGCATACCGTCATTAATCGTTAACTTCTCCCACCTGGGGGTTTCAGTATCTGCAAAACAGCTCAAAGATACTGTTGTGTGTATCCATTGATTGGGAACCAGGACCTTGCCCCAAGGCTGCACTGTTGTTACTCTTGACTTTGTTTTTCCCTGGTCTCTCATTCCCCTCCTTCCCTAACTAACAACTGCTTGAATCTGCATGTTGGAACTCAGGGAAGGTCATGGAGGTGGAATGAAGGCTATTTCCTGTAATCAAAGAAATGGGTGATACAGAAAGGCTTTGTGCCCAGGAGCCCCAAAGCACCCTGCTTGCTATCAAAGTTTCATTTTTTCTCCTCCTGAGGGACAGTTCCCCCTTGAATGATGGTGTCAACCCATCCTCATTTCTACCCCACAGCCAACCATTAAATTTAAAATAGAGGATCAGGAACTGGATTTTGTAATTGACATTGGTGCTGCTTTCTTTACAATCAGCTCAGAGGGTTTGTCTCTACCTGTCACCTCTGATCCTATTCAAGCTGTCAGAGTCTCTGGGCAGTCTATTTAACTGCCAGTATCTTAGCCCACTGCAATATCTCTAGCGTCTTAACACTCATTGTGCCTTTCTAGTTTCCAGCTGTCCACCAGCAGATCTTTATGTAAATTTAATGCCACTGTAAATTGTAATGAGAAAGGTGTTTTTTAATTTCCCTGCCCTCAGACCAAACTCTAAACCTTTTACTTTCCTTACTAGAAACTAATTCTGATTTAAATTCTTCTGAAGAGTATGAGTCCTTAAAAGATGTCCCAGTTAGTCTCTGGGCTACACAAGCAAATGAAGTAAGGTTGTTACTGAGTGCGGAACCTGTGCACATTAACTTAGAAAAAGAAAAGACCATTTCCATCAGTAGCCCAGTACTCTCTCTCCAGGGATGCACAGCCAGGAATTGTATCTATAAGAGACTCCCTTTTGAAGCAGGGTGTACTGTTCAGCCTTTTTCTCGATCCCATTGCATCCTGACTCACAGTTTCTTTTTGTATAACTGTTTAAAGCAAGGCAATTCACATGAACTTGTGGACCGGGATATTGTGTCTCCCTCAATATTTTCCTAAATTCTTAAGGCAGACTTGGATTCTGTAGTATTTACCCAAGGCTCCACGCTTATTCAGTATGTTGATGACCTTTTGCTTTGTAATCAAACTAAGCAGGAAGCTCGTACAGACTCATAGACTCCTCGTTCTCCTAAAAGGACTAGCTGAATGAGGCCAGAAAGCCTCCAGATCTAAACTTTACTGAGTGTAAATGACTGTCACCCCCTTAGGACATGACCTATCTCAAGGCATTTGGAAGCTCACCCCAAATGTCTTAAGTCAATTTTGTCTATCCTTCTCCCCCAAATGAAAAAATAATTACATAAAATTTTAGGGGCAGCTGGCTATTGCTGCTAATAGATTCCTAATTTTGCAGCCCTTGCTAAACCTCTGTATGCCCTTCTCCCAGATATTATCCCAGACCATATTTCCTGGCCTTCAGAGGCATTCACCTCCTCTGAAGCCTTAAAATTAGGTACATACCCCTGGCTCTTGGCTTACCTAATTTTGACAAACCTTTTAATCTATAATGCCATGAAAATAATGGGATTGCTGCAGGCATTCTAGGACAGTCTTTTGTCTCTCAGGTATGTTCTACATTTCTCATGTCATTAGACCCTGTGGCATCAGGAATGCCCCCATGCTTATGTGTGGGGCTGCAGCAACCACCTTGATTGACAAAGCTAGTCTCTTATATTAGGCTCCCCATTCATCTCTATGTTCTGGTGCTATGTCTGCTATATTACAAGTCCATAGGACAGAGCACCTCTCTACACACTGACAGACCACTTAGGAGCAGGCTCTGTTAAATCATCTTAAATCAGTGTAACACTTTGAATCTTAGCTACTTTATTACCCCTTCCTGATGATATAGACCCCCACTCTATGCTGCTTGATTGCCTTGCAACTGTTAGGGATGATCTCTAAGCCACAAGAGTATCTCTCAGACATTACTTTATATAATCTAGACTTTCTTCTATTTTTTTTAACATCTTTATTGGAGTATAATTGCTTTACAGTGGTGTGTTAGTTTCTGCTTTATAACAAAGTGAATCAGCTATACATATACATATATCCCCATATCTTCTCCCTCTTGCCAGACTTACTTCTATTTTGTGATGGCTCCTATAAATGAAATTTCCGGGAAACATAATAACTGGTCATGCCATAGTTTGCCTTCATGAGACTATTGAGATTTATTCTTTGCCTAATGTAAAGTCAGCCCAAGCTTCTGAACTCACAGCTTTTACTAGAGGTTGCACATTAGAAGGAAAAACTGTCCCTATTTACATGAACTCTAAATATGCTTTTGGAGTCTACTATGCTCTTGGCACAATTTGGAAAGTCCACGGATGCTAAACATCTGTAGGTACTCCTGTTGCTAATGGGCATATAATTGCTGCACTATTACAAGCTATTCACTTCCCTTCTAAAATTACTGTTGTTTATTGTTCAGCACATACTAAGGAGACAGGTGATATATCTTTAGGAAATAATAAGGCTGACAGAGCTGCTAAACATGCAGTTCAAAATGGACCCCCTTGTCTTTTCTGCACATAATTTATAAACCTGGCTTTATTCCTGACTGATAATTATTATCAGGCAAAAACTCCACAATCTAAAAAAGACAAATGGGTACAAAAGGTGCCAACAATTACCAGATGGATTATATATTGGTCCAAATGGATTTCCTATATCCTCCTTTCATTTAACCTTTTGGCTTGCACTTAAATCCCATCAAGTGGGACATATGTGCACTTGGCCGGGGGCGGGAGGATAGTTAGGGAAATGAAAGACAATTATCTTTGCCCTGGTATCCACAAAATTTCTGACCAAATTATTTCTCAGTGTACTACTTGTAAATCCCACCAAATTTCTAGGAGAAATCTGTATCACCCAGGAAGTCCTCCAAAGCCCACATTCCCTTTGTGGCACTCCAAATGGATTTAATAGATTTGTCCCCAGCTGTGGGCTGTACTCACTGTTTGGTTGTTGTCTGCACGTTTAACGGATGGACTAAACACTTTCTGACTAGATGTGTCAATGCCACAATAGTGGTAAAGAAATTAATCACTGAGGTTATTCCTCGTTTTGGCATTCCTTTACGGATTGAATCAGACCAAGTGACTCATTTTGTAGCAGAGATAAACCATTTGCTTTCAGAAACTTTGATGTACTCATTAAAATTTCATACCCTGTAACATCTTTAATCATCAGGGCAGTGGAGTGTAAAAATCTAGCCATAAGAAGGATTTTAGGGAAGATTTGTCAAGAAACTGATTTAAATGGCCAGAAGCTTTGCCCTTGTCCCCTAATATTTATGGAGAAGATACTTAAGATTTCTATTCATTCTTGACAAGTCAAGTTCCAAATTAGCTATCCCTTTTCGATTTGCATTTTAAAAAGATGGCAGAGATAAGGTTCCTGGAGAAGACCAGGTAGAACATTTGCATCTCAGAGGTATGGGAGAAGAAAGGCAAGTTCCTTCTAGGATGACTTTGTTCCCTTAAGCCCCCCTGCCCCCCAATTTTTTTTCTCAATACTTACAAACCTCTTAAGATAAATAGGGGAGGATTTTGGAGTGTTAAAATTGGTGGGTTTTGGATTATTTCTGGAGCCACACCTCTGGTCCTGTAAATACTAGATTTGTAAAACAAGGACAGATGCTTTTATTTCCTGATAGAATTGGGTGGCTACCTCAGTGATATCGAAGGATGGATATACTATTCATTTACATTGGTATGTTTTACATTCTCTCATCTAGCTTAGGAGAGAAGTCCCCCCCCGCCCCCAGCTTCAGATATCAGCTATCAAGATTGTGGAGTAGGAGGACGTGGAGTTTGCATCTTCTCACAACTAGGGCACCTACCAGACACTGGTAGGGGACATTGGAGACCTAAGGGAATGGGAGGAACCCCCGCATGATGGGGTAGGACGTGGTGGGGAGGGCAGGGAAAGAGAAGTGGAGGCGGGATGGGACCAGCACCCTTGAGCAGTGGCTGGGAGAGTGGAGGGGTTCCCATGCTCTGAGGGGCCTACTCACGGTGAGGGAACCAGCAGGGACTAGAGAGACCTTCGGGGGATCAGAGGATTGAAAGGGAATGCAGCCAGCATTTCCCCCGCCCACTCAGGTCCCAGGGAACCTGCTGGGGTCCCGGGCCTGAACCTCCACCCTCTGAGGCCTTCTCTGGCTGTGCAGGTCCTGGGGGCCTGGGGAGCGGGGAGGAAAAGTAGAGGTGAGATGGGACCGGTGCACCTGAGGGGCAGCTGGGGGAGGGGAGGGGGTTCCCATGCTTGGAGGGGCCCACTCATGGTGAGGGGATCAGCAGGGACAGGGAGAGAGCTTCAGGGAATCGGGGCTGGAGGGGAACACAGCTAGTGTTTCTCCTGCCCGCTCGGGCCTCAGAGAGCCTGCTGGGATCCCGGGCCTAAACCTCTGCCCTCCGAGGCCCCCTCTGGCCACACTGAGCTTAAGCCTTGCCCTGGCCAACCCCCCACAAGGACCTTTTCCAGCTGTGCTGGTCCTGAGCCCAGGCTCTGCCCCCTGCCTAAGCCTCGTCCCCCCACAGACAAGGCCTTTTCCGGCCTTTTTTTTTTTTTTTTTTTTTGCTATTGTGGTTCTGTTTTCCTTGTTGGTGTTTTATTTATATTTTTATTTTTTCTAATATATTTTTTACTTTTCTAATTTTACTTTATTTTTTATTCTTTGTTATCATTCTGCACTTTTTTGCCCCACTGTGCAGCTTGTGGAATTTTGGTTCCCAGGCCAGGAGTCAGGCCTGAGCTCCTGTGGTGGGAGTGCTGAGTCCAAACCACTGGACTAACAGAGAACCTCAGACCCCAGGAAATGTTAATTGGAGTGAGGTCTCCCAGAGGTCATCATCTTGCCATCAAGACCTGGCTCTACCCAACCACCTGCAAACTCCAGTGTTGGATGCCTCAGGCCAAACAACCAGTAAGAGAGGAACACAGCCCCACCCATCAAAAAAAAAGATGACAGAAAAATATGTTACAGATGAAGGAGCCAGGTAAGAAGCTACAAAACCAAATAAATGAAGAGGAAATAGGTGACCTACCTGAAAAAGAATTCAGAGTAATGATAGTAAAGATGATCCAAAATCTCGGAAATAGAATGGAGGCACAAATCAAGAAAATACAAGAAACGTTTAACAAGGACCTAGAAGAACGAAAGAACAAACAAACAGTGATGAACAACATAATAACAAGTGAAAAATAGAAGGAACCAATAGCAGAGAAACTGAAGCAGAAGAACGAATAAGTGAGCTGGAAGGTAGAATGGTGGAAATAACTGCCAAGGAGCAGAATAAAGAGAAAAGACTGAAAAGAATTGAGGACAGTCTCAGAGACCTCTGGGACAACATTAAACGCACCAACATTCGAATTATAGGGGTCTCAGAAGAGAAAGAGAAAAGGTCTGAGAAAATATTTGAAGAAATTACATTCAGAAACTTTGCTAACATGGGAAAGGAAATAGCCACCCAAGTCCAGGAAGCACAGAGAGACACATACAGGATAAACCCAAGGAGAAACACACCAAGACACATATTAATCAAACAAAAATTAAATACAAAGAAAAAATATTAAAAGCAGCAAGGGAAAAGCAACAAATAACATACAAGGGAATCTCCATAAGGTTAACAGCTGATCTTTCAGCAGAAACTCTGCAAGCCAGAGGGAATGGCAGGATACATTTAAAGTAAGGAAAGGGAAAAAACTACAACCAAGGTTACTCTACCCAGCAAGGATCTCATTCAGCTTCGATGGAGAAATCAAAAGTTTTACAGACAAACAAAAGTTAAGAGAATTCAGCACCAGCAAACCAGCTTTACAACAAATGCTAAAGGAACTTCTCTAGGCAGGAAACAGAAGAGAAGAAAAAGACTCACGAAAACAAACCCAGAACAATAAAAAAAATGGTAATAGGAACATATGTATTGATAATTACTTTGAATGTAAATGGTTTGAATGCCCCAATCAAAAGACAGACTGGCTGAATGGATACAAAAGCAAGACCCATAAATATGCTGTCTACAAGAGACCCACTTCAGACCTAGGAACACAAACAGACTGAAAGTGAGGGGATGGAAAAAGATACTCCATGCAAATGGAAATCAAAAGGAAACGGGAGTAGCAATACTTAGATAAAGTAGACTTTAAACAAGCCATTTTTTAAAATTTTATATTTTTGGCTGTGTTGGGTCTTCATTGCTGCATGTGGGCTTTCTCTAGTTGAGGCGAGCGGGGGTTACTCTTCGTTGCGGTGCTTGGGCTTCTCACTGTGGTGGCTTCTCATTGAGGAGCATGGGCTCTACTCTAGGCCTGTGGGCTCAGTAGTTGTGGCTTGTGGGCTGTAGAGTGTAGGCTCGGTAGTTGTGGCTCACAGGCCTAGTTGCTCTGTAACAGGTGGGCTCTTCCTAGACCAGAGATCAAACCCATGTCCCCTTCATTGGCAGGAGGATTCTTAACCACTGCACCACCAGGGAAGTCCCTAAAATAGACTTTAAAATAAAGACTGTTACAAGAGATGAGGAAGGACATGACATAATGATCAAGGGAACAATCCGAGAAGAAGGTACAACAGTTATAAATATGGGGCTTCTCTGGTGGCGCAGTGGTTGAGAGTCCACCTGCTGATGCAGGGGACACGGGTTCGTGCCCCGGTCCGGGAAGATCCCACATGCCGCGGAGCGGCTGGGCCCGTGAGCCATGGCCACTGAGCCTGCGTGTCCAGAGCCTGTGCTCCGCAATGGGAGAGGCCACAACAGTGAGAGGCCCGTGTACCACAAAAAACAAAAACAAAAACAAATAAATACTTATGCAGCCAACATAGGAGCACCTCAATACATAAGGCAAATGCTAACAGCCATAAAAGGGAGGGAAGATTGACAGTAACACAGTAATAGTGGGGGATGTTAACACCCCACTTACACCAATGGACAGATCATCCAGACAGAAAATAAGGAAACACAAGCTTTAAATGACACAATAGAGCAGATAGGTTTAATTGATATTTATAGGACATTCCACCTGAAAGCAGCAGAATACACTTTCTTCTCAAGTACACATGGAACATTCTTCAGGATAGATCACATCTTGGGTCATAAATCAAGCCTCAGAAAATTTAAGAAAATTGAAATTGTATCAAGCATCTTTTCTGGCCACAGTGCTGTGATATTACAAATCAATCACAGGGAAAAAACTGTAAAAAACACAAAACACATGGAGGCTAAACGGGGCACTGCTGAATAATCAAGAGGTCACTGAAGAAATCAAAGAGGAACTAAACAAATACACAGAAACAACTGACAATGAAAACACGATGACGCAAAACCTATGGGACGCAGCAAAAGACCTAAGGGAAGTTTATAGCAATTTGGTCTCACCTCAAGAAACAAGAAACTCTCAAATACACAATCTAATCTTACACCTAAAGCAACTAGAGAAAGGAGAACAACAACAACAACAAAAACCCCAGAGATACTAGAAGAAAAGAAATCATAAAGATCAGAGCAGAAATAAATGAAATAGAAATGAAAAAAACAATAGTAAACATCAATGAAACTAAAAGCTATTTCTTTGAGAAGATGAACAAAATTGATAAATCTTTAGCCAGACTCATCTCTAATTATTAGAGAAATGCGGATCAAAACTATAATGAGGTATCATCTCACACTGGTCAGAATGGCCGTCATTAAAAAATCTATAAACAATAAAGGATGGAGAGGGTAAGAAAAGAAAACCCTCTTGCACTGTTGGTGGGAATGTAAATTGATACAACCACTATGCAGAACAGTATGGAGGGTCCTTAAAAAACTCAAAATAGAAGTACCATATGACCCAGCAATCACACTACTGGGCATATACCCAAAGAAAACCATAATTCAAAAAACACATGTACCCCAATGTTCATTGTAGTACTATTTACAATAGCCAGGACATGGAAGCAACCTACATGTCCATCGACAGATAAATGGATAAAGAAGATGTGGCACATATATACAATGGAATATTACTCAGCCACAAAAAGAAACGAGATTGGGTCATTTATAGAGATGTGGATGGACTTAGAGTTTGTCATACAGAGTGAAGTAAGTCAGAAAAAGAAAAACAAGTATCATATATTAATGCATATATGTGGAATCTAGAAGAATGTACAGATGAACCTAGTTCCATGGCACGAATAGAGACGTAGACATAGAGAACGGATGTGTGGATGCAGGGTGGTGAGCAAGGGGAGGGTGGGATGAACTGGGAGATTAGGTTTGACATAAATACACTACCATGTGTGAAATAGATAGTGGGAAGCTGCGGTATAGCACAGGGAGCTCAGTTTGTGCTCTCTGATAACCTAGATGGGTGGGATGGGAGGTGAGTGGGAGGGAAGTCCAAGAGGGAGGGGATATATGTATACATATAGCTGATTCACTTAATTGTACAGCAGAAACTAACAGAACATTGTAAAGCAATTTTCCCCCAATAAAAAAAAAATCAGCTATGGTCTGTTTAGTCAGACTGGTGGCTTCGCATTTTGGCAATCCATTTACAAACACTTTTGTGGATCCTCCCTGGGTTTAAGAAATTCTTTGCCTATGGCCCTCTGTTCCTTTGATCTAGAGAGGCTCACTTACAGCCTCAGGTGGTCACAGTTCTAAAAGTAGCCATTTAATAGTGTCTTCGGGGTAGAAAAGCAATTCAGAAGATTACTAGAATGAGTACTCAAAATAAGGAAGAAAGAGGGGAGCAGTAGAGTTTTAGGTACCTTCTATATCATTAATCTTTCATTAGCCCTTTACAACAGATCTGTTTTTTAAAATTTTATTTATTTATTTTTGGCTATGTTGGATTTTTGTCGCTGCACGCGGGCTTTCTCTAGTTGTGGCAAGCAGGGGCTGCTATTTGCGACACACAGGCTTCTCGTTGCGGTGGCTTCTCGTTGCGGTGGCTTCTCGTTGCGGTGGCTTCTCGTTGCGGTGGCTTCTCGTTGCGGTGGCTTCTCGTTGGGGAGCATGGGCTCAAGGCGTGCAGGCTCAGTTGCTCCGCGGCATGTGAGATCTTCCCAGACCAGGGCTCAAACCTGTGTCCCCTGCATTGGCAGGCAGATTCTTAACCACTTCGCCACCAGGGAAGTCCCTACAACAGATCTTTAAATGAGGCTCTTTTGGAATTTTGAAGCCTTTGGGGACTTCCGCATACCAATTAAAATAGATACAATAGTTTAAGATGAGAGCTCTCTAAAATTTTAATGATTTAGATGTTTCTCCAATTCAAAGGATCCAAGGAGCTAGACTTACAAATATTTTTCCCTGCTAATCAAAGACAAAAACACTTAGCACTGTTGTTTCCAGTAGACTCTGCAAGGCACAAATCCAAAAGACAGCCAGCTTTAACTGCGTGCTCAAAATTGTTTTGGAGTGCCAGAAGAACCCCATCTTGGCCATTTTAGGGCCTGATTTCCTTTCATTCTCAATTAAGTGCTTGCAAGCATACCTAAACCCAGCTGGTATTCCTGTAGGTGGCTGTTTGCATGGGAGTTGTTTGGCCTTTGAGGCACAATTTCCCAGTATTAATTTCGTAGCTCAATTCAGATATGAGATATAATATGAACAATTTTCTGAGGAGAGCATGGTGGATCACATGTGTGCTGCTTCTGAGTCAAGTTCCTCAAGGAGTTATACTTGGGTCAATTCAACATCTTTTACACGGGTTGGTTTCTCCCTGTGACAGTTTAAAACCATCATGGCTGGCTAGAGTGCTAGGTTATTCCTGTCTGTGGTGCTGCCCGGAGGAACTGTTTTTACTTAGTCGTTGTAGTGGGTCTCCCTTATTCTTTGGAGCTGAATAATTAAGTCTCTCATTTCACTAGCAAAAGTTTTGTTCAGACCATGTATCAACTCATTTTTTTGGATTTAAGCCAAATTTAACAAAAATCCAGCCCCCTGTTTCCCTGGGCCTTTGCCCAGACCCCTTAAGGGTCCTGGCCTAGGAAATGCACCAGTGCCCCCTTAAGACTCCACATCTTAAGCAAAATAGCTTGAATAACATTTTCAGGATCATCACTCAAACAATGAGTACCTGAGGAGTACTGAGAAACTGGTGGGGTTCAGTGGGCCCATGCTGGTACCAACTGCCGGTTCCGGGTAGATGCCAGGTGCCTTCTGGTGGATATCTTTGATATCCTGCCAACTGTACCATGCACGTTGACAAAAAATCAGTAAATGTGAGAAAGAAATGGGAAATTTTATTTGAGCCAAATTGAGGATTATAACTTGGGAACAGCATCTCAGAAAACTCTGAGAGCTATATTGCCCGTTAGAAGTCAAGGGACAGTTATATAAGTTTTTTTTGAGACAGAGGGCTGTACATTAAATGACATATTATTGATAGTTTACATAATCCAGATCTAAGGGTCATTGTAGCCTGTATAAGATCAAGAAGGAATGTTATCTTTTAAGTTGTCGTCTTGTTGATGCTAGGACAATGTTACTCTTTAGGGTTAAGGAGGTATTTCTGCCAATGAGCGAGGTTTGGTCAATGTCTAATGCAGATACACAATGCACAGTAGAGGGTAGAGAAGAAGCCAAAGGGCAGAGAAATTTTTTTATGTTTAAATTTTTCTTGTCTTGCCATAAAATATGAATTTTATTTCACAGAACCTTCCCAGACCTTGCCCTGTTCATCTCTCCCTTTGGCTGGTTCCAATTTGTATCCTTTTGCTATAATAATACTTTAATCATAAATATAGTAGTGTTCTGAGTTTTGTGAATTGTTCTAGTGAATTATCAAACCTGAGGGGGTAGTGGGAATCCCCAAATTTGTAGACACTTGGTCAGAAGTGAAGGTGGCCTGGAGACCTCTGCACTTAACAGCTGGTATCTGAAATTAGGGCAGTCTTGTGGAGGACTGTGCCCTTCACCTGTGAAGTTTGGTCCAACTCCAGGTAGTTGACGTCAGAAGTCATTGCAATGCTCCCCGCCCCTTAATTAATTCTGGTTAAAAATATTAATAAAGTACTATCTAAATATACTACTCTCAATGTAGATGCTATATGTGTCTAAAGCCACAGTTATGCTGAAAATGGGTGCCAATCAAGAGGGACTAGATTAATATCAGAATCCTTACCATACAATATTTGGACTTTTGTGAAGTTAGTTATGCTGAAGTTAAAGTGGAGCCATCAGTGCATAGTTGTTATTTAAAGCATAGACTGGATTAATACCCATGGGAGACAGAGAAGAAATCCTCAAGTGTCTAAAGTAGAAAGGATAGATGGTGTTTTCTCCCAGGGGAGAGGAAGATCTGGCTTATCTAATCACACCAGCCACATGGGCAATGAGTTCAAAAGTGGAGAAGTGATCTAAAGAAGAACAGGCATCCAAGAAGATGATTGTAATCTCTTTGCCTCATCTACCGAAAGCTTCCGTGTAACCCAATATTGTCTTTGGAGTCTCTTTATATTTGAACAATATCAGAACTCTTCTTGGAATGGCTATGAATTCAAGAGTAGGAGATGTGTTTAAACAGTTGAGTGTTCTTTAGAGGTACGTGGTTAAAAGTAAAGCAGGAGGCATTGCCTGACCATCCACCACAAGGGGTCTTCCCCCAAAGGTAAGAGAAGTATCTGTTTTTTGGTTGTTGCAAGTCATGCTTCTAAGGAAAAGTGTAGTGCAGTAGGAGATGGGTGGAAACCTCAGTCTGTCTTCATTCTATACAGATTTCCTCTTGTTTCCAAGGTTAGAATTTAGATCAGGCTATAAAAGTTTCTCAGATTGACCCTCTCTCTTCTATGGTTGCTATGGATTGTGCTCCCCTCAAATTTATGTGTTGAAGCCCCAACCCCCAATATGATGGTATTTCAAAACAAGACCTTTGGGAGACAATTAGGTTTAGATAGGGTCATGAGGGTGGGACCTTCATGATGGAATCAGTGTCCTTAATAGGAAGAGACACACAGCACTCTCTCTCTGTCGTATGAGGACACAGTGTGAAGAGCGCTGTATGCAAGCCAGAAAGAGGGCTCTCACCAGGAACCCAATTGGCCAGCACCTTGATTGTGAACTCCCCAGCCTCCAGAACAAATTTTTATTGTTTAAGCCACTTAGCCTATTGTATTTTGTTATAGCAGCCCAAGCAGACTAAGACAAGGGTTTGTGGTAATTTTGCTCAGGATCTGGTAAATCTTTTATTACATATTTTATGTTAGTATTTTTCTGTTTGTGTGCTTGTTTCAGTCTTCATAGATATGTTGATGGACAGTTGAGACAAAGTCAGGCAGTGTTATCTTTCTATTTAAGAAGTTTCAGCCTTGTTGCTTTTGACTTAATTCCCTTTACCTTTGCAAGGCTGAATTGCAAGAACTAGACTCTCTTCCCAGTTCCTTTTATCCCTCTTTTAACAACACCTGAATAAAAATGATGATGTTATTAAAATGATATTTTGTTAGGATACTATCTGAATCATGACCTACACCAACCCTCCCCTCATTGTGAGTTTCTTTGGCCTAGGGTGGGGGAGAGTGGGAAGGTGAGGGGAGAGTTAAAAGCTGACAGATGATGAAGGTGAAGCCAGATGAGGCAAAATAATCTTAGGTTAGCTCTTAAGCCTAAAGCAAGACATTTCATTGGACCCCTTGAAGGACTCCTTTTTGCTCTGCTAATATGCACCTAATTAGCATATTATGCACTACTTCTGTCTGCCAAACAAAAACCCAAGTGCACTTACCCTCATTCTCCTCAGTTTCCAAAGAAGAAGGTAATCCAAAATAGGCCACACCCACATTATAAAAATAGTTAACTTGGTCTTGTGGTACCATCCAATAACAAATAGCCAGTAAAATCCTAAACTTACACCTAAGCAATGTTTCTCCATGGGGATTGGAAAGGAGGTGGGGAGAAGGAACCTTGAGCTCCCTCTAGAGGTTAGCAATAGTATTCCTGTAAATTAGGCTTTATATTATAAATTGACCTTTGCTTTCTTATATAATTAAATGTTCTGACATCAATCATCATGCCAAAGTCTGTTCATGACTTTGAGGAGATTAAAGTAATTAACAAACTGAAAAGAAAGCACAAATAAAGCACATAGGCAAAAAGAAAAAGCAGGAAGGCATGCCGTCCTTGTATGTCAGTTCTTTTTGACCCTTGTTAGGAGCATCCTAGTATGGACATGGGTGTCGAGGTCCAGCTGATCTTGATCAGCAGCTTCAGTCAGACGTGACTGCATAGGCTGCTTGAGAAAGAGAAAGAGTTGTCTTATCTCCTTTCCCAAGCTGCTCCTCAGACCAATTAATCAGAATCTCTGGAGGCAGGACCCAGGAATTAGTATTTGAAAAAAAAATTCTTAGGTGACTAATGTGCAGCCAAGTTTGAGAACCAGTACACGGGGGCAAAGATGTCCTCTTCAAACCTCGTTTCTTCCTTCTGAGCCCAAGGCTTTTTTCTTCTTTTATATTTTATGATTCCATTTTCTGTGGTTCCATTTTCTTGCAGGCAGTTCCTTTTTTAATCTCCTTTATATTTTAATTTTGTCAACCTTATTCAAAAGATGCTTCTGAACAGCATTTAATAAACACAGGGCATTTAGGTTTGCCCCATCATTCTTGATCCAATAATTCCTATTCCTCCAGGACCTTAGACCTTGTTAATGAGATATAAGGTAGAGAGGTCTATATTCAGGCATAAGGCCTTATGTAAAGAATTTGAATGTTAATGATTTTCCTGCATTAACCATACTTTGTCTCGGGCTTGCCTTTGCATTACATCCATTCTTTAAAATTGCTCCATTTAGAACTTGGTTCTTCAACAGAACATAAGAGTTTAAGGTCTTAGGCAGAAGTCAACCAACCATAACCCTAAACTCAGTACTAGACCTAAAGCCTTCATGTCCTTAGTTCTGTATCTCTCATTCTGTGATGCCTTTCAGAAGAGCTGGGGAGATAGGACCGATGATTGCATATTGACCTGTTGGCTACTGCACCCACCTTCTTCTTACAGCTATTGTTTAGCCATGACTAAAGAGACTTAGAGTAACTTGGAAGCTTTGGAGGAAAAACTCAGCTCACTTTAATTTATATGTTTGGTTCAGCTTAAGCAGGAAAACTCCATAATGCCAGAGGAGTTTGTCCAGCTGTCTCACCAGCATTTTACAGTAGTCTCCCAGAACCTGCAGAGATTGTTTCCAGGAGCCCCCTCATGTATCAGAATCCTCTGGATGCTTAAGTCCCTTATGGCATAGTAGAGCAGGCCCTCCATATTTGTTGGTTTTGAATCCATGGATTCAGTCAACTGCTGATGGAAATTTACATTCGAGGTTGGTTGAATCTGTACATTCGAAACACCTGAATATGGAGGGCCAACTATATTTACTGAAGAAAAAAATCTGTGTGTAAATGGACCTGTGCAGTTCAAACCCATATTGTTCAAGGGTCAACTGTATGGTGCTGTCTGACCATAAGTTCTCCACACTAGGCAGAGCCTAGAAATGATGCATCTTAGCTTCATCCCTTGTACCTATAGCTTAGTTCTCTTTCTTACTAGACAAGAGTCAGATGGGAGGCAATTGCAAGGACCTGATACTTTTTGCCTAAATTTATGTTTGTGTTATCAAGGCAGAATTGCAAGGCCTACATCTTCCTCATTCCTTCCCTTCTCCAACTTTAATTTTTTGAATACTCATACTCCTAAGTATCCTAGGAGAACTCTTTGCCACCATCGCAAAGAGCAGTCACTGGTCTGCTACCGATTCCTATTCTCCAGGCTTCTACTGACCTTCTTCTTACGCCCTTTATACTCCATTCTTTTTAAGTGAGTTCGTTCACTCTTGTTTCAAAATACTTGCTCTTGACCTTCTTCTTGGACAAGTGGAGATCCCAGAGCTAAGCTCTCATGTTTGGAATGGATATGACTGGTAGACAGGTATAGGACTTAAAAAAAAAAAAAGTGCCTGGTAGCTGAACACAGGAAGATTTGGCTGTGAGGGGAGATCAGAAATATCTGGTTCAAATGAGCAGGGGAGTAGCAGGATGTTGATCAAAGTTGAAGAGTTGGTAAAAAAAAAAAAAGAACTGACAAAGCAGAGTGAGTGGTGCAGGAGAAAAATACCTGAAAATATTCCCCATTGCAAGGAAATACAGGGGATTGGGAACCTTTTATAGTTGGCCAGGCCATGTTAAGGCCGTGGAAGGGAGGCATGGAAGATTCCAAGGAAGTTCTGAAAATTATCCTGCTGCAGGTAAGCTGATAATCATTTCATCTGCAACTTCTAAAACACATTGTAAGTAGAACTTCTATTGAAAATTTCATTGGAGGTTTACTACCTCCAAAGTGTTCTATGAAATACTTGCTGCAGTACCTTGTCAGCCTGGGGGAATCTCTTGGATCATTGATCCCTCTGGTTCCTGATCTGCTGCTTTCTCTCTGTGTTCAGCACTGGTCTGCTCACAGTGATGGAGCACATATCCTACTCTGATGGGAAAAGCTGCTTCCTGGTTGGAGACCAAGTCATCCTGCAGTAGATAGAAGTATAGATGTCAGGATACTCCTGGGCAAGGCAAATAACCATTCCTCCAACTTGGACTCAGGGCAGGAGTGCAGGGTGTATTTAACCATTTAATGCCTAGTATTATGTAGATAATTAACCCAAAGGAAGAGAAAAATGGGAAGTTCCATGCTGGAAGGACTTCTTAAGTAATTCCATATATTTATTTTCAATGAATAATTTTGAATTTCAACAACTTCAACAGAACTTCAAATCTCAGATTAGTATTGTATAAAGACTGTATGAAGATATATCAAGAGATCTATAATTAAGCTGTTAAAATCTTAGATCAGCATTCCTCCAACGTAATTATTAACAATTGAACTTGTCCTTTAAGATAGAATTTCAGGAAAATTTTTATTTCTTCCGTCTCTCCATCCCTCTCCACCCTTCCTTCTTTCTTTTCTATTTTCCTTTTCTATCATGAGGACCAAGGACTGGAAATATCACAAAAGTGGACGAATCTATAGTTTGGCAGAGATTTGTCTATAAACATAAAACATTTGACCTTGTTAGCCAACTTAAACCTGCTTAAAACTCAAGAGTCACACAATAATAGGGCATTTACCTTACTCTCTGATTGTAACTTCTCTGCCTTCTGGAAAGGACTTCAATAAAGGACAAGTCCCTATGTTTCTTTTCAGGGAAAACATGTTGCCATATGGGGTAGGCTTAAAACCTTATAATGTAAATTGAATAAGATAGAGGCCTTACTCCTAAGCCTTGACTCATCCAAAGTAGTACTGCTGTAATAACAGATATTAAAAAAAACTCTAAGAACCAACATTAATGGACAGTTTCCTATCTCCCAGGCCCTCTTCTATGTCCTTAACATGTATTTTCTCTTTTAATTCTCAGAATAACTCTAGGGGATAGAAAGTTACCATCTCTGTTGTACATATAAGGAAAATAAAGCTTAGGGAGATTAAGCAACTAGTGCAAGGTTGTACAGCTGCCAGGGCTGAAAGACTCAAGCCTAGGTCTTTATCATCACCCTCCCATGTATACCATCTTGAGGAACCACCTGGGTCAGCCCTTCCCACATGCAGAATGTCTCCATTCATTCAGCAAATAGATTTTGAGTACCTTCTATCTGCTAGGCATTCTGACAGACAATGGGGGTCCAGTAATTTGGAACAATATTTGTCTCAGTCCTCAAGGAGTTCCTAGAGTAATTCAGTTTCTTCCCACTTCATTCTATAACAAAATTCCTCTTCAGGTCTCTCTGTTGGGCAGTTAACCAGAAGTGGAAACTCAGATGCTTCTATGGAATCTGCAGTTAATTTAAGTGGTGTGAAGTATGCCAGGTGAATGTAGAATTCTGGGAGCAAAGCTGCTTGAATTTGACTAAGATCTACACATCTGCCTAGTATTTGCCATTTTAAACACTCAGAAACCCTTTAAAGTCCATGGACCCACTTTGTGCCTTGCTCTTCAATATTTCCAAACCTGAGTGTGCGTCAGAATCACCTGGAGAGCTTGTTAAAACAGATTGCTCAGCTCCACTTCTAGAGATCCTGATTCAGTGAGTTTTAGGTGGAGCGTTAGAATTTGCATATCTAAAAAGTTCCCTGGTGATGTGCATGTTCTGGAGTAGGGATCGCACTTTGGAAACCTTTGTTAGATCATCTATGCATAATTTCAGTCTTCCTAGTTATGTTATGAAATAATTCTTTCTGGTGGGATCCCTAATGAGTTTAGTCTCTCCACAGATTTGATCTTGAACGCCTCAGATCTCACTCTACTTCTCTCCCTTCCATCTCTCAAAAAATATTTATTGAGATCTATGTTGAGAAACTGAAAATACTGAAGTGACTAAGACCCATGACTGGAAGTTTTATATAAATAAGTTTTATATAAAAAATTTCTATCTTTTTAACCTCTATCTCTGTATTAACTTTCAGTGTAATCCATTAATTTTTAAAAATGGGCATATTCTCTCTAATGTTGAAAGTTTGTTTCAAGATGATCAGCTAAATCAAACATTTAAGTTCATCCAAGTTTTATTCATGTGCTAAAATGATCAAAATTAAAGTGTTCATAAAACAAACCAATCAGGCAAATTAAAATAAAGATCTCAAGTTAGCCACTGGATGCCATCTAGATAGAATAGTTAGATATGGAATAGCTTATGAACTGTATTGATGAACAGGGAGTTGCCATGTATGGATTATCAATTTTTGAATGTTCAGAATTAAGGATACTCTGCACTGTATTCTTTGAAAATTAGTAGGTTTGATGATTTAGGAGTTTCGAGATCTGTTATGCTTCTGATCATCAGTATGACCTCCACCACCACCACTGCCACCACCACCCAATATTTATTGAGTGCTGAGTGCTTACTGTGTGTCAAGCACTATGTTTAGCGCTAATTATGCATTATTTCTTACTCCTCACAAAGTCTGTGAGGTACTATTACTGTCTCTATTTAACTGAGGCTTAGAAAGATTTAGCACTATGTGTTGGTATTACTGCTTAGGGCAGGAAACTTTGGTGTTCAAGTGCACAAGCTTTGACTTGGAGGGAGGGCATGTATTGTGAAATGAGTAGGTAGACTCAGGCTACTTCCCTGCAGTCACATGTGCTCTGCCCAAGTCCTCCCACTGACTATAAAACCCAGCTTTGCCCTTTTCTTATGTCCTCCCACCCTTGGTGTGCAGGATGTGGCATTGTTACAAGGGTGACATCACAAGGAACAGGACATGTAGTACGTCCAGAGACACCAAGAGGATAGCTCCCTATTGGTAGGCCGTTTTGGAGAAATTAAATGGGCAGTTTTATCTTTGGATATCTTCCTCAACCTTGCATTTTGATAATGTGAGAAGGGTCCTCAGATACTAACAAACACCTTTTTCTTGTCATCTAGATCAAATTTTCAGCACTCACAAGTCTTGCTGCTTCAAAATGTATCTCAATTTCGATATGTCCAAAACAACTAACTATCTTCCTTTCCCTGCAAACGTGCGCCAGGCCCCTCTAGTGTTCCTCACCTTGAAGAATGGCCCTGTCACACACACAGTCGTCCAAGCCAGAAACCCATACTTCACTCTGGTTTCCTCCTTACCCTCACCCCAACTAATTAATTGCCTTGTCAACTCTAATTCCTAAAAGATTATCATTTCTTTTCCCAACCCGCTGCATTTACCCTTCTTGCTTTCTTTCCTTCTTATTCGCTAATTCTTTCATCTTTTACTCATATTGTCATCAAAGTGATCCTTCTAAAACTTAAATTATTATGTCACATTCTTACTTAAACACCCTCTAACAGCTTTCCGTTGCTATTAGCATAAGCTTTAAATCTCATACTGTGGCTTACAGGATGTTCTATGACTGGCCTCTGCCTCCCTCTTCTGTCTGTCTCTGAGCACTTCTACTGCTATCATGATGAATGTGTTTTGGCTTCTTGAAGGGACCACGCATTCTCTCTCATCTGGGCCATTTGTTTATATGCTGTTCCCATCTGAAACACTCTCCCCTCAATTCCTACTTATACCTCTGACATCAGCTTAATTATTCCTTTCTCTAGAAAACTTTCTGTTCTTCTGCATGAAGGAAGGTGTGATGCTACAAGTGTCTTGAACTTCTATAACATACACTTTATTGTAAATTTTTGTTTAATAATCTATCTTGTCTGCTAGCCTATAAGCTCAGAGATGGCAGAGACCATATCCTGTTGTTCATAAATGTATCACACGGCTTGGCACAGAGCAGAGGCAAAATATAGCTAACTAATTAGTTAATTAAACAAAAGTCTTAAGTAGGGGCAAGTATTGTATAATCTTGTACCTTCCAAAGTCACTGAAAATATGTATACAGCATTTTCATCTCTACTAGCCTTTGCTTTTCTTATTGGCTTTAAAAGACAAAAATTGGGCTTCCCTGGTGGCGCAGTGGTTGAGAGTCTGCCTGCCGATGCAGGGGACACGGGTTCGTGCCCCGGTCCGGGAGGATCCCACATGCTGTGGAGCGGCTGGGCCCGTGAGCCATGGCCGCTGAGCCTGCACGTCCAGAGCGTGTGCTCTGCAACGGGAGAGGCCACAACAGTGAGAGGCCCGCGTACCGCAAAAACAAACAAAAAACCAAAAACAAACAAACAAATTTAAAAATCTCAAACTCTGTCAGAGGTGTCTGTAACCTTGGGTCATCTCTACATGAAACTGTGAAATGGAGAAAAGATGAATTCAGTGATCCATGTTGTCAGGCGACTGAGGTTAAGATTAGATCCTTGAGTCAGCAGATTTGTGTTCTGGGACACATGAGGGCTGGCTTGGCTCCTGAGCAGATCAAACATATTGGGTGCCAGGAGTGGATCACTGAAAGGAGGAAGGAAGAGGAAGTTGCATTTCTTGAATGCCAAAAATTGATACTGGAGACATCATTTAATTATACTGTAGTCCAGTGAGGTAGCGATAATGGTCCTCCTCTTAAGGGACAAGTAACAGGATCGGGGGAGCTTAAAATGTGTTCAGTGACACACAGTATCACACACAGAGTGACAGAATTGGAGTTTGCAGCTGATTGATGCCAAAGCCCATTATTTTGTTCTGTACCCCCGTGGGGCCTTAGAAATCATCTGGTACCCTTCTCCTCCTCCAACACCCCTCCCTGCATTTTCAGATGTGAAAAAAGAGGTCCTCACAGGTGACTTGTGTTGTCCCATGTCATATGCTAGTTAACAGAAAAATTTGGGTTAGTACGTGGGTGCTCTGAATTCCACTACCTGCAACAGTTTTATGCTCCATAGTTACAAAATTAGATTATACGTTATCTAGTTACGGTCATAAAAACCAATTGATACTTTCTTTGTTTAAAGACATTTCTTAATGCCTTTCTTTCCAGCTCTTCTACCCCCTGTTTCACCACCACAGCCTGCAGTGTGCCCTCTATTTGGAAGTATCTGTTGCTTCATAGACAGCCTCAGAATGCACTTGTGGCTGGGAACTTCTGGGCACTCCATCTAGTAATATGAAAGAACTAAGGACCAGAAGCTGGATTTGAAGGCACTGCAAGGAAGGCATTTCTTACAGAGTAATCCACAGATAGAATTGATTCTCTAGGAAAGTGATAAGTCCTGACCATTGAGTCTGCTGAAGCTGAGACTGGGAAACTCTTGGTAGGAATACTCAAAGTTGACACAAAAATAAATAGGGACTGGGGGATGGATATTTGTCAGATGATTGATTACATGGCTTGTAGTTAGTTTCTAACCTGAGCATAAATGGCTCTTCAGCAGAAAAATACAGGTTCCAACAAGTCATTCTGCATTTTATATAAATCCTTTTTCCTTCAAAGGGGCTTGAAAGTGCCAACAGGCAGCAGATGATTGCTCTGTGCCTCTTGCCCCATGGCTGTAGACTGTGCTATATTAGAGGAGGTCTAAAGTTACCCATCTCATTCTCCCTTTTCCTCCTAATCCAGGCTCTTCTTTCAGGATTGTATGAGATTCTAGTTCCTATGTCAAAATCTACTAGCCTCCCTCATCTGGGGAAATGGGTGAGATACAAGTTCCTGGGAGGTAGAAGTTGCTCTTGAGCAGAAGGGATTGTGAGGATGGTCTGGGAAAGAGAATGTGGGTATGAGACAAATTATACATTCTCAGGAAGGACAGATAACATTATAGAACAAGGTAAATTGGGTGAAAGGGTTGCAGAAGAAGGATCAACATAGAAAGTTCTGTGGCTAGGCCCTGGTGGGGATGGGCATGGGATGGGGACAGATGTATACATGCAGGAAGGGTGACTTACAGGGAGGGTGGTGATCAGTGTTCCATATCTGCATCAGGGAGCTGGCTAGCAGGCTCACAGACTTGCCATTGTTAAGTCAGTAATATGCATCAGAGTTTAGCAGGTTGATTTTGAATACAGTTGTGAGGCTAAGTGGTCCTTTGTGGAGGGGTGGTGGTATGGTTGATGTATGGTGGCTGGATTTCAATGGAATATATCATAAGAAAAAGTTATTTCTAAAACTGGAATGATGTGATTCTCTGATTCTGAAAGTAGAAGTTAAAAAACATTAATAATACAGAGACCCTCTAATAGCTCCGTTCTGTAACACCTCATCCCTACTGATGTATTCATTCTGCATCCTTTTCAATAGTACGTTTTCTGGAAAAGATGGATTTTGCCACTAAATTATGAGTCTCGAAGCCTCAAGGGCTGGAGCACATTCTCACACACCCACACCTTATATCAATTATACTTTGAGAGTCCTTTCAACAGAAGGTGCTTTTGCAGGCTTTCTCTCCAGCCCATTCTGGAAAAGTTTTCCTCACTTTTAACCAGAAGCCCTTGAAGCCACCTTTTTATAAATTGCTGTTTTCGATGAAGATGGAGTTTGTTTTTCTTAAGATATTTTGAGATTTTTATCCTCACAGCCTGTTCCACAGAAATCAATTAAATGCACCTTTGTTTGTTTTTCTAAATGACCTCATTTCAGGGTGTGAGTTTTTTAGTGCTTTTGCTTTTAATTTTTTAATTTTTTTTTTTTGGTTGCGGGGCATGTGGGATCTTAGTTCCCCAACCAGGGGTCGAACCTGCGGTCGCTGCATTGGAAGTCTGGAGTCTTAACCACTGGACCTCCAAGGAAGTCCCAGCACCTTTGTTTTCTGACATGATAGAAACACACTTTGCGTGTCAGATGGACCTGATTTTAAGTTCTAGCTCCACTGCGTAGTGGCCATGTTTCCATCTCAGCATTGTTATACTTGCTCTTTCTTCACTCCAAATCTTTGCCTGGATCTCTCCTTCATATCATGTATGTCTCTGTTCACTCCCTAGCTTCCTACCCTGTTTAGGTTTCTTCCTAGTTCTTATAATACTTGATACATTATTTGTCTTGTTGATTTTTTTGAGTACTCTTTTATTGTCTATTCCTCCCCTAGAATGATACCTGCCATGGAGCACACGCTCACTAAATCCTTATTAAATGGATGAATAAAAGAGTGAATTAGTGACTTTGAGCAGCTGAGTAACTTTCCTGAGCCTCGGATTCTTTTTTCTCTTAATCAAGGGAAATTAAATATTCCTCAAAGGATTGCAGTAAAGATTAGATGACATGCTTCAACACACCTAGCACAGTGCCTGTCACATCAAATGCATTCAGGACCATTTTTTCTTTCCCCAGTGATAGATGTTTCCTTTATAATGTTTATATAATGGATGCTTGAGACTCTGTATCACTGAGAGATAATTAAGCTGGTATCTGATGATAATAAAGGACCAAAATCATTGGAAAAAAACCCCCAAAATCCCAGTGCTTTCAGTGGGTCATCTGTCAGCAGAAAGAAAAATAACTCAATGAAAATTGACAAGAATAATTTGCAAGACATGGCTGCTGGGAGAAAACTTAGTGGTCTTTGGTTTTTGGATTTCCTCCTGTTATGATTCAGGCAAGACTGGTACAAGGCTTCCCTGGTGGCGCAGTGGTTGAGAGTCTG
The DNA here is from genome assembly GCF_964270905.1 of Leucopleurus acutus. Taxonomy (NCBI): domain Eukaryota; kingdom Metazoa; phylum Chordata; class Mammalia; order Artiodactyla; family Delphinidae; genus Leucopleurus; species Leucopleurus acutus. The sequence goes on from NC_139143.1 coordinate 64,159,433, forward strand.
CCTGCCAATGCAGGGGACACGGGTTCGTGCCCCGGTCCGGGAAGATCCCACATGCCGCGAAGCGGCTGGGCCCGTGAGCCATGGCCGCTGAGCCTGTGCATCCGGAGCCTGTGCTCTGCAATGGGAGAGGCCACAACAGTGAGAGGCCCGCGTACCGCAAAAAAAAAAAAAAAAAAAAAGACTGTACAGGGAAGTTAGGTCATTTGTCAGGTAATTAGTAGCAGAGTTGGGACTGGAACGTAGATGCTTGAGACTTGGTTTGTGCTCTTGCCTCCTACACGTCACTTGCCTCCAAACATGAATTGGTTCAAACTGGTTTCAGAATTTAGAGACTCTACAGATGGAAAATGTTAATCATTGTAATTTCAGATTCTTGGTTGATTCCAGCTTTCTCTTTAGTTATAAACATGTCTTAACCTTTGTCATAATAGCCCCTTAATAAAAATAAAGATTTGGAAACATATTTTCTCTCTTACTAAATTAGGTGACCTCTTCAAAATGTTTGTAGGCCTAAAATTATTTTGTGGAAAACAGTTAATAAAGAAGACATATACACAACATTGTAAATCAACTATACTTTAACTTAAAAAAATAAAGAAGACATATAAAAATGAGGGGAACACATGCAAGATGAAACTAACAGAACATAATGCTGGAAATGCTTTAAAATCAAACTTAGTATCAAATCAGAGACTTATAGTCTGAAAGTGCCAATACCAATCAGTAAATGTGAAAAAATGAGGTAAAGCTATGAATAGGATCTGAAACTGTGGTAGAAAATAAGCTCAGTAATAAAAAAGGTATAATTTAAAAATCTCATTTTCAATTTTTTAGACATGGATAATTTTCTATGAAATTTGACTTGTATAATAAAAGCTTTACAAGTTTAAATTAATTAGACATGCTTTATGCTAAATCAGCTTTACAGAAAGATTAAAAATAAAATGTATATTAGACACTCACATTTTCCATGCAGCTTATTCTGGGTAGAATCATAATAGATATCTTTTTCAAACCTAGTTCCTAAGAATGAGCTATTTTTTTTCTAATGGGCTTCTAATAACTTTGCTGGCTGAGGTTACATTTTGATAGGGTTTCTCCAAGAACAAGTTTAATTATTAATTTCCCCCTCACATCCCTTCCTCATCCCTTTAGTTTTCCCTTCTCTCTCACACCTGTCTCCTTCTCTCCCTCCCTCTCTTCCCTCCCTCCTTCCTCCTCTTTCTTCACATCCCCTCCTTCCCCCATGCCACTCTTCCCTCCCATTTCCATAATTATCTCATTGCCTTTCCTTGCCCCTCTCTCTTTTCTTTCATTGGCCCAAGTGAACTTGAAGAAATTATAGAAATAAGAAAGAGTCTCAATCTCTTGAAAAACTACATAGGTAAGCCTTTTAATTTAAAATATGCTATAATTTTTATTAGCGATGGAAGTGATCTCAGGTAAAAATTGTAGTATGTTACATGAATGGCCTTGGTTCTTCTGTGTAACTACATTCTTTGCCATGTGACTGTGAAGTTGTACTCCTTGAAAAGGTGGAGGTGTATTCCCCACCCTTTGACTTTGTTTTGGCCACGTGACTTGCTTTGGCCAGTAAAATGAGGCTGAGGTGATGGTATGCCACTTCCAAGTTTGGGACCTAAGAGGCCTTACATGTTTCTGTTTTGGCTTCTTGTACCTCAGTCATTACCAGAAGATAATGCCCAGACTCTTCTGTTGGTCCCAGAAAGAAAATGAGAGACATGTGGAACAGAACCACCCAACAAATTCAAGCCTCAGTCAGCTGACCTGCAGCTGACACACAAATGCCTGAGCTAAATAGATGCTTATTGTGATGTATCTCTGATGTTTGGTGGTTGTTTGTTATACAACATTATTGTAGCAATAGGAAATTGATACACTATCCAACTCAATGTCTTCCATTTTAAATATGGGGAGACTGAGGCCTAGAGGAATCTAGGGTTACAAATTGGTTAATGACAGATCTGGAACTAGGACTCAGAGCTCCAGGTAGTTGGATCAATGCTTGTCTAATAAATAGTGCCTTGCTGTGAAGTAAATTTGCAAACTCCTCAAGTTCTTAAAGTAATACCTTTTTACTAAACTTCTGTTATTGTCTCATTATTTATTTATTTAACTAATTTGAATCTATCATTTCAGCAATCAATTAGGTTAACTGTCAATTTATTATAAAGGACAGGAAGCAGAAAGCAGTATTGTATTGTTAAGGCTTCTCAATCTTGCTGTGATGTGTGTGTGTGTGTGTGTGTGTGTGTGTGTGTGTGTGTGAGAGAGAGAGAGTTAAGAAAACTTGTCATCATAGCTGTCATTAGCTGAGTAATTACTATAAATTATACTCCAGGAATTGTGGAAAGTATTTTTAATTTATTATCTCGTTTGGTTTATACCATGGATTAACAAACTGTGGCCTGGGGCCAACTCCTGTCCACTGTTTTTGTAAATAAAGTTTTATGGGAACATAGTCATGTTCATTTTTTAATGTATTGCCTATGTTTACTTTTGCACTACAATGGCAGAGTTGAGTAGTTGTGGCAGAGACTGTGTGGCTTGCAAGGTTGAAAATTTTGCTATCCGGCCATTTACAGAAAAAGTCTATTGATATCTGGTCTTACAGCAGTAATTTTCAAGTGTGATCTGTGAGCCCAAGGTTCCTTAAGAGGTCTGTGAGGTCAGAGCTATTTTCATGACAATACTAAGACATTCTTGCCTTTGTCACTGTGTTGACATTTGAACTGATGACAGATAATTGCTGTCACTTTCGCATAAATTAAGGTACTGGTGCTACACTGTAATAGTCATTATATTCTTCAGGTACTAACAGTAAAAAAAAGAAAGCCAATTTTACTTTAGATGTCCTGATGAAGCAGCAAAAATTAATTTTATTAAACTTTGACTCTTTGAGTGTAAATCTTTTTATTATTCTAGGTGGTGAAATGGGACGTGTGCATGAAGTGCTTATGTTGCACACTGATGATGTTTGTCTCAAGGGAAAGCCCTGTGTGACAGAGTTGGGAGCTAAACTCGCTGGTTTTTTTTCATGGAACACAATTTTTACTTGAAAAAAAAAAAAGACTAACAAAGAGTTGGTCTTTCTGATTTTTCAGGCTTGAGTATTCAGCAGACATTTTCTTAAAAGTGGAAGAAGTGTACCTGTTGTTTCAGGAACCACTGACAGTGTTTTTTGCCAATGATAAAATCAGGCATTCAAGTGAAAGTTAACTTTGGGAAAACTTGCATCTGCTACCTTGAGATTGACAGCTTTCTAATACTTGGAAGACTTTTATGATGAACTTAGTGGTGATGTTAATGAATGTGATTTATTTATTTAGCCATAACATAAGGCAGTGGGTCCATGTTTGAAAAATCTGTGTAACTCAGTGAACCAATATTTTAAAATGACCCATGAATAAATAATGCTGCAAATTTACGCAAGGGAAAAGATCTTTTCAAGATGTAAGATATTCCCATGGATCTTCATGTAACAGTATAATATGTTCATTGATATGATTTTTGATTCTACATGACAACTAACCTTTAATAAACTATCACTTTTGAGTTTTGGTGAGTAATCAAATGACAATATCCACAATTATCTGAAAAGAATATTAAGATACTCCTCTTTTTTCTAACTGCCCATTTGTAGTTGGTTATATTTTCTTCATATACATCAACCAAAGCAGCGTGTCACAACAAATTGAGTGCAGCAGATATGTGAATCCACTTACTTTCCATTAAGCCAGACATTTAAAAAATAATAAGAATGTAAAGCTCTTCTCACTAATTTTTTTGAAAATAGAGTTTTATTCATAAAAATTTGTTGTTTATATTAACATGTAATAGGGTTAATTTTTAAATGAATAAATAAATATTTTTAAAATTTTCAGTTTAAATTTTTGTGGTGGTAAATATCAATAGATGTACGACACATAAATAAAAGCTCCTAAGAATTTTCAATAATTTTTAAGAGTATAAAGATGTCCTGAGATTTAAAAAGTTTGAGAATTGCTATGATATATGTATAACTATTATCCCTATTTTATAGATGATGAAGCTGGCTTAGAGATAGTAAGTTGCTCAAAGTCAAATAGCTTTCTGTAGAGCTGAGATTCAAACTCCAGCAGAATGACTCCGAAACTTACATTTATCGCCACTGAAAATGTCTTCTGGTATTTCTGGATTTAGAAAGCTCAGAAAACTCAGGACAGTTGTCTGTCCTCCCCCCTCCCCCCGCCCCCGGCCCGGGATATGCATACACACACTTAGAACACGATTTTCTGTGCTCATTTTTTGTTCTTTTCTTCCTGGTTTCTTCTCAGTTCTAAAGACATGGGCCAGTTTATCTGCAAAGCTGCATTTAATAGAGTTAGGTAAAACAGTCCAGAGAAAGGAACTGTGGAGAGAGAATGACTTTAGATCTATCTGGGTAAGGTTTTCACTTGCTGCTAAAAAGGAAACAGAGAGAAAGCATAACTTGGGAGTCCAGGGAAGATTGGCTCAGTTAGCCAGGGTAGGTGGCAGGAAGATTGACCCAAGGACTGGATTTTGTCCTCATCCACATCTTAGGTCAGGAATAGCCCAGAGATGGCACTTCTGCCTCCTGGTCCATGGAAGATATTGATAATTGGTCAAAACCCCCTTTCTCCTTGAGTTTAGAGATAGCCTCAGTTTCCTTCCCAAGGCCAGGTCCTACACAGTCACTCCATATAGAAGATGTGGCATATATGATGAAATCTTATCACAATCCTAGCTTTATGTTATACCTGTGACTCCATCTCAAACACAGAGCCTATCGAGAGGTTTTGTATGACTCATTCCTAGTCCTAGAAAAACAGTTCCTGGCAAGTCTGTGAAGTTTTCACTGGCTGCATTAATTAGGAAAGATTTGCATATTTTCTTCCTATACGTATGAAATTGAACCCTCCTTTGTCATCTAAGCCTTGCAGACACAGAATGTGTAGTAGTTAATAGCATGGGCTCTGGCGTCAGATTATCTGGGTTTGATCTTCTAGTGGTATTGTGAGGATTAGATGACTTAATAAAATAAAACACATTTAACAGTACTCAGCTTATAGTAATGCTTAGTGAATATTAGCTATTATTATTACTACTGTTACACTGTGGCAGAGACCTTATTTAGGAAAATGTTGATTGTTTAAAATTAGGATTGCAGACTTACAGCTCTAGCAGCAAGAGGGTTAGGTATCCTGAATTATCCTCTGGTTGAAAACAACCGAAATAAATGAATGGAATATAAAGAATATTTAAAAAATACATCTCTGAGCAAGAAAGGAAGGAAGACATTCTCAGAGGTTGAAAACTAAGTGAAAGTGGGAACCTGGAGGGCAAATGAACATCAAAGCAGATTTCATTTCAGGTTATCTGACAAATCTTGGTGACCTTGAAGTTTTATTTTGATGTATACACAGGACTTAGAAGGCAAGAGATAAAGCCTAAGATTGGCCTAACTTGGGGGATCTCATAAGAGACCCATACACAAAGCTCAGTTTAAGGTTAAACTCCAAATGAATCTGCCGTGTGGAATGGGACAATAAGGAAACTTGTCTGGTTTGACCATGGTTTGAATGGAGGGAAAAAATGTCTCCTAAGAATTTATAGCCACAAGCCGGTCCTCTCTGGGGTTTGAGCATGAATGAGAAGTCTGAGGTGCAAAAAGAAATGGTGAGCAAATATGTGATTAATATGTGATTAAATAAAAACATTGTATAAAACAACAACAGTAATAATAATGTCTAATTGGTTAGACAAATCAAAACAGGATAGAACCAAAATACTAGATAGCCATAGAATTTAAATTCAAGGAGTGATGGCTGACTAGGGTTGAAACACTGTAGGATACATGCAGTGTTTAAGAGGCAGCTAAAAATATTTATGAAATTTAGAGTTTGTTAAGTTTGCATGTTTAAAAAATCTAGATTAACCACAAAAAATATATATACAACAAGATCCCCCTTTCTTAAATACCTTTTTTTTTTTTTTTTTTTTTGCAGTACACGGACCTCTCACTGCTGTGGCCTCTCCCATTGCAGATCACAGGCTCCGGACGCGCAAGCTCAGCGGCCATGGCTCACAGACCCCACCGCTCCGCGGCATGTGGGATCTTCCTGGACCGGGGCATGAACCCGTGTCCCCTGCATCGGCAGGCGGACTCTCAACCACTGCTCCACCAGGGAAGCCCTTAAATACCTTTTGGAATTCTTCTCAGGTATGATACTTTGGCACTTAAGTAGTATTATCCAAGTTCCTGCAGTTAGATCATAGGGAGAAGCAAAAGTTTTTACAAAATAAAATATTCACCAGTGAATTGGCTGATAGTGAAATTAGTCCACACATAAATATCCTTCCCCATCTTATTCTAAGTCCATGGTTGTGAGCATTTGAATGCAAAGTAAACTGAGTGATGAGTAAAAGTGCAAATCTTGCAAGAGAGTCAAGATACTAAGAAGTCTGTAAAAGCACATTGGAGAATCACAAAGCTTTTGAAAAAGGAGGCTGTGGCAGATTCAGATCAGCTGACAATTGAAGAGAAAATCAATAAAGATGATAACATGATTAGATGATGCAAAGAAGAATGATTTTGATACACAAGGATTAAGAGAGCCCTTGAGAAGACAGATAAATCTCTCTCAAATTGTATTAAATATGGAAAAAGCTAAGATGTGGGAAAAAGGACTCCAAAATACAGTGACTTAAGGAAGATAGAAGTCATGTCTCTCTATGAGGCCAATCAGGGATCCAGGCTTCTCCTTTCACCTTGTTGCTCTGCCTTCTAGGGAGTGATGCTCATTTGCATAGACAAAGCTAAATCATGTGGTATATCCTGTGTTTCAGTTCAAAGAAGAACAGAGAGAGGAAGCCTAAGGCAGGCAATTTCCTTTTAAGCAAGTGATATAGAATATATATTATATTTATCACTTACTCTCACATTCCATTGGGGAGAATCAAATCACATGATCACAACTGCTAGTGAAGCTGGGAAATGTAGTCTCTACCTGTATGACCAAGGGTCTAAGAATAAGAGGAGGGGCAACTAGTAATCTGCCCCACGAATATTTGTGCAAAATTGACTCTGTGATCATGCTCTGAAAAAGAAACATGATGTAATGGGTGATGTACTTATAATTAGGTATGATGAATTATGCCCCACCCAGATCAATACCTGATTCATTTCTTTAACTTAAGAAAGGCCATACATATCATTTTTACTCACATTTTGTAAGTCAGGTAAAGTAAACTTATTTTAAGGACTTAGTAGATTACTAGGTGCTTAATAGTCTTTGTTTTGTTCTTTTATTTTCCAGTAAAATGACGAGAAAATTCTTATTCCTCTTCCACATCTGTAGTTGGTATGAGCCTTCATGCACAATCTCTGTGTTCAAGAATTGTAACCCAAACTTCTATTTTTCTATTTTTAAAACCTCCACTTATTTTGGCCCAGGCATGACAACTTAATTTCAATTCGTAGTTCCTCTTTTTACTCAGATTGCACCTAAGTTCTAGGGGCTTACATAGCACACAGAAATTATTGGGGCTCTGTCTAACCTGGCATTTGCTGGGACAGCCATCATCCATCTGGGCCTCATTCATTCAAAAAACATGTAAAGCACCTACATGTGCCAGGCACTGAGAAACGCTTTAGTCCCTCCTCTTAGGGAACATATCATCCAGTGAATTTTGGTGCATTTTGAAAAAATCTGGCCCAAGAGCAAGGTCAAGCATGCACATGTGTTAGAGAAGTCAATTTAACAGATTGGTTCAAAGCGAGGAGGAAGAAATTAATGACCGAATGAAATTCTGGGGATTATTTATATTTTTCATTTTTAATGCATTTGTTATTCCAGCACAGTCTATGAAAATTGAGAGTTGGTGATATTTAGAAGTCAGAAGAGACTTAGAGAGACGGAGATGTGTGTGTGTGTGTGTGTGTGTGTGTGAGAAAGAGTGGCTTCTGTTTCTCCTGGGGAATTCCTCTTTCGATGTTGGGGTCGGGGAGGAAAAGTGCTACAAGCCTTCAGCCCTAATGCAGGAGGGTTTAACCACCTCTTACCATGTGACTGTAGCCTTCTAGTCACTGTGGGATATTAAAGGGACTGAGAGCCACAGTTCTGAAAGTTGCTTAGAGTCTCTATGCAGAGAAAAACTACAGCCAGGACAGGCAGGAAACAGAGCTGTATGAGTAAAACACTGTGACGGAAATAAAGTGTCACCGTGACAAAGGCTAATTTATAGATTGGCAGAGAGGAAGGGGAGATGGTTGTAAGACGGGAGAACAGTGTGGTCAATTAATTACAAAGGGGTGGTGAGGACCACATGCGCAGGGGGTCTAGGTGGCAGGGAGGACAGGCCTGGCTGGAGCCAAGGACTGGGTGGGAAAGTTTGCTTCTGTGACCAACCTGTCTCTCCGTCTGCTTGTGCCATACAGCCCTGCAGGCCCACTCCCCCTCACTCTCAGTTTAATCCCATCACTCTGTACAGCTTCGTGAGTGAGAGCATTGGCTTTGCAGCCAGACGGACCTGAGTTTTAGTTTTAGCTTCACTACTTACCCCCATGTGGCCCTTAACTTTACTGAACCTCCCATTTCCTTATTGCCCTGCAGGTTTTTGATGATTATAATGTACCACCATATACAAAGTATCCAGTAGAGTTTTCAAAGTACTCAGTAAGAGTAGTTACTATGGCCATTACAGCCTGCCAGTGAGGTGATGAGTGCTGGAACCAGGGTGGTAGGATGGGGCAAAAAGGGATGAAGTGTTTTAACTTCAGACAGTCTTGAGTTCACATTCCAGCAACATCACTTCTCTATAGTTCCCACTCTGCAAGGGATTACATGAGATCATGAATATAAAGTTGCTCCATAAGGGCACCAGCAGTGCCTTTTAAAAATGTCTGTTTCCAGAATCTGAAAAAGAATACACACACATATGTACATATACATATATAAAAAACCGAATCACTTTGCTGTATGCCTGAAACTAACACAACATTGTAAATCAACTATACTTCAATAAGAAGTTGTTTGTTTTGGAAAAAAAATGAAAAAAAAAAAGTTTGTTTCCTTGCTCATCACTTATCCACTCTTTTTTTCTTTGTTCCCCAGCAGGCAGCTTCTAGTCTTCTAGTTATGTGTTTGTGCAAAGAGTAGGACAGTGGACATTGACTAGGGTCATGCCTTGGCTTGCCCTGGCGTTCTTGGTATGAGCTGTTGACCAGCATTACTTTGAGTAGTCTTCCTTTTCACTCACAAAGAATCCTGGTTTGGCAATAAATTACCCTAGTACTACCATCACCTTTCTGCCCACCAGTCTAGCATTCTAGCCATTATCCCAGGCTGCCCTTTCTGAGGAGGAAATCACCCGGGGGCTTTGGGCTGGGGCATATCCCTCCAGAGTTGCTGTGGAGTTGACAGGCATCCCCCTGAGGCAACCACCTCATTTGTGTCTTCTTTACTGTCTGGGGGTCCCCAGGAGTAACTGGTTGGCTGTCTGCTTTTAGCCACCACATATTCTTTCCCCTGGGGTTTCTCTCCTCCTGGAGCTCTTACTGAAACAAGATACAGCCACACAATAGAGTTTCTACCCTCCCCTTTCATATTTGCTTCCAGTCAACACAGCTTTTATGGTCCCCTGGGTTTCTATGATATGTTTGGGAAAAGAAAGAAAAATAAAAACATACAAGAGGAAGTCACAACTGTTTGTGACAGATTAGAAATGATCCTAACCTTCATAGGTATGCAAAAGTTGGCTTTTCTTACCCCTCCTCACTGATTCATCTCTTTCAGAAAACTTCTGAAATCCACCTTTGTCTGATATTCCTGCCTCTCTTTTTTTATTCTTGGGACTTTAAGTAATGGCTCCCTGCTGTTTTTTTTTAGCAATTTTGGGGGGCACTTAGTGAGTACTCAATAAATATTCTTTTCTAGAGTAGTGGCAAGCCACAGAAGTAGACTGAAAGGAACAAATTCCCGGCAGTTGTTTTTTTTAAGGCTCATTCCCACTGAGAAATCCTGGTCTAATCAGAATGAAACTACAGATAATGACATAATAATGTAAATGCTTATTAAAAGCTGCGTGCTAGGTACTTTACGTGCATTACCTCACTGACATCTCACAGCAACCCTGCAGAGTTAGATACTAGATACAGTTACTATACTCTTTCCCTCATTTAATAATGAGAAAAACAAAGTCTTTGAAAGGTTAAGTGATTTGCCCAGTTACTCCAATAATTCTTCCATTATGACTGAAACGCTTGAGGTAAGCTGGGATTCAGACTTGGGCAGCCTGTCTCTAGAGCTCTTGCTTTTAACAGTTCTACTAGACCAACTCCCCAGACTGCAGGCACCAAAGACCCCACACCGGATGAGTAGCCAGGATCCAACCTGGAGGAAGCCTGCCTGGGGTGGGGTGGACCCTATACTTCTGAAAAAGAGAAGGCATGACGCGTTAGCCATTTTCACATGTCTCTCTGTGGTCTTGCTTTTGCCCTGCTTCCTCTGATAGCTTTTCATACTAAAATTAATGATCGCGTCCTCATTTTACTTTTCAAAGTTATAGAAAGGGCACCATTTTGGTGACTGTTCAGTGGGTCGTTCCCCTACCCTACCCCTGCCCTCAGTTGTCAGTGATTTTTCACTGCTGTTTATTTTGGCCATTGATGGAGAAGGGGTGGTATCACCAAAGGCATTCTGAAGTTAGGGTGTCCATTGGGATGGTGGACGAGGCTGCTGTTCAGGGAAGGAATTTTCCAGGCATTTAAACTAAGACCTCTCAATCTTGCTAATTTTGGACCAGTTCTTCCTGTGAGGTGAGCGTGGGGGAAATGCTCTTGAATACTCCTCACCTTTGGTTTTCCAGTATCAAGATCTCTACTGCCTGATTGTATCGTGTGTGTGGTTATTTTTTTTCACTGTTGAAACTAACTTTCCCTGATTAAGGTTGGGACTTTTTCTCTTTGGTCATTTCAGACCCTTTCAGTGGAGTTTTTGTATCTTGTCTTTTGTCTCTGATGTTTCCTTTACTTAGTCAGGCTTTATTTCAGGTTTCAGTTAGTACATCTCCGCCCCCTTTCCTACCCACCCCACCTAATTTTTAGATGTCAGAATATATCCATCACAGACGACCAAGTTGTCATTCTGGTACGTAGTCTTCATAATGAGTCGTAGCTAGTCTTGATAACTAGTCTTCAACTAGTGCCAAAGCTAAAGGACAATTGGATGGAGAAAATATACCTTCTAGATGGGTCCTTTTAGTTGGAGTAAACCTAAGATCATAAGGCGACAACAATATTCCTAGCTTTGAAAGTAACCAGCTATAATATTAGCTAACATTTACCCAGCATTTATTATATGCTATGTCATGTACATTGCCTGTCTCGTCTCACTTAACCCTCACACACATCCTGAGCAGGAAACTTTCCATTTTCAAAAGGACAAAATCACAGCTCAGAGAAATTAAATGCCTTGTCAAAGGGTCACACAACTAGTAGATGGTGGTCCTGGGATTAGAATTCAGCAACCTTAACCTCTATACTGCTATGTAAAGGAAAACATCACATGGAGTGAGTTAGTCAAATGATCTTGGCCAAGTTACATAACCTCTCTGTGATTTAGTTTCCTCATCTGTAAAATGGGGAAAATAAAATTACTCTTGGAGTCATTTTCAACACCTCTGTGGTGTTTAAATGAGGAGCTGTCCAAAGCGGAGCTCTTGACTTGCAAACTGCCTCCCCTATCTGCTCCTCCTGTCTTCCTCTAACGCTCAGTTAATGACACCACTACACAGCTACTCAGCCACATTGCCCAGAAGTCACCTTTGATTCCTTGATTTCCTTCACCTGTCACATCTAATCCAGTAAACCTTATTGTTCTACCTCCAAAGTATAACCCACATTGGTCATTTGTCACCATCTCTACTGCCATGACCCTAGCAGTCAAGCCACTTCACATCATACCTAGACTACTGAGTCTTACTGTTTATATCAGTGTTAATAAACAAGTTTAAAAAGAAACAAACAAGTAATAAACCTTTCTCCCTTTTATTTATCTAAGCAGTAACTAAAAGACCCATGAAAAACATGATTTTTTTACTAACCTTGCAATAACAGAATCTCATATTTAACACATTATGAAGAAGCTTTAATATAATGTAAAAGTTAGAGATGGGGGCAGCTAGGAAACATCAAAGGTAGTTTTTTGTATATTAGGGTAATTTTGTCCCTCGTAGAATTTTCTCCTTCTCTCCCTGGGCCAGGAATAGAAGATGAGGTCTAAGTAACTGGAGAGAGAGTGTAAAAGAAGAAGGGACTTCTGTGTATAAGGAGCCTTAGGATTTTTTCATTGGTGGGCATTGAGTTGGTTCTTACCTTGTTGCCACCTGGAACTGCGATGAAGTGGATAAGGACCCTTGAAATAGAGATATTGGGTTCTTGGGTGCTCTGAGTAGACATTTCTAATAGCTGTGGAAGGGACCTAACCCACAGCAAATCAAACAAGGATGTGGAGAGATCTGTCTGGAATGTCAAGGTAATTAGACCATGCAAGGGTCCTGAAGACTTAGGAAGAACAATGGTTCAAAGAGAGAACTGCTGATTAAGGTGGCAAATATCAACTCAGACCATTTTTTGGAGCACCTGAGCTCTCCCTGGGATGCCCAGAAATACCTGGAGACCAAACTGTGGGGTGTTGATGGGGTGATGCTACCATGTAGGTTAGGGTCTATCTTGCCCAGCGCCAGCCAAAAAGAATATCACAATGTAATCTAAAATTCTTTGCTAGCCGTATCAAAAAAGTAAAAAGAAACAGGTGAAGTTAATTTTAATAATGATTTATTTAACCTAATAGATCAAAAATATTATCATTTCAGTATGCAGTACTAGCCTAGTGGTGTGCTGGTAAAGCAGCTGTCTAAAAAAAAGTCCCAATTTGTAGTGTTTACTAATTTCCGTGGTGTAAATACTCTCACCATGGCCATTTTCAAGCTACAATAATCATACTAATAGTGACAAATAACAATAATTGAATGCTAGCATATATCAGATACTCTTTCTCTCTCCCTCTCTTTCTCTCTCTCTTCTATAGTAGATGACTGAATGAAGGCTGGGAGGTTAAATAACTTGTCCAGTGGCAAGTAGAAAAGCTTTGATTTGCATACAGGTCTTCTGACTTTTGCCCAAAGTGTCAAGAATAAAAGCAAAGTGGTATCAAAGAAGGGTGGGGAATCATGGAGCTAGAAGGGTAGAAGAAAAGAAGAATAAAAGCTCTGAAGAACTAGAATACAACTGTAGCCTCAGTTCAGTCTAATTCATTTCCTGTCTTGAGCACAGCCATAGACTGGTGCTAGGGGAGCTGGGACATATGAGAATGAATGGGGCTTGGACTCTTTTCCATGTGGGAAGACAGGCACATACATGCAGAACTCTGAGACAGGGCAGACTGTGATCTGTAATAAAAGAAGAGCCTAATTCATCTTCCCCATGCTGAGCCTAGGGCAGAGGGAAGGTCACCAGTGTGGTGAAGAGCCCCACATTAGGGCAGAGGGATTTGGGGGATCTGGAGCTTGAGCAATGCCTAGCAGGGCATCCTTTGGGACTTCAGGGTCCCAAAGGACCCTGTTTCATCAGGAAGTTGAGATCTAGATTCCAAGTTTAACAAAGATATGTTGGAAAGTTTGAGCTAATATAGGAAGGAAAATGGTAGGAACTGCAGAAAGCACCAAGGAACACAGCAGAAAGTAGGAAGGAGAAGCCTAGAGGAATTCCCTAAGCTAATTTGAATAAAGCTGTAGGGTTTCTGTGCGTGTGTGATTTTTGCAGAAAGGACTTCTCAGTAAAGCTTAGGGTGGTAGAAATGAGTGAACAAACCATGTACAGTGGTATTGGGGGTAGGGACATAGAGAATACTACCTTCACAAAGAGAGAGACTGCTGATCAAACCTGCCAAAAGCTTTAAGGCGTGGTTAATATATGTCAGTGAAAGAAAAAACACTGAAAAGCACTTACAGGTTTAAAAAACACAACACAATAATGTCTATGTAGAGCCTATTCTGCCTAGACACATTGCTTGGTGTATTGTATAGATTATTTTATTCTAGCTACGGTATAGGAAGACATTCAGAAAAAAGTTCCTTAGAAGGACGTTGAAGGTAACAGGGTAAAAGCTCCTTATCTCAGAGTGGATATATCTGAGGGTAGAAACAAGAAAGAATTTAAGAAACAGTGTTCTTTTGGTACAGTTTTATAATTTCCAGCTGTCTTGGTCTGCTCAGGTTGCCATAACAGAATACCGCAGACTGGGTGCTTAAACAACAGAAATTCATTTTTTCACAATTTGGAGCCTGGAAGGCCTTGATCAAGGAACCAGCACGGTCAGGTTCTGGTGAGAGTTCTCTTCCTGGATTGCAGATGGCTGCCTTCTCACTGTGTCCTCACTTGGCAGGTAGAGAGAAAGAGCAAACTGCTGCCTCTCATAAGAGCACTCACCCATCTGATCAGGGCCCTGCCCTCATGACCTGTTACCTCCCAAAGGCCCTATCTCAAAATACCATCATACTGGGGGTTAGCGCTTCAACATAGGAATTTAAGATGCAAACATTCGGTTTATAATAGCAACTACTGAGGGTTTGGTACAGTTAAATAAACAGACAAACCCAGATGATGTTGGTTTAAATCCCAACACTATTGTGGTTAATTTACTCTGAGATTCTGGTTCCTCATGTTAAAGATGTGGTTACTAATAACCATGCACAGTGTTCCCAGGAAGATTGAATGAAAAGAGGCTTTTGTGCTTGGTACAAATAAGACACCCAAGAACATAAGATATATTCCCATTCACCAATAATTTGGAAAAAAAATAATATCTAATTGACAGAAAGAAGGTACTTTCTCCTATTGAATTGGTGCCTGTGTACATTCGGCATGTTAGTATTTGCTTAGATATATTGACTGTTTACTAAGTGCCCAGGCCACCCATAGAGCTTGTATTTTTATTTAGAAAAATCAGTAGTATCGCATAGAATTTAAGAACAGGCTCCAGAGTAAAAGGACCTGGTTTCAGATCCCAGCCCTGCCACATACTAATTGTATGACCTGGGCCAAGTTAATTCACCTCTCTAAGCCTCAGTTTCTTTCAATTATAAAATGGGGAGGAAAATAGTACCCTCTTCATAGGTTTGTTGGTGGGCATTGGAGAGGCATTTCAGGCAGGACAATAAGCAAATGCGAAGAGTTAGAAAGTGAATATTGTATTGCTTCATTCAAGGTCAGTTATGGACATGGACATCTATACCAGGGTTTCTCAACCTCAGCGCTACTGACATTTTAGGCCAATAGTCCTGTGTTGTAGTAGGGGCCATCCTGTGCATTGTAGGATGTTTAGCAGCATCCCTGGCCTCTAACCACTAGTTATCAGTAGCACCCACCCCAAATCCAGACAACCAAAACTGTCTCCAGATATTGCCAAATGACTCCTGGGGGCGTAAAATCACCCCAGTTGAGAATCACTGGTTTACACAATTTATACCCAATTAAATGTATTTTGGAAAGAGGAGGGAATCTCTTATGTACTCAGTTTAGGTTTGCTTTTGGAATGATTACTATTTAAAGAAAATTGTCTTTTGGGAATGAGTAACTGTTCTGTATGTGATGGTGGTTTCATGAGTGTATACAGCTGTCAAAACTCATCTAATTGTTAAATTGAAGTAGATATAGTTTATTATCTGTAATTATATTTCAGTAAAGTTGATTTTTAGAAAACTTGCCTATATTATTAGTTGAAAGGTCTACTTATAAATTTCTATATATTCTTGGGATTGCATACATATTTTAAATGCACAATTTAAAATGTAATTTTGTGAGCCAAAAAACTGTCTATATATTTGCTTTCCTTAATGGTGTAGTACTTCATGGGCATATTTCTGTAGAGAGAAAAAGATTCTGTAGCAGTTTTGTGCCACTAAGTTTTAGAATCTATCATCATGCCCTAAAATAACTTCTAGTGGTCAATTCAAGATAAAGAAAAGGAGCAAACATGAAGAATGAAAGGGCAAATCAGCATCAGAAGAAGAGGAGTTGACATATGAGGGGCTAATGAGTCTGAAACCCAACGGAATATTATTATACGAGTTCACATTTGCATTTGTACTAATGGTGTGCATCCGGTTTCAATGAAAAGTATACATTTCAGGTTTGCTAATCTTTCACACTAAGATCAAAGTCCAGCTATCAGGAGACTTCTGTATTTAATAGTGCCATTTTCAGTTTTGTTTAAACTCTCATTCTTTTTTGGTCCTGAAAATAGCATAGTTCAAATCTACTGCAAGCAAATTCAATTTAATTTGTCAAATCTTTATAGAAAGACTATTCTGGCCCTGTGAGTGAGTGCGATACAGGACTCTTGACCTCAAGATCATGCAGTGTCATGGAGGTGATGGAAACAGATTTGAATAGTTGTAAGATAAGACAGAGTATGAAAAATGCTATCTACACAGACAGAGTATGAAAAATGCTATCTACACAGGGGCAGAAACAACCGCATCCTTCTGGGAGGCCCAGGCAAGGCTTCGTGTTATAGAAATGTAACAGTGAAACAGACTTTAAGTAGTCATTTGGGGAGATTCACAATTTTGGCTCTTATGGAAGCTTTTAGAAATACAGATTCACAGGCAGTATTCCAAACTTATCAAATCAGAGTTTCTAGAGTTAGGGATTAGGAATCTGAACCTTTCAAAATCTCTCCTTAGTGATTCTGATGATCAACTAGGCTTTGCGAACTACTGATCCTACAAATCCCCTACTCAACGCCAGAATTGTTTAGCCTCTTCTGGAGCACCACAAGCTCACTACCTCACAAGACAGCTAGCCCTTCATGGAAAGTGTGTAGGGTGTAGGATTTTGATCATCAGAGATGGAGGATAAGGATAGTTGAGGCAAAATGATCATCAGAAATAATCAGATAAAAATGGAGATAAATCTGGAGAGGAAACTTGGGGTTCCATTACAGTGTGACTTGAGTGTCATGCTAAAGAATTTCAACTTCATGAGATGGATACTCCTTGATAAGAACTTGGTCATCGCTGGGTTTAAAGATCCTGCCAAAGCAGAATGGATTAGACATCAAAGAGAATGGAAGTAGGGAGAACAGCTGTAAGTTAAATTCAGAGGTTCAAGGGAGAAAGTAGTAAGGACTTGGAGTAGAAGCAGTCGAAATGGCAAAGTAAGAGCTGTATTGCAGGGATAGTGGATAGTCCTACAAGTCTGACTGATTGAGGCAAGGAAGAATCAAAGCTGATTCTGGGGTTTTGAGATTTTGGAGTGCCGAATACATTAACTAGAATGGGAACATTAAGATCAAGAGCAGGTTGAGAAGGCAAATGGCAAATCAGGTGTTTGATATTTGAAATGCGTTTGTTTCTATCACCTCCCATCTTACTCTGTCACCTGTCCCAGGTCAGAGCTAAGTTATGACTCCCTTTGTACACTTGGAGGGTGGCACAAATTAGGCCCTCAAAATGTTTGGTGAATGAATATCTACTGTGAATATCTTCTCCTCTCCTTATCCTCTCTGTTTTAGATCTGGACCTTATTATTTCTCACTTAAATAATTACAAGATTGAGGACAACCCAGCTCATACAGCTGTCTTTGTGCGAATTAGAACAAGGACCCCTCTCTGAGTTTATGAATTAGAAAAATGTACATTAATATGGGTGGTTGCAGCCCTTTGTTCAGGACTTGGGAAGCAGAGCACACCTTTGTAAGAAGATAATAGCTCCCCTTCTCGTAGAATGAAACCTCCTGCTCTAGGATGTGGGGCTTGGAGAGCTGAGTGCAGAGGTGGGGTTTTAGACTTACTCATCTCCTCAACTGGCACAGAGCACCCTGGAAAATCTCCCAGCTGATCTCCTTGATCCCGCCCTGCCATTTCTATTTCACTCTGATTTTTTTCTAAAATGTAATAATATCACACTCTGCCTTCCATATTTCCCCAGTGCCTTCAGGATATAGTTCAAAGTCCTTAACCCACTCCTGTGCACCCTTTCCTCCTGCATAGCCACCTCAGACCCAATACTTTCCTGGCCGCGATTGTCCTCCCTACCTGTCTGTGACCTCCTTTTTAGTTCATTTCTTTTCCCCCAGCACCAGCATGTAGGCACCTGGCTCATGCTTGTTGAATGGACTAATGACTTAGAAACAAATGAAAAGTGCAGATTTTACCACCCAAACCCTCCAAATCAAAACAAACAACCTCCCCAAAAACAAAAGAACAAAAAAAGCAAATACCAACCCCCCAACCAAAGAAAAGTTTTCCTGCTTCCTGAACATGAGGTATTCTGTCAGTTGTCAAAATTTTTTTTGTTTGTTTTTAAACCTCCCCTCCCCCCATACTTTTCTGTAGACTTGAAGTGGCTATTTATTTGGAGATTAAAGATCTGTGGGAAGATAATTGCTTGGAATGAAGTCTGAGGCTTCCATTCCAAGGCTGATTTGCTCTGGTGTATCTGTGTATTTAATCTTTGTGAGATAATTTTTTAAAAATTGCACATAGATTCAGGTGACATACTTGACCTCTTTAAAAACATGTCAACTTTGGAGATGGAGGACTCTGTCCATCTGCCCAAGATTGAAATGCCAACACTGATATCTCTGATGTTGGTTACATTTGTTCCAAATGCTAGACCAGCCCAATGATGAACCTTGAAATGCTTTCATAGTCTTATCAAAAGGTCTTGCCCAGAACTTCCAGCCCAGTTAATATTTATTTTTCCATGTGTATTCCCCTTCTTCCCACAAAGAATGGGAAGAAGCTGTGAGAATATATTCAATTTAAAAAGAAACAAATGTAAAACATTATTTAAATGTCAGTAAAAAACTACAAGTAGGCAAAATACGGCAGTAGGAGATGGAGGCCAGGGAGATGACAGGCGTGCCTCAGATGTGCAGGACCAATTGTTGGTATAGCTAGTACAACTTTCCTGGGGCATCACCAAAATGGGAATTCATTCTGTTGCATAGTTCTCATTGTCTATAAAGACAGTAATTTATATCAGTAATTGTCAGTTTTTCTTTATAGAAGCCAGGCTGTTAACAGTGAGAAAACATGCTGCTCAGGGCACAAGGATGCACTCTATAAATGTTTTTATTTTTCATTTTAAAATATTTTCTTTGATTTTCAGCACTAATAGGTTTTACTCTTTCTTTTTCATCTGGTCTCTACTGTTTCCAATAGTATTTTAGGCTTTTTCCTTTTTTTATTTTTTGCTGTGGCTCTTTTAGTCAGTGTTTGGAAACAAATGAGTAAATAGTTAGCGATTTTAATGTTTATTTATAACTATTAACTATTACTCAAGAATTAAGTTCTACACACTTGATTTTTCTTTCAGTTTTTTTTAATAGATCTTTATTGGAGTATAATTGCTTCACAATACTGTATTGGTTTCTGTTCCACAACAAAGTGAATCAGCTATATGCATACATCTATTCCCATATCCCTCTTGCATCTCCCTCCCACCCTCCCTATCCCACCCCTCTAGGTGGCCACAAAGCACCTAGCAGATCTCCCTGTGCTATGCTGCTGCTTCCCACCAGCCAACTATTTTACATTCGGTAGTGTATATATCTCGATGCTACTCTCACTTCGCCCCAGCTTCCCCCTCCCACCCCAAGTCCTCAAGTCCATTCTCTATGTCTACCTCTTTATTCCTGCCCTGAAATTATGTTCACCACTACCTCTATTTTTTTTTTTTTTTTTTTAGATTCCATATATATGCGTTAGCATCTGGTATTTGTTTTTCTCTTTCTGACTTACTTCATTCTGTATGACAGACAGACTCTAGGTCCATCCACCTCACTACAAATAACTCAATTTCATTTATTTTTATGGCTGAATAATATTCCATTGTATATATGTGCCACATCTTCTTTATCCATTCATATGTTGATGGACACTTAGGTTCCTCCCATGTCCTGGCTGTTGTAAATAGAGCTGCAGTGAACATTGTGGTACATGACTCTTTCTGAATTATGTTTTTTTTCAGGGTATATGCCCAGTAGTGGGATTGCTGGGTCATATGGTAGTTCTATTTATAGTCTTTAAAGGAACCTCCATACTGTTCTCCATAGTGGCTGTAACAATTTACATTCCCACCCACAGTGAAAGAGGGTTTCCTTTTCACCACATCCTTTCCAGCATTTATTGTTTCTAGATTTTTTGATAATGGCCATTCTGACTGGTGTGAGGTGATACCTCATTGTAGTTTTGATTTGCGTTTCTCTAATAATTAGTGACGTTGAGCATCTTTTCATGTGCCTCTTGGCCATCTATATGTCTTCCTTAGAGAAATGTTTATTTAGGTCTTCTGCCCATTTTTCAACTGGATTGTTTGTTTTTTTGATATTGAGCTCCATGACCTGTTTGTATATTTTGGAGATTAATCCTTTGTTGTTTCATTTGCAGATATTTTCTCCCATTCTGAGGGTTGTCTTTTCATCTTGTTTATGGTTTCCTGTGCTGTGCAAGAGCTTTTAAGTTTAATTAAGTCCCATTTGTTTATTTTTGTTTTTATTTCCGTTACTCTAGGAGGTGGGTCAAAAAAGATCTTGCTGTGGTTTATGTCTGAGAGTGTTTTTCCTATGTTTTCCTCTAAGAGTTTTATAGTGTCTGGTCTTACATTTAAGACTTTAATTCATTCGGAGTTTATTTCTTTGTATGGTGTTAGGTAGTGTTCTCATTTCATTCTCTTACATGTAGCTGTCTAGTTTTCCCAGCACCACTTATTGAAGAAGCTGCCTTTTCTCCATTGTATGTTCTTGCCTCCTGTGTCATAAATTAGGTGCCCATAT
Organism: Leucopleurus acutus; assembly: GCF_964270905.1. Classification (NCBI taxonomy): domain Eukaryota; kingdom Metazoa; phylum Chordata; class Mammalia; order Artiodactyla; family Delphinidae; genus Leucopleurus; species Leucopleurus acutus. Next base: position 64,180,300 of record NC_139143.1, read on the forward strand.
GTGCGTGGGTTTATCTCTGGACTTTCTATCCTGTACCATTGATCTATATTTCTGTTTCTGTGCCAGTACCATACTGTCTTGATTACTGTAGTTTTGTGGTGTAGTTTGAAGCCGGGGAGCCAGATTCTTCCAATTCTGTTTTTCTTTCTCAAGATTGCTTTGGCTATTGGGATCTTTTGTGTTTCCATACGAATTGTAAAATTGTTTGTTCTAATTCTGTGAAGCATGCCGTTGGTAGTTTGATAGGGATTGCATTGAATCTGTAGATTGATTTGGGTAGTATAGTCATTTTCACAATATTGATTTTTCCAATCCAAGAACATAGTATATTTCTCCATCTGTTTATGTAATCTTTGATTTCTTTCATCAGTAGTTTATAGTTTTCTGAGTACAAGTCTTTTGCCTCCTTGGGCAGGTTTATTCCTAGGTATTTTATTCTTTTTGTTACAGTGGTAACTGGGATTGTTTCCTTAATTTCTCTTCCTGATTTTTCATTGTTGGTGTATAGGAATGTCAGAGATTTGTGTGCATTAATTTTGTAAACTGCAACCTTACCAAACTCATTGATTAGTTCTAGTAGTTTTCTGGTGGCATCTTTAGGATTTTCAATGTATAGAATCATGTCATCAGCAAACAGTGACAGTTTTACTTCTTCTTTTCCAATTTGTATTCCTTTTATTTCTTTTTCTTCTCTGATTGCCATGGCTAGGACTTCCAAAAGTATGTTGAATAATAGTGGTGAGAGTGGACATCCTTGTCTTGTTCCTGATCTTAGAGGAAATGCTTTCAGTTTTTCACCATTGAGAATGATGTTTGCTGTGGGTTGGTCATATATGGCCTTTATTATGCTGAGGTAGTTTCCCACTATGCCCACTTTCTGGAGAGTTTTTATCATAAATGGGTGTTGAATTTTGTCAAAAGCTTTTTCTGCATCTATTGAGGTGATCATATGGTTTTTATTCCTTAATTTGTTTATATGGTGTATCACATTGATTGATTTGTGTATATTGAAGAACCCTTGCATCCCTGGGATAAATCCCACTTGGTCATGGTGTATGATCCTTTTAATGTGCTGTTGGATTCTGTTTGCTTGTATTTTGTTGAGGATTTTTGCATCTATGTTCATCAGTGATATTGGTCTATAATTTTCTTTTTTTGTGATGTCTTTTTCTGGTTTTGGTATCAGGGTGATGAGGGTGACTTCATAGAATGAATTTGGGAGTGTTTCTCCCTATGCAATTTTTTGGAAGAGTTTGAGAAGGATTGCTGTTAGCTCTTCTCTAAATGTTTGATAGAATTTGCCTGTGAAGCCATCTGGTCCTGAACTTTTGTTTGTTGGAAGATTTTAAATTATGGTTTCAATTTCATTACTTGTAATAGGTCTCATTGTATTATCTAAATCTTCCTTGTTCAGTCTTGAAAAATTGTACCTTTCCAGGAATTTGTCCATTTCTTCATGATTGTCCATTTTATTGGCATATAGTTGTTTGTTATAGTCTCTTGTAATCCTTTGTATTTCTGCAGTGTTAGTTGTGATTTCACCTTTTTCATTTCTAATTTTATTGATTTGTGTCCTCTCCCTTTTTTTTCTTGATTGTGGCTAAGGGTTTATCAATTTTGTTTATCTTCTCAAAGAACCAGCTTTTAGTTTTATTGATCTTTGCTATTGTTTTCTTCATTTCTATTTCATTTATTTCTGCTCTCATCTTTATGATTTCTTTCCTTCTACTGACTTTGGGTTTTCTTTGTTCTTCTTTCTCTAGTTGTTTTAAGCATAGGGTTAGATTTCTTTCTGAGATTTTTCTTGTTTCTTGAGCTGAGATTGAATTGCTACAAACTTCTCTCTTAGAACTGTTTTTGCTGCATCCCATAGGTTTGGGTCGTCGTGTTTTCATTGTAAGTTGTTTCTATGTATTTTTAAATTTCTTCTTTGATTTCTTTTTTGATCTCTTGGTTATTTAGTAGTGCACTGTTTAGCCTCCATGTATTTGTGTTTTTACAGTTTTTTTTTTTCCTGTAATTGATTTCTAATCTCATAGCGTTGTGGTCAGAAAAGATGCTTGATAAGATTTCAGTTTTTAAAAATTTTCTGAGGCTTGATTTGTGATCCAAGATGTGATCTATCCTGGAGAATGTTCCATGTGCACTTGAGAAGAAAGTGTATTCTGCCACTTTTGGGTGGAATGTTCTATAAATATCAATTAAATCTATCTGGTCTATTGTGTCATTTATAGCTTGTGTTTCCTTATTTATTTTCTGTTTGGATGATCTGTCCATTGGTGTTAGTGGGGTGTTGAAGTCCCCTACTATTACTGTGTAACTGTCAATTTCTCCCTTCATGGTTGTTAGCAGTTGCCTCATGTATTGAGGTGCTCCTATGTTGGGTGCATAAACATTTATAATTGTTATATCTTCTTCTTGGATTGATCCTTTGATCATTTTGTAGTGTCCCTCCTTATCTCTTGTAACAGTCTTTATTTTAAAGTCTATTTTACCTGATATGAATATTGCTACTCCAGCTTTCTTTCCATTTCCATTTGCCTGGAATACCTTTTTCCATCCCTTCAGTTTCAGTCTGTATATGTCCCTAGGTCTGAAGTGGGTCTCTTGTAGACAGCATATATATGGGTCTTGTTTTTGTATCCATTCAGCCAGTCTGTGTCTTTTGGTTGGGGCATTTAATCCATTTTACATTCAAGGTGATTATCGATATGTATGTTCCTATTACCTTTTTCTTAATTGTTTTGGGTTTGTTTTTGTGGGTCTTTTTCTTCTCATGTGTTTCCCACCTAGAGAAGTTTCTTTAGCATTTGTTGTAATGCTGGTTTGGTGGTGCTGAATTCTCTTAGCTTTTGCTTGTCTGAAAAGCTTTTGACCTCTCCATTGAATCTGAATGAGATCCTTGCTGGGTAGAGTAATCTTGGTTGTAGGTTCTTCCGTTTCATCACTTTAAGTATATCATGCCACTTCCTTCTGGCCTGTAGAGTTTCTGCTGAAAAAATCAGCTGATAATGTTATGGGGATTCCTTTGTATGTTATTTTTTGTTTTTCCCTTGCTACTTTTAATATCTTTTATTTGAATTTAATTTTTGTTAGTTTGATTAATATGTGTCTTGGTATGTTTTTCCTAGGGTTTATCCTGTATGGGACTCTCTGTGCTTCCTGGACTTGGGTGACTATTTCCTTTCCCATGTTAGGGAAGTTTTCGCCTATAATCTCTTCAAATATTTTCTCAGACCCTTTCTTTTTCTCTTCTTCTTCTGGGACCCCTATAATTCAAATGTTGGTGCGTTTAGTGTTGTCCCGGAGGTCTCTGAGATTGTCTTCAATTCTTTTCATTCTTTTTTCTTTATTCTGCTCCTCAGCAGTTATTTCCACCATTTCATCTTCCAGCTCACTTATTTGTTCTTCTGCCTCAATTATTCTGTTATTGATTCCTTCTAGTGTATTTCTCACTTCACTTATTGTGTTGTTCATCTCTGTTTGTTTGTTCTTTACTTCTAGATCTTTGTTAAACGTTTCTTGTATTTTCTCAATCTGGGCCTCCATTCTATTTCCGAGATTCTGGATCATCTTTACTATCATTACTCTGAATTCTTTTTCAGGTAGATTGCCTATTTCCTCTTCATTTATTTGGTCTTGTAGGTTTTTACCTTGCTCCTTTATCTGTGACTAGTTTTTTGCAGCCTCTTTTTTTTTTTTTAATGAGTGGGATTGTGTTCCTGTCTTACTGGTTGTTTGGCCTGAGGCTTCCACCACTGGAGTTTGTAGGCTATTGGGTAAAGCTGTGTCTTGATGCTGATATGAGGAACTCCATGAGACCTCACTCCAATGAATACTCCCTGGGGTCTGAGGTTCTCTGTTTGTCTGGTGCTTCTGACTCAGAGCTCGCACCACAGGAGTTTTGACCTGACCCCCAACTTGTGAACCAACATCCTGCAAGCTGTGTAGGGTGGCACAAAAAAAAAAAATAAAGAGAACATTAACAAAGTAAAAAATAAAATTAGACTAGGAAACAGATATGTTAGAAAGAATATAAAAATAAAAATATAGATAAAACAACAACCAGAAGGTACAGCAGTACCACAATAGCAAAAAAGAGGAGGAGGGAAAAGAAAAAAAAAAAAAGGCGGGGGGGGTGGCGAGGCCTTGGCTGTAGGGGGTGGGGCCTAAGCAAGGGCGTGGTTTGCATTGTGGGTGGGGCCAATGCTCAGGACCCACAGGGCTGGAAAAGTCCCTGGGGGCTGTGGGGGGTGGGGTGGGGCCTAGGCTCAAGGGACCAAAAGGGCCCAGGCGTGCCCCCCACCCCTGGTCTCAGAGGGCATGGGACCTCCCCTGGGAGCCCAGCAGTCTTCCGGGGCTCCAGTGGGTGGGGAAAATGCCCTTCTCTCCTCTCTTGCTCCTCCAGTCTGGGAGAGTCCCTCCTGCCTGCCTCTCCTGATCTCCCCGGCCTCCCTACTGTGCCCACAAGGACCCATGCAGCCTGGAGGGGGCTTTGGAGGGCAGGGGACAGGCCTGGGAGCTCAGCAGGCTCCCTGGCCTGAGTGGGTGGGCCAGTCGCCCTCTGCCCTTCTTCCTCTCCTCCTGGTGGAGGGCCCCTCCCGCCTGTGTGTCCTGATCTCCCTGACCTCAGGGGCATAGATCCTGTCTGGCCTCCACTTCTCCTCCCCACCTCAGTCCCTTTGCATCCTACCCGTTCACTTTAGGGTTCCTTCCGTCTCCTTGGGCATCAGAGTTCCCCACCAGCGGCCAGCAGGTGCTCTAGTTGTGGAGAGACGCTAACTCCCCATCTTCCCACACTGCCATCTTGACTCTGCCTTTCAATTTTTTTTAATCCATAACCTGTATGTTACACATACTTTTCTCATAGGAATACCTATTTAGAATTAAGTTTAGATGGAACTTGATTTCTAGTTTTGGCTTGGCATGTATGGTGTAGTGTCTCAGTCACCTTATATTTCAGACAAAAACTTGAACTTCTGAAGACCAATATGTTCTGCAAATGCAAAGTATAATGATTATAATGAGGGTATCAATTCATATATTAATTGATTTAAAATGTATTACTGTATTAATAAATGTATTTCCCACAAGCTGTTTCCCTCTTGAATATGCCTCATATCAATTTTCTATAAAATTAAGTTGCATACAACAGCTCATTTATTTTGTTGATGTTATTTCTCTCTCCTTTCCTTCTTTAAATATCCATTGATGGCTGATAGGGAGCTCAGAGAGACATACTTGCCCACAGAAGCATTGTTCTGTCTTAAACAGCCCCTCCCAATATAGTACTGGGCTCACTATGTATTCAGTAAATATTTATTAATATGAACTTGACATTATCAATAATTTTATCATTTATTTCATTTGATCATTTATTTCAGTGGTGAAGGGTAAGTAGTGTCTATTGGTAGAATACTCTTACTTTCCAAGTTCTGTGTCTACGCTGACCTCAAAGAAAGGAACAACCTTCAAAGCCTATTTGAAGCTATTCATTTGTTCGTTCATGCAAACTTATGTATGGAGAAAATGTATAGTGGAGGGAAGGGAAAAAGTCAGGATACTCTTCTGCTTCTTTCCTGCTATGCTTAAAATTAATCATGTAAGTCTTTACTAAATTTGCCTCAAAGATTAAATGAGAAAAAGATTTTAGGGCTGTCTAGCACAGTGCCTGACACACAGTAGATGCTCAGTATATGCTAGTTTATTATAATGCAATGGACTAAAACTAGAGGATCTTACTCCTTTATTCTACATGATTCACCATCCTATTTTAAACTTTTCTCTTTTTTTTTTCACTTGAAGAATGGTCTTCATGTGCTTTTTTTCCCTGAATCTGTTGAATGGGTTCAGTGCTTAGTTACCCAATAAAGTACAGGCAAGAACTTAAGGCTAGTATTTTCCTTAAATCTCTTCTATGATTTAAGACACCTCGGAGAAGAGATCGATGAGCTCCTACATCAACGGATGATGATTTTTATCTTTATCAAGTGACCCACAATTTGGTTACTGGTGCAATGAGAAATTAAGAAAATAGCACACTTTTATGAGTGTCATTTCACAGTCACTCAAATCAGAACTGGAATGCCACAAAAACAACTCCCTGTTAGCCCAGAGAAAAAAAAAAGAAAGAAAGTAAAGGGGAAATTCAGATTAGTCACAAAGAAGTTCCCCCGCCTGCCTGCAAAAGCTGCAGCATTAAAACTGAGAGTCCGCTCTGCTCTTTCAATCGCCTCTTGTCTCTGGTCCTGGGACCTTTGTGTGTTTTCTGATTGATACACCTTGTTTTGGCTTCATCTCCTTCTTTGCGGGGAAGAGGTCAGTCCTCCCTCAGGTTCCCTTCTGTCACAGTTTTCATCTTCCCTGCATCCAGATTGTGAAGATGGAAGGGGTCCAACCCCTGGATGAGCATGTTGGAAACGCACCAGGACGGAGATTCTTGAGGAACAAGCTATTGCTGGTGTCCTCCGTAATTCAGGGGCTGGGGCTGCTCCTGTGTCTCACCTACATCTGTCTGCACTTCTCTGCTCAGGTAAGATGCACCACTGGCATGTCCTTTCCTCCAGCTCAGGCTGATGGCAGCTCCAACAGCTGCAAATGGTCACTTGGAAATAATCTGACACCAAAATTTTTTTTTTTTCCCTTTTCTGCTCAGCGATCGTAAAAGTGTGGTCAAACACCCTTTTGTCTCTGTTTTCCTTCCTTTTTTTCAGCAGTGGCAGTGGTGGGGCACAGTGGAGATAGGGCAGGGGCACTGCTTCTGGATTATTCTTTTTCTTTGCAATGCAAGAATCCTGGTATTCCTTTATGAGCTGTCACTTAGAAGCTTTGAGTCACTGATATACCTACTTGGTTTACCTGTTCTGCTAGTAAGCATCTGATCAGGGAATTAATGTAAAAGGGTTATAAGAAAATCTCTTTACATTATTATACTTTCCTATCGTATTCATAAGCCTCATAGACTCTCAAGGAAATATGCTTTTTGAAGAATGCTAAATGTATCAGTATTAAGTTCTTTTAAATAGCTAGCCTATGTATTTTAAGGGCAGAGATGTATGTGTTCACGCCTGTATGTATGCATGGCCAAACGTTTACCCCAGTAACTTGATCAGATATTGTTTCTCACAGCCTTTCTCTACCAATCACAACTTATAGACAGCACTTTGTCCAATACATTATGTAGTGGAAGATCATCATTTTAGTATTTCCCCCACTTAATGAAGATATTCTTTCCATTTTTCCTTCTCCTTATTATGGTCCCTTTTACATTATTTTTTCTTATTTACTTATTCATATCTACAAACACTATTAGCTCTTTAAGGATGTTCTTGACTGCAGGAGATTCCACTGAAAAGAAAAGAAATGAATAGTGTCCCCATGTTCCCTTGTTGGGGCTAGTCTGAGAGTTCTTGTTTCCCTGGTGGATGCTCTGTGTTAGAAAAGTCTCTCCCTGGTAAAGGTCAGACAATAGGAACTTTTATTTCTGATGGCCAGGTCAGAGACTGGGTACCTCAAATTAGATCAGGATAAGATGAGTAGAGTCCTAGACGATGCCTGGGCTTGTCTTCGCCTACAGGAAATAGGGGTTTTCAGTGCCTACAGGGTAGATGTGATCACTGTACTATAGAGTGCTCGTGTCCCCAAATTCCCGAAGTGTAGCTGATGTCACACTCAAGCCTGCAGACCAGTGAGCACCACAGCACACCCATCCTGTCCTCATCATGCCAGACGTTTCCTTCTCGTCACAGAAGCCTTTGGGTGAAATTAGAGTAGACGATCTGGGGAGAGGGTGTGGGGGGAGGAGCAAAGTGTCCATGGCAGGATGCCCAAGACAGAGACCGGAATTAGGCCCTTCCGAGAAGAAAACAAAGAGTAACCCAAAATAGAACAGCTGAGTTTATTCACCAGGTCTGGGAGCCCTGAGAGTGCTTTTTCAAACAACCACAGTGTTACATATTTCCTTACACTGTGGGATGATAAAAAGACAGAACATATGGCCCCAGTCAAGGCTCAGCAATTAATTGCACTAGGGCTCTGAGCAGGAGAGAGCAAAAGGTGAAACAGATACAGATGTGTAGCCAGCTGGTGGCGGGGGCCGCCCCAAACTGTCAGTACCCAAGGGATGCAGAGGAGAGGGGTCCTTTCTAGCAAGTCGCCCAGCAGTTCTGTGCTAGAGCCTGGAAGGCAAGCTGAGTGCTGGCTTCCAGGATACTAGAATTCATGGAGCTGATCTTTGTGAGAGAATTAGCTTTCTCTGGTCCTGGCCCAGAAATGGAAGCAAAGATAGAGGAGGTATATTAGAGCTGTTTGCTCAACAAACGTGTTCTTGTATACTCTGGATACAGAACTTTTGGGGGCACAGATATTTGAAATGCTTAACTTGACATTAACTTTTTTTTTCTTACTTCTAGCTAGACTGTTTTAGCTAACATAATTTCTTATACTGTTAATAAGACCCAGGGCAGCATGTTGTGTCCTTAAATTTAATCTCATAAGCTTTGTTAAGGGGAAGGACAGTCGTGTGTGTTCTCCCCAGAACTTGATCAGTCATGGTGGCAGCAGTGTGTGTGTGTGTGTGTGTGTGTGTGTGTGTGTGTGTGTGTGAGAGAGAGAGAGAGAGAGAGAGAGAGAGAGAGAGAGAGAGAGAGATTGATTGAGAGAGAAGGGTGTAAAGTAACTGCTGAAGAAGGGACATAGACTGATAGCTTTTCTAAATTCATAGATAAGATTGTTGGGAATTTTGGTTGAAGGATGGGGTAGGTGGTGATACCAATCAAATCTCTACTTTTATAAGACATAATATTAGAGTGATATGTATAGGGGGTGAAATAAAGCTGAAATGCTCATCATTTGCCCAGTTAAATTGGATCTCTTTCATTGTAGGAGAAAGATATTTGGAGAATAATCATGACTTTTTTTTCTTATTTCTTAGATTTAATTTTAAACTTCATAAAAAATTTTCCTATATGGATGACTCTGTAAAAAAAATACATATGAAACTGTTAAACTCCATTTGGCAGTCAACCTTCCCTTCAATCAAGTTTATTTAGTAACCTTTGTTTTCTCACCACTTGGTTAAGTTTTATTATGTGAAAAGCAGAAGTTTTTGTTTTTGAATGTCAGAAAAAAAGATGGACCTTACCCACTCCTTATATAATACACATCCCTCTTTGGGTCCCGATTTTCTCATCTGAAACATGAGGCAGTTGGATCAAATGATCAAGAAATATCTCTTCCAGGTCAATATCCTGTGGGTATGTAGTTTATATATATATAGTCATAAAATGGGTATGAGGATCTGAGAAATACCAATTTAAGTAAACAGATTTTTGTGTCTAAGCTTCTGGATACCCTGGTTCTTAAGAAGGGACTGAGGGAAATCAAATTTGCATATATATTTGTAATCTGTATTTATTTATATACCATGTACCTGTCTAAGTAACTTATTCTAGATTAGCAAAATACCTTATTTAGAAAAGGGAAAGAAGTGAATGCTGTAGAAGAATATCCATGATACAAGTTATAAAATTGAGTCACAAAAATCAATACATGTTGTTTGGATGTTTATTGGGACTGCCATTTAAAGTATCAGGCTTCCAGGCTTCCCCATAACTTCACCTGGGAACAGTGGCAGAAAAAAGCTGATCTATAAGGTGAGAAGCTTTTGCAAGTTATACCCATGTGTCTCAGAGCTATTGAAGCTGGGCTCTTCCAAGATTTGTATGATCTTTATCAGAGTACTTTAAAGATGTGCTTTTAGTGATAATTCTTCAGCACATCCCACCCACAGTTAAAGGTTTACATTCTTATCACTTTTACTCCTGAGAAAGACAGAAGTGAAGGCATTTGGAAAGTGAGCTGACCAATTCTGTATCAGTGATGGCCAGAATTAGAATTCAGTTTCTTGATGGAGTTTCGGACTATAACTTGAACTTTGTATCCTTTAGGAAGAAAAAGAGGCATTTTTGATTAAAAAATCTTGTCTCATTAGCTCAAATTAAATGTGTCCCCATGTAATTAACAAGTTTTTAAAGAAATTTTTTATGATAGACATGGAAATAATTTTCAATGTAATTGAGTTTGCATTTTATAAGAAATTCTATGGGAGCTAAAAAGAAACATCTGAAGTATTGAACTGATTTGTCACTAAGTATTTTGAGGCTCTTAAAGGAGGTACTGAAAATGTATAGAATTGTTGGATTTTTGAGCAGACATTAGACATAGTCCACTTATGGACAGGAAAACAGAAACTCAGGGAGGGTAAAAGCCGGAGGAGGAGGTAATGCTTCACTGATACTAGAAGAAAGGTGGAAATTCTTTAAATAGATAAGAGGGATGATGGTGGGTGAGTAGGGGCAGAAGGCTTTCTAGGTAAAAGAGCAAGTTGTTCAGAATGGTTGGAGTTGAGAGTTCATTGGGGAAAGTGGAGGAAGAGGAAGCTGAAAATCTAGGTGAGGGCAGGACACAAAGGGTCTTGTGACTCATGCTAAGGGAACACACTTCATTCCATTCTATGCAAAATAAATTACAGGAAAAATTACCCAATTTGTCACTTCTCCAAATTTCGCTTCTCTTATGTGGTCTACATATTGACAAATACAGAAAGTGAGTCTAATCTCACATAGCACTAGGGGGCACCACAGTAAAACTAACAGTTCTTGGATATCTTTTAAAGAGAACCCACTCTTATTTCCTGAGGAGTTAAGAACACTTTTCTCAGGAAGCCAAGCGCTCATCCATGTGTAAGAGGATGAACAATATCAAGAGGGCCTAATATTGTTCACTATTTACACAGTGATGATATTTTCTACAAGAAAAATTTAGATATGGGTTCTGACCCAAGTACTCAAAATAGGACAGAATAGCTTGGACAGGAAGCATGCTGGAAAATGTCACATATGTACACATGAATAGAAACAAATATACACACTCAGAGGAGAGATGGGAAGCAAGCAGAAGGGCTCTTGGTATAGACCTTGGAGTATAATCGGCCCTATTCCTTTTCTCTGACCTCAACTCCTAGCTACTAGCCCTGAGTAGACCTAGCCTTGCCTAGGGGCTGACCACCCTGCCCTTCCAATTCTGTTTCTTTTAATGGAAATTACTTCTGTGCCCTTCACTTTCAGAGAACCCACAGCTTCCCACCCACTTCAGGGATTCTCCATTCATGGCTCATGAACATTAATCTTCTGGAATCACTTAGGTTGGAGGAGCCATGTACAATGTTGTTATTCCTATTTAGGGAGTGAAAAGATACAACTGAATAACAAAGTAGAAGGGTTATTTCTCACAGTCACAGATGAAATATATGGCATATGTGGTAGTATTAGGATGAAATTGGATTCCCCAGCATCCTATGGCTTGTGCATTTTGTTTGTAGCCAAATGAAGGCATTAAAACACTTCCTCATACAAAAATACAACATATCTTCTCAAGATTTTAGGGGAGTCATTGAGGTGTAGGAGAGAGAACACTGGATTAGGAACTAGAATATTCTGGTTCAGTCAGTCTTTTAGCTTTGTGACTCTGGGTAAAGTCCCCCAAATCCCGAGTGTCAATTTAATCATTTTCAAAAATTGGAATTTGGTTATTGTGAGGAACAAATGTGTTACAGAGCTTTGTAAATGTTGAGATTATTATTATTATTCATGAACATGCTTCCATAAGCATACCACCACTAAAGTGTTTGCCTTATAGCACGCACATGCGTGCACACACACACACACACACACACACACACACATGAACCCTCCATAACTCAAATCTCAGAAAGCATATTATAGGTAAAGTTAACCTTAACTTCATGGACTTTGACTTTCCTACTGTAATTTTTAAGGCTAAAAAAAACCCTCTTGGTATAATTCTAGCAGTTTTGAATATAGATGTCTAATTAAGACCTCATGGCTGTATTAGTGAACAAAGGAAAAATGAAGGGGAGAATTTATGAGGGTATAAAATGTTACCAAGTTAGTGTCTGAAAGTGGTTCAGAGATCTAAAATGGCACACTTAGAATACATGGCCCAGGCTGATTCCATCTCCCTTTACGTTGATGTAGTTCATCCAATTCTCCAATGACTTGGTTGCCAAATAGGGCAGAAAATTATATTTAGAAGAGTGGTCTGGTTCAAAATATTAGAAACGTTGGAGCTAAGATGGGCATAATTATGCATTACTTTCTTTCCAGCAAACCTTTCATTCTGAAATGCAAGTTTGATGTGTTATTAATTTGTATAAATTTGTCTAGCTTTGATAACATTGAAAATGCTATTTAAGAACATACTTGGACAGAAAGATGGGCAAATAGACCCAAACTTTAATTCTTCCAATACTAATTGAAGAAGGGCTTATGGATAGAAAGCGACACTCCCAAAATGTTATATAGGTGGGGAGCTGTGGGGGTGTCCAGTGAGTGTAAATGTACCCTCAGGCTGGGCTGCCCTGTAGGTCACCACAGCACAACCCTAGAGAACCAGTGAAACTGTCAAGCAAAGATCAGGATGAAAATGACAATTAACATTACAAAAAATTATAAACAAGCATCAAAATAGTCATCAAGGGAAATTATAAAAACTTTGCTGGGTTATAAAAGAAGTTGTAAAACACGTTTTACTGCTCAGTAATGTAAAATATATTTTGAGTTACCTGTGTGTTGGGTGCTTAACATTTTTAACTTCCAAGGCCCATAAAGATCTTAATCTGGCCCTGTATGCGGTTTGATGAAGACTGGGAACTCAAAGCTCTTTTTGCAGGAGGTTGAGGGGCATCACTCCTGGTGCTACTTGCAATAACCATCTCTGGTTTTGTGATCTTTTCCCTACTTTTGTCCTCACTTCTTCACTATGACCTCGGAGGAAGATAGACATTTGTGTGCACTTTTACAGTGAGGAAGTTTGAGGCATAGGGACTTGTCTAGGTCAATATAGGAAGGTCTGGTTATAAATTAGGACCAGGTTTAAATTCTAGTCCTGTTTCTTTCCGTTACACTTGGCCAAGACGCCATGGCTCTAAGCTGTAAGAATTTTGGCTGGCTGTTTTAAAATTTGTTTCCTTTTCTGACATTAATTGCTTTTGAAGAAAAATTGGGGGAAAGATTTATAACCTGGCATAAAGGGAAGCAAGATTCTTTTAAAATAGGGATCTAAATCTACTTCCACAAATAGAGATAACACAACAAATGAAGCTTTAACAAGCGCATAATACAGCATAGGTTATTTTGATGAAGCAAATCATTGCCATGTGTGATATATTCATAGAAGAGCAAGGGAACTTGGATTTGGGCACTAGCTCAGTCATTTATTCACTCCGAGCTGTACTTTTTTTAAAAAAAAACAATAAGGAGATTAGACAATATAATCTCCCTGGGCCTTTCTAGTTCTATCAGACTGATTCAAAGAATTATTTTAATGTTGTAAGTGTGATTTCACACTATATGCAAATATCTTTTCAACCATGTATTAGTTTCCTAGGGCTGCCTTTTAAGGTACCACAAATTGGGTACCTTAAAAGAAATTTAATCTTTCACAGTTTTGGAGGATAGATGTTCAAAATCAAAGTGTCAGCAGGGCCATGCTCCCTCTGAAGGCTGTAGGGAAGGATCCTTCAGGATCCTTCTTTGCCTCTTTCTAGCTTCTGGTGACTCCCAGCAATCCTTAGTGTTCCTTGGCTTGTAGTTGCATCACCCCAAGCTCTGCCTCCAAGTTCACATGACCATCTTCTCTGTGCGAATCTGTGTGTCCTCTCCTCTTCTTTTAAGGACACACATATTAGACTTAGGACCCATCCTAATCTAGTTAACCTCATGTTAACTAATTACATCTGCAAAGACCCTATTTCCTAATCAAGTCACATACTGAGATTCTAGGTGGACATAAATTTGGAGGGATACTATTCAACTCACTACCAACCATTTATTAATTTACTTATTTATTTACTTATCTGTGGAAAATAAGTTACCTGTCAGACATTGAGGAAGCAATGGTAAGCAAGACTTGGTCTTCCTTGCCCTCTCAGAGTTTGCAATCTAGTGGAGAAAGAAGATGGTCAAGCAATAACGTAGTGCGTGATAAGCACTGGATAACCAAGTAGGGTACAGCTCTTCAGTAAGAAGTTTCACAGAGGGCTATCTACCTAGCTTCAATATCTAGTTACTCAATTGGGATTATAAAGTGAGCATACTTTATTTTTGCATTAGGTGCTTCGTTTCTCTTCCATTATTTAACAGGAAGGCTTTAGTTTAAAATGTCATTGTCATTATCGTTACCACCACCATCATCATCCCACTGCTGTTCGGTTATGGTTTTTTTTTTTTTTTTTTTTTTGTGATACACGGGCCTCTCACTGTTGTGGCCTCTCCCATTGCAGAGCACAGGCTCCGGACGCACAGTCTCAATGGCCATGGCTCACAGGCCCAGCCGCTCTGTGGCATGTGGGATCTTCCCGGACCAGGGCACGAACCCGTGTCCCCTGCATCGGCAGGCGGACGGACTCTCAACCACTGCGCCAGCAGGGAAGCCCCGGTTATGATTTTTACCAGTCACCAATCTTAGTTCACACCAGAATATAGGTTGAGGATTATTTAGCCTCATGCAAATGAGGCTAAGAGCTTCACTGCATAGACAACACAAAAGATAGTCTTGATTGTTCATTAACCGTCACAGGGAGCCACATGGGGGAAAAAAACTTGCTTTTGTTACAGCTGAGGGGTTTATTGTGTTGAAAAGGTCTTCTATTCAAAAGGTCTTCTTATCTACCAATAATTTGGGATTTCTCTTTTGAATGTTGTGATTTGCCTAATCTCTGGTATAGAAAAGTCCTTGGACAGTCCTCATTCCACAGTGCTTATTCCACCATCTTAACTGAGGATGGACATAAAAATAAGGATATTAGAAACTGAGAAAGTGAAAGGACTTGTTCTGGCCTAAGACCATACCTCAGTGTTCCTTTTCCCAGTCCAATGCCTTGTCCATTCTACTAGGTTGCCTTTCCAAGGCAATAGTGCCTCCTTTTTTATATAGCAAATGAGATGGGGAATGAGTGACTTCAAGTAGAAAGATATTGATTGTAATAATTCTGCTACCCGCTTTGTACTTAAGGATGAATGGGGCAATGTATAAAACCTTGAGCAATCACATATGTTGTTGGCTCAAGCCAGTGTCAGATATTATGTGATTATGCAGCCACTAGCCAAGGTCAGGGCATAGTCTAAAGGGCTAAGTTCCACCTTAGCTCAGCAAAGGTTTATTTATAAATGCCATTATTTTTAAGGCATTGTAAGATTTATGATAATGCAGTGGGTACCTTGTAAACCAACCCTTCCATTTGCTTAGAGACTAGGGTGTTTTGCTGGAGATCACCAAGGTGGGGAAAGGAGTTATTTCTTTTTTCAATTTATTTTTTTTTAATTTATTACAAGATTATACAAGTAATATAATGTACAAGATTATATAAGTTTCAGGTGTACAACATAGTGATTCACAATTTTTAAAGATTATATTCCATTTATAGTTATATAATGTTGGCTATATTCCCTGTATTGTACAATATATCCTTATTTTATACATAGTAGTTTGTACCTTTCAAACCCCCCTTCCCTCTCCCCCACTGGTAACCAGTAGATTGTTCTCTGAATCTGTGAGTCTGTTTCTTTTTTGTCATAGTCACTAGTTTGTTGTATTTTTTAGATTCCACATATAACTGATATCATACAGTATTTGTCTTTCTCTGTCTGACAGGAAAGGAATTCTTAGAAATGTTTTGGCAGACCCCTTTGTCAGTGTACTTTAAGGATTTCCCCAGTAAATGTGGAAAGGGAAACCCAGATATAAGAAAATCTTCCCCCTGAGGATATAAAGAATTGGTTGCAAAATTTTGCAAATCACAAAATTTTGAAGGTATGTTCATGCCACATGGATGCTTTTGGTTCATTTGGTTGTTTATCTGAATACCTGATCATTCCTGTTAGGAATCTGCTAATTTGCTAAGCATTTGAGACAGTGAAACCACAGTTCCTGTTCTCTGAGATAGAGGGGAGAGGGTCAGTTAGTAGAGACTTGCCATTACTAAGTAAATCTGACAAGAAAAGTGGAAGTGGTTAGAGAAAGGAGGCTATATTAGGATATCACAGGGCCTGTGTAGTAGCGAGGAGAGTAAAAGTTAAGAGAGAGATTACAGCAAAAAGGTGCTGGCAGCCATGGTGAAGAGTGGGGATAGAGAAAGAGAGAGTCTTGAATGACAGTTAAAATGGCTTTTCTTTGTATTCATTAAATCTCAGTAGACTCTTTATTCAGCAAGATTTTCAAAGTCACACATCTTCATCTCTTAAGAAATGTAACTTTGGGGATAAAGTTTTCTGATTATGGAAGACTCTTTGGCCAAAGAATCAGTTTTTGCCCATTCTTCCTATTCCTTTCTCTGAGTGGGGTTCTGAACTTCGCTGATCCGAAGTGTGGGCCCTTGCCTTTGTAAGGGAGTTTCCGCTGAGTACACACTAAGTCCACCAGGGTGAGAGTCTACCTTCCCAGCCCACTGTAATGGGTAAATATAGAAAATTCCATCTTCCTCTTCAGAGGCTCGTTGAGACACACCCTGAGAGCTTGTGAGGCTGTGCTTTCATGATCTCTCAGGTCTCCTCTGATTGACATGAAGCCCAGTGTTGGGGGAGGAGACATTCACATCCCAGTGGAGGTTGCAGGGTGAACCACAGAGTTCCCATCACAGATCTGTTTCCCCGCCATCCTCCACTGATTCACATCCCATCCCACTCCCACCTAGGATCTTGACTGATATCAAGTGAGGAAGGGCAAGGCCCACATAGTGAATGCAGAGCCCACTTCCTGGTTTCATATTTGATGAGTATCATTCCCTCCTGCCACAGATACATGCCCCTCCAGGACAAATGCCACATGAGTATAAGGTTGGCAGCCTCATGCCACATCCCAGTGAGTCAGAATTAGAAACTCACACATTCCAAAGATGAGCCCATAAAGCAAGCATCACCTTTTTGGGAACATGGTGCAGGCTGCTGGGTAAATGCTAGATATCAGACATTTTCCATCTGTGTTCTCAGACAGTTCAGTGCTCCAGGTGCTGAGAGAGGCCAGGAAAGGACATAATTCTGACTCTTCTTTGCATCGCCTGCTTGCTGCCTACTTTGTACTTGTCCTGCTGCCCCTTATCAGGACAATTGCATCTAATCAGAGCCCAGCTAATGGCTTTGCCAACCTATACTACACAACCTTGTAGGATTGACTGAGGAGCTCTTTCCTGGAGAATGTCTAGATATTTTGAGATATATCTGAATATTTTGACAACTATCTAAAACCTAATGTTTTAATCTTATTCTGTATTGACAATTAAAATAATTCAAATTAATTTTGAACCCTCAAATGCTTTCTTAGGGGTTTTTTACCCTAAAATAGAGTAGGATAAAGAGAAAGGATGTTACCATGAACTTGGGGTTCAATCAAACTCAAGTTAATACCTGTTTCTTCCTGAGCAAGTTCTTAACAGCACTGATTCTCATTTTTCTATCTGTAAAACATGGGTAATTACTATTTCTACTTAACAGTGTTATTTTGGATAGCAAAAAAGGTAATGAAATTGAGAAAGAGTAATGCAGTGCATGGCATGTTATAAGTTCTCAATAAGTTTTTATTGTTTTTCTTGACTATACCAAGAATGGTCTCATTGCTAGACCTTTCTTCCATATAATGCCTTTGGATTATCTAGGTCATCTTTTGCTTTCAAGGCCTAAGACCATGTCTTTCCTTCTTGAGTGGCCAAAGCCTGCAATGATTTTTCTGTTCTCTGGAACCTTGTGGCATACATTGCCTGTTGATGCTTACCAAAGGTTTTCTTGTAGAGGAGCTGTTTCCCCAGTTGACATACAAGTTTGTCAAAAATAAGGATTGTGTCTTCTTTCCCTTTGTGTTCTTAGAGTTGAATGTAATGCCTGCCATATAACCGATACTCAATAATTGTTGATGCTGTTTCAAATCAGCAATAACATGGCAATCATATAACTATTCAATCAACTATTGAATAGTGCTTACAGTAGAGCAAACATCCTTTGAGCACCAGCTTTGGGACAGGCATGCTTTTTGCCAAGGGCATGGTCGAAAATACATTTTCTGGATTTGGGCCTTCAGGAGTTCACAGTTGAGTGTGGTAATTCTCAAATCCTGAACCTTGGGTGCTTGTAAAAATGCAGATTACTGAGTCCACCTACACCTTTTGAATCAGAATCTTTATGAATAGACTGGCCATCTACACATTTTTACAAATTTTCCAGGTGAATCAAATGTACATTAGAGTTTGAGAACAGTGGGACAGCTGACCTTTTTTCATATCATCAGCTGCTCCTAGACAGGACATGTGCATTATTCAGTCAATTGGTCAAATAGCCCATATATCAGCTGCCTACTGAGTACTCTGTTTTCTTGGCTCTGCTTATGACAGCCCTCAAACCCAGGAGGGAAGCCTGAACTTTTGGCTCTCCCTATGCACTTTCATGATGAGGTCATCGTGAGACCACCACCCTGCCAATCTGCTGTGTGTGGCAACTTCTTCTTTCCTCCACCTTGGCACCGAAGTGGACACAAGGAATGGAATATTAATAAAGTCTTCAAAGAAATTTCTCCACACTTTAAATTTGCATGGGGAGAAAGAAAACTGTGTTTTGGTATAATGAAAGTTGTACTTTCATTGGAGGACAGGAGTTGAATCCCTTTACTTCTGTAGGCCTCAGTTTCTTCATCTGTAAAGTACAATGTTCAGTTAGAAGATGACTTCTTTTATACTCATGCTTCTGAAACCATCTCATTCAAACTTCAGGACTGTGCTTTGATTCTGGTGTGTAGACTTATAGGAGTTTCCGTTCCCCTTTGAGGATGGTACTGGCTCTTCAGACTTTGCATATTGAAGAAGCCTTATTGTATAGCTTGTCCTTACATGAAAGCCCTCTGGGACCTTTGATATTTTCTTTTAGTATCTGGAGAAGGTATGAGGATTTTGATTTTCTTGATATGAAAAAGACCATGTTTGTGCATGTGGGTAAAATTAATATTTTCTGATTGTTTTCTGGTAACCTTTCTTATGAAGCCAGGATTCTTTTGTATTGTTTCTCTGGGCTACAGAGAGCCAGAGGGTTATTTTAGGAATTTCGTTGGACTTCGTTTTTCATTTTATTAATTCCTTCATTCTGTAGTCATATATAAAGCTAAAATAGTGTTATATAGACTAAATTAAGAACATGACATGGATCTTATCTTTCATAGGCATCCAAGAATAATAGCTGACATTTATCAACTCCTCACAATGTTCCGGGTCAGGTACTGAAAATTTAGATACATTATCTCATTCAATCTTCACAATGGCATTCTGGGATATAGATTTTACTATTTCCATTTTACAGATGAAGAAACTAAAAATCAGCAAGGTAATGCCATTTCCCAAGAGCACACAGCTAAGTAGTCTTGTAGAGGAGATGAGACATGTATCCAATGGTGGTAGAATGAAAATCAATAGAGTGATTTAAAAAAATTTTTTACATCAGGGTTCACTCTTGGTATTGTACATTTTATGGATTTTTAACAAATGAACAATAACATGTACCCACCATTAGAGTATCATGCAGAATAGTGTCAGTACTCAAAACCTTCTGCACTTCACCTATTCATCTCTCCCTCCTCCCTCACCCCTGGCAATTGCTGATCTTTAACTGTGTCTATAGTTTGCCTTTTTCAGAATGTCACATAATTGGAATCATACAGTATATAGTGTTTTCAGATTGTCTTCTTTCATTTGGTAATATGCATTTAAGATGCCACCATATCTTTCCATGGCTTGAAAAGCTCATTTCCTTTTAGCACTGAACAATATTCCATTGTCTGGATGTATCACAGTTTATTTATCCATTCAGCCTACTGAAGGATATCTTGATTGCTTTTGCTTGGCAAGTTTTAGCAATAATAAACAAAGCTATTATAAACATCCATGTGAATAGAGTGGTTTTTAAGTACTCGCTATGGGAGACCAAAAATCAGGGATTTGATTTAGGCTTTGAAGGTGGTGATGTTTTTTTGTTTTTTTGTTTTTTTTTGCGGTACGCGGGCCTCTCACTGTTGTGGTCTCTCCCATTGCAGAGCACAGGCTCCAGAAGCGCAGGCTCAGCGGCCATGGCTCATGGGCCCAGCCGCTCCGCAGCATGTGGGATCTTCCCAGACCGGGGCACGAACCCGTGTCCCCTGCATCGGCAGGCGGACTCTCAACCACTGCGCCACCAGGGAAGCCCGGTGGTGATGTTTTGATGGGTCAACATAGATGGAGGGCCATTCTTGGTGGAGAGAAAAAAGGAAGCAAGTATTTTTCAAATGCTTACCATGTGCCAGGCAAACTCCTCGGTACTTTCACATATGTTAACTTATTTAAGCTTTACAGTCATCTCCTGGAACATTCCAATAATAATATTATGCCTTATTTTCACAGACAGGAAAGCTAAAGCTCAGCAATGGTATACAACATTTCCAAATTCACAAAACTAGAGAAGTCACAATTTGAAGTGAATCTGACTCCCAAGCCTATGCCCTCTGTTTTGTCCTACCAGGCTCTATTCAAGGGCAAAGAGCTTAGAGGAAATGGTTGGCTCCAGCATAAGACACAGAAAGGATATGTGTAGCAGTGATGCTTGACAAGGAGGTTGGTGCCAGGTGATGGAAGGCCTTGAATTGGGCACTGTGAGGGTATTTCTGGGCAGTGGGGTAGTCAGAATGAGGCGATCAGGTATGGAGGATGAAGGGAAAAGTCGTAGAAGGGCATGGAGCAAGAGGAAACACTGTCTTATTTCACAACATTGCCTAGGCTTGGTGGTGTTGATGCTAGGAAGAAACTTGTGAGAATATACAAATTTCTAATACTGGGTGACCTTCAGGAGAAGGAAAGGAAGCCCGAATCTGGAGTTGCATTTGCATCTACCTGAAGGAGGAAGTCACGTGTGCTTTCCTTGCTGCCTCTCAGCATCTTGGTCTCAGAATGTCCTCTTGGTCATTACTGCCCCTACTTAGTCATCACAGTATTTTAGAACACTAGGAAATTTCTTTTATTTGCAGGAACCTTTTGGAGATTTTGCAAAGTCAGTCAAATAATCAAACCACGAGAACTTTTAAGTCAGAGAGCTTTATGCAAATTTGGGGTGAGGAAGCTTCCTATTTTTCTCTTTTATTAAAATTGACTTAGAGTTGCAACTTTTAAAATTTAAATCATGAACAGTTAGTGCTGAAAGGGATGTCTGTGATCTTGGAGGAATTTTTAAAGATGAGAAAACTGATGTCTAGAGAAATTATAAAACTTTCCTAAGATGACACCATACTTGCCTGGCTGGCGTTAGGACCAGGTTGCTGCATGCTGAGCCCTGGGCTCTTTGTGCAACTGCGCAGGCTGCTTCTGACTTTAACAAGGTGGCCATTCAGGCTGGGACCAACCTGCCCAGAGAGCAGTGGAGGTATTCATTTACCCAGGGGATTATGGTGATCGTGATTGGGTAATATGCCTTTTGAGAGGCCTTCTTCCAGAACATTGCTTTAAGCATGAAGGATACCAATCCAGCCTCACAAACAGTCCGCAGAGGGGAGAGAGCTGAGGACTGTCAAGTCTTCCCAGGTCAACACCTCTCCACCTGCTCACTGCTGACTAATATCGCTCCAGGGGCCCAGGCACTGGCAGGGCTCAGAAGGGCTCTCCTTCTTCCTACACTGCCTGTTGGTTTAAGCTTGGTGAGGCTTTTGATTTTATGTACAAGGGAAGTAGGGGATTCTTCCTCTGCATGGGCAGGCCCCAGTGGAATCTGTTTGACTGCTGCTATGAGTGTGCCAGGAAAGTGGGAAGCAGGGATTCCAGGGAAGCAGGGATTCTGCACCCCAGAGTATGAAAACAAATTCCTCCCCACACCTTTGATCAGGACATCTTGCCAAAAATAGCCTGGTGGGAGGAGCTCTTGTCCTTGGCAGGTGCAGTAGGTGGTGGGTTTTTGTTGTTGTTGTTGTATTCTATTTCCTTTTTTAGTAGGTAATACAAAATTTATAAAATATAAAAAAGTAAACCATGGAAAGTAAGGGTCCCTCCCACTCCTGTCCTCAGGCTTCCAGTTCCTTTCCCCAGAGGCAACATTATATTCTGTCAGATAAATTCAGTGCCCACACAAACATTATCATTATTTTTGACACAAATGGTAATGTACTTTATACATGATTCTGCCCTTTGCTTTTGTTTTTTTCACTTAATATATTAATATTTTGGAGTTTGCTCCATATTGAACTTCTTCGTTCTTTTGACCACCAAATTTCCACAGACGTTTTATTTATTAGCTTTCCTTTCTTCATTGTTTTACTTCTTTCTTGCTTTTGAGTACTCACTTGGTTCAGGTTAGATTTTTCACATGGTAAAAGAGTAGGGAAAGACCCAACATTAAAAAATGCTACACGCAGATCTACTCATCTCTGAAGGATTAGAACAGTTTTTATTGCCTGTATGCCCTGAAAATAGGACACTTACTCCTGTTTTCCAGTGAAAAAGCGAGCAGTCAGTCAGGAAGCTTTCAGAATTCACTCCCAGTGCATTCTGGGAGTCTGTGGCCATGAAGGATTGATTGGTCACAGCCTTGTCCATGAAGTATCTCTATGACTGAATGGGTTTCTTAAGAAGATGACTGTTAAGTGCTCTGTCATCCAGAATGGAAATTGGGGATTAGTGAGCGAAAACAATATACCAAGGAAGAGTTTGGCAAATGAGGACAGATCCTACTTAGATGCTTGCACGAAAGAGAAGAAGACTCCTAACTTACCTTAAGAGATGTTATAGAAAGGCAAGGGGGGCAGGCAGGAAGGCTGGGTCTAATCTACATAGAAAAAACAAATCTCTTATCAAGTCATTCCTTTACAGGCTACTGCATTTCTGCTTCACAGGATATGAATTCCATTTGTTCATTTTTTTTCTTAAAATATAT